>NW_006159565.1:6167363-6198384 GCF_000334495.1 Tupaia belangeri chinensis
GCCATGCCACAATCTCTTCTCCATTCTCTTCTTGGGATCTTGGGCACACACACACACGTGAAGGGCGTGAGTTTAAGCCACCAGGTCTGGTACTTGAACCACAGTCGACTACATGGGAGTAGAGCGACATAGCCATTACGCTAACTGCTGGTCCCTCTTTTTTTTGTTTTTTTTTTAAGGATTTCGCATAAAGTACATGTGCTTACCAGAGAGAGACAGTGAGAAAGAGAGAAGTCACTCCTCTCTAGGGGGTTGGCTATGCCACAATCCCTTTTTCCCCTTTATCTTCTGGGATTTGGGGCACGTATACATGCGATCAGCATGATTTTCAAGCTTCCAGGTCCAGGACTCAAATGGTGGTCGGTCATGCACGAGTCCAGCACTTCAACGACTATACCACCTGCTGGCACCACTTTTCCTTTCTTACCATAGATGGTATGTCAGTATTATAGTTACTATTGTCAATCAATCATTTGTTTCTTTGTTTGTTTGTTTTAATTTTTTTCTTCATTTTTTTGGAGAGGTTTTTGTTATAGGGCACATGTGCTCTCCAGAAGACAGAAAGAGACAGAGAGACAGAAAGTGAGAAATCACCCCTCAAAGGGGATGGCCATGCTGCAATCCCTTCTCCTCCATTCTCCTCTTGGGATCTTGAGCACACGGGCACACACACCTGGCATGAGTTTGAGCCACTGGGTCTGGAACTCGAACCGTGGTCAACTAAATGGGAGTCCAGCGACATAGCCATTACGCTAACTGCTGGCCCCAGCAATCAATAGTTTTAAGTAATTGACTTTAGGGTTTATTACTTTATTTCCTGAAGAGTTACATTACACTTCATCACACTAGTTTCTTTTAAGATTTAATTTTATTTATCATTATTATTATTTTTAAATTTGCTACATGGTATATGCACTCATGAAACAGAGAGAGAGAGAGAGAGAGAGAGAGAGAGAGAAGACATGAGAGAGAGAGGGAGGAAGGGAGAAAATGAGAAAGAGAGCTGCCAGGTCCAGGACTCAACCACAGTCGGCCATGCGGGAGTCCAGCCCCTCAACCTCCAAGCCACCTGCTGGTCCCCATCATTTTAGCTTCTAAATATAATTCTAGAGATTTCAGTGATAAATATGAAATGTATTATGTAGAAATGTGTTTCAAAAATATCCACACCCTCTCATTCTTGGAGGCCTTTCAAAGTGCCAGAAATTTCTATCATTATGGTTTCAGCTTCTTGAATATTCTGGTATGTTCTAGAACTTCTAAACAAGTAAATATGTTACCAAGGGGAGACAACACCTTATCCCAGTACCAAGTGATATTTTGCATGGGAGCTACAATGGCTGACAGGGAGGAAGACTAGGGCAGAGAGAGGACAGCAAAACATTATGGCCTCTTAATACAGGAAATTACCTCAGGAGAATGGATGCAAGAGACAGGCAGGAACAAAGAGAACGAACACAAAAAGGCAAGCTTTAGTGCTCATCATATTGACAGAAAGACGGTACTTCCATGGCCAAGTAACTTGGGAAATCTCCCTGCTCTGTGACGTTGCAACCACTAGGGCTTTCTTTGTGTCTACAGGCTATCTTTTTATAGGGCCAAACAATTTTCATAGATAATGCCATAATACACTCTAAGTAATATGAAGCAAGGTGCAAATCACCACTCAGCTGTGAAACCATCAGAGCGTTCAGAATAGAACACCACCAGGATATTGGTTTCATTTGTAGTTAAGATGCCAACAAGGCTAAACACAATTTCTTCCCACTGATTTAAATCAATAGCTTCTCTCTCTCCTCTTTTAATTGAATAGAAGGATGGGGGAAATATCGTTTTAACACGTTCGATACTTTCTCAGTGCAAGTACTTTCTAAAGGGGTCCTGCTTCTAATTTTGTAAGTTGATGTGAGTCCTGCATTTAATTATATTCAGATATTGGTCATTAGTCTTTATTCAAATTCAATGCAGTGGCAGATATATTCATTATTTACAAAAGGCAATTATACTCTAGTAGGAGGAAAACAAAATGTCCTACCTAAAGGGAAAGTCTATATAAAGAGTAAAAGAGAGAGAAACTGGCTTCTGCTTTTTGATATTTAGCCACCTAACTAGTCAGAGTAGATGCCTGGAAATCAGATAGCCATTTGGACGTTTACTGAATAATTGCAAAGATTTCAAAATTGCAGAAACTTCTAATACCATAGTTATAACTTTTTACAAATTAGAACACATTCTGCTGTTCTCAGAGGATATCTTCTCATTTGCTACTGTATACTCAGGAGAGAACAGGGTGCCTGACATTTGGTAGGAGAAAATACATATTTGTGAAATGAATGAACCAAATTCCACCTCCCACATTTTTTTTCACCATGTCTATACCACTTGAATCAATAATTATTGGATTTATTCTGCTGCTGCAAAATTCATTAAACACATGGTTGCACATTCCTAAAAGAATAAACCTTGACCAGTCCCTTCATAATAAAATAGAAAGAAAGAAAAAAAAAGATCTGGAAGAAGAGAGAAAGCTAACTAAACTTCCAGTTCCCAGTTTTCTCAGCTATAAATGAGGGCAATATTTCTCTTGGATAGGTGGTAAAGATGAATTGAGGTAATGTATGCAACTTACCCATCTCAGCTTGGCTCTCCCAGAAGCAGACTCCAAGACAGGGATTTGAGTGCAGGTCATACATTTATTTGGAGGACAAGCCAGTTACCTTGATGAGCAGGTGGGATTAAATCTCATTGGAGAACTTTCACAAATGGTATAGGACATATATTTCAGAGTTATCTTGTCTAAGAAACAGAGGAAGTGGGTACTTATCCATCAGATCCCATGGATCTAGAGTAGCTAATAGGTGTGGGAGTGTTAATTCCTTGACACCCTGGCCTGCCCTGGTCTTTAGCAGAGCAGATGCCAGAAGACAGAGAACTCCTTCAGAGAGATGCAAGCTCTGATGTGAGGGTATCGGGCTGGCTGCAATGGTCAGCGAGTGTGGGGAAAGCTCCAGGCAGGGCAGTGGCAGGGTAGTGACGGCCTGTGCTGCAGTGCCTGACTTCCTACTTGGCACCAAGCGTATGTTCAATGAATAGCTGCAAATTATTAATGCATCTGTAAAAACTTGCTGGGCCTCTAAGAAATGCTCCTTCTCAGAACTAAAAATTTAATTACAATTTTTGTAGGCTCCAGGGAGACCTTAAAATGTCTTCAAGAGCTTCTCTAGTCTAGCCATGAAATGTACTCATTCACAGGACTAAAATAATTGGGGAGGGCTGCTTATAGAATAATGAATGTCTGCGAGGTTAAATAAATAAAATTTACTTGGTATTAATAACACGGCTTCTTCTTTCTTTTTTTAGTATTTCCACAGATTTTTATTTGAAAGGTTTTTAGAGTATGTCAGGGGAAAAAAAAAAAAAAAAAACATGGGATTCTTATGACCTAGAGGGAAGGGACAGTGAAGAATGAGCAGCATGATGGTACCAACGATACAACCATGGGCCAAATCACTTTGCAAGGAGCTTAAATATTTCGGGCATTTGGTTAGATTCTGATCCAGTTCATAAACATGGCAGAGCTGAGGTGTTATAAGACTGAAGGTCAATCACACCATTCTGGTTCTTTCACCAGTCTTTGCCTTGTACCACCCTTTGCTAAACTCCCAATATGGTACTTGATTGAAAAGAATTTATATGTGTGTGTATATATATATATATGAAAAAAATTTATATGTGTATATATATATGTATACACATATACACATATACACAATCTCCATCCCTCCATCCTTAGGGTCAAAATAAGACTAATTAGTGTATCATAATACCAGGCAATGATCTAATGAATGAACGCATTCAGTGTTGCAGGACGAATGAATGAATGAGTAGACAAAGGCAATAACCTGAACAGAATGCCCAGACCTTTGCTCTTTCTGAGCAAGAATGTCTTGGATCAAATTTAAAGTTACTCTCTTCCATTACTACCTTCACTCACTAGTAGTCACTCTGCCATGGAACTCTGTTTGATTTCCTTTTGAATACATGGAACTTGGTGAAAGTGTGTCACTTGATTGTTTGCTTTCTGTCTCTCTTAACTACAGTGAAAGGTTGGAGAACTGGAGCTGTGTGTTCCCTTATTCATCACTGTGTACCGGATGCCTAGGAAACTGTCCAGCCCATAATATAGTTTCAGTAAATATTTCTGGATGGCATGAACAAAAGCATGACTATGCAAGGCACCTTCACAAGGTACAAAAGAAGAGACGTTGGCCACCCCGTAGCATGGTAGTTAGGCACAGTACACCAGAAGCCAGATTCCACATGGTATATCAGGTTCTAGTTCCAGTCCCAATTGTTTAAAAAACATGCTGGCTATGAATATGTGCATGCCCAAAATCTGGAAAGAACAGAATAGAGAAATGGAAGAAAAGGGATTAAGGCATAAGCATATCCCCATGGGGGTGGGATTTCTCTCTCTCTCTCTCTGGTGAGTGTACACATACTCTGGCAATGAAAGAAGAATTACTAAAAATAAGCAAATAACCAATTAAATTGAAAGGGCAGTCATCAAAGGTCAGGTAGACATACAGAAGTACTTGTGGATGTGGTAGTAGATGATAGATTTTCATGCAAGGTCTTCAAAAGTTGATAAAAAATCACCATAATTCTTATTCAGTAGCAACCCAAGATCTATCCCATCTTCCCAATCCACACATGTGCCCTTTGTTCACATGTCCAACTGGTCAATAGAAGAATTTAAAAAATCACTTTGTCTGATTGTATACTACCAACAGCCCTAAGCAGGATCTTTCCTGAAAATCAAAGATCCCAGGAAATGTGTATTTATCTGTTTAGTGTGTATGTGTGTTTTTTTCAATAGAATTTTTGCCATAGGGCACGTGTGCTTGCCAGAAACAGAAAGACAGAAAGCGGGAAAGTGAAAAATCACCCCTACACACATACACCACAATCCCTTCTCTATTGTCCTCTCAGGATTTGGGGCATACATATACATGTGCATGGTTCGATTTTGCAGTTGCTAGGTCCCGGACTCAAACTGAAGTTTGCCACATGGGAGTCCAGCACCTGAATCACTATGCCACCTACTGGGCCCCACATTCATCTGTGCTTAAAGTTAAGTGGGAAACCAGCTACCTGTCCTGCAAAAGCCAACCCAGGATTGCCAAGCATTCCTCTCACAGGCTGGGTCCAAACTGTGCCAGGGCACTGGAGAACTCTTAACACAGAAATAGCCCAAATACCATGCCCCACCTTACCTGGCTCCCCTTTAGAAATACATTTAGAGTGACTAAATGTTAGTTTCTCATTTTCGTGTTAAAAGTAAAAAAAAAGAAAAAGAAAAAAATATATCTTAAGATATGATGCATCATATCAATAAAAATAATTTCTAAGAACATAATAGCTTTGATATGTTAAATGTCCCATTAGAAGTTCCCATTCTCCTCATAAGAGGACTTTATTCTAAGGTGTTTAAAAATAAACATTTCTGGCAAAGTTCATTTAATTATCTTTATTTATGATTTTACAAAAGACTACAAAAAAGTGATGTAACCACCAGAAAAAATGGGGAGAGAGACTATAAAGAAGAAAGTAAGTACACACTAGCTTTCAGTGGAGAATATGCCAAGAGCTGAGGGTCAAAGAATCAAATCGAGTCTCTTTCCACAGGGAGGTAAGCTCTTATGAGACCTCACCAGCATTTCTGGGACATTGGCTATGAGCCATCACAGTGGTGGGTATTGGAATACGGTGATGTCTAAGACTTGACTTGTACCCTGCCCTCAAGGAGAGCAAATGAAAAACAGACTCTTCAAGAAGAGCAATCACAAAGATAGAAACGAAGCAGGCCTAGAGGCAAAGCAATTAATGTTCAAGGAAGGCAAAGAGGTGCTATCTTAAGGTGGGGTTTTAAAGAAATAATTAGTGGCTGAACAGATACAGAAGGGTCAGAGAGAGAGAGAGCCTTTTTCAGAAAAACAGGGCAATTTTGATGAGTTCTGCAGTGGGAGAAAACCATATTAAATCTCTAAAAGAAATAATGTTCATTTTTCTTTCAATGTACATGGAGTAGGATAAAACTAAGGAAGGAGGGGCCAGCAGGTGGCATGGTGGTGAAGGCACTGGAATCCCATGTGGTCAACTGTGGTTCAAGTCCCAGACCTGGTGGCTTTAAAATTACAACAAATAGATATATAAATAAATGCCTTTTTTTTTTTTTAATAAAAAGGATGGGTACTCAGTATCAGTCATATTAAAATGAGGGATGAGGTATAAAGACTGTAATTTTTAACTATACTATTAGCACAATAGCCATGCTAACTAACAAACATGTGAAGTGCTACTTCCCTGAATTAAGATGTGCCAGTATAAAATACACATCAGATTTTAAAAATTTAGTCCAAGAAAAATAGTGCAAAATATTTTATTAATAACTTCTAGGGCTGGCCACGTAAACCAGTGGTTAAGGGAGCCAGATCCGACATGGCCAACCAAGGCTTGAATTCTGGCTCCAGTAGCTTGAAAAATACACCAGGCACGCAAGCATGTGTCTTCCAATATCCCAACAAGATGGAGAAGCGGAGAAGGGCTTACAGCTGACTATGCCTCATTTGGGGGGTGCTTTCTCCCCTTCCCTCCCTCTGGTCAGTGCATGAACCCTCTAGCAATTAAAAAAATTTTTTTAATATACCGATAATATGAATTTGCTGTTAAATATTAGGTTAAATAAATAGATAGGGAAAAAAAAAAAAAAAAAAAAAACTAAGGAAAGAGAGTTTTAGAAGAAATCAGGAGACCCTAGGAAGGGCTAATGTATAAATCAAACACCTCAGAACATGCATGTTTTCTCTTTCATTTCAAAAACCAGAAAGGAAAATGTTGAATCATTCATATGACAAGTAACCTAAATAAATAGAAAAAAATATCATTTCCATAAATAGGAATATTGAGAGATGAAGCAAAGTCATCTGCCACTTTACCATATCCTTACCCATTCCCATTTCTGAGTAAACAACCTCAGAGAATGTTCATCTTTCATGAGAATATCCACTTCAAATAGGCCATGCACTTACAAGCTATATGGGAAGCTTTACCACCAGTGTGATCCATTGGTGGTAGCAAGGATCCCTCACCAAAGGACTGAAATAAGAAAAAGGATTTGGACATTTTAATATTCAAATTATCTTGAGAGAAAAGCAGATAATTTCCTTAAGCAGGAGTGAACAAAAAAATGCTTAATAGCAGGGTAAATTTGGAATAAAATGTCCAGTAAACTGTAATTGATCATCAGTGTATTTATTTTAAATAGATTATGAATTTTAGAATTGTTTGTTTGTTTGTTTATTTCTGCTATAGGTTACATGCACTCACTGGAGAAAGAGAAAGTGAGAAATCATCCCACAGGGGAATAGCCATGCTTCAATTTCTTTTCCTCCGTTTTCCTCCTGGGTTTTTGGGACACATATGCACAGGTGCCTGGCATGTTTTTTTTTTTTTTTAAGGGATTTTTTTTTTTTCACTATAGGGCACGTGCGCTCACCAGACAGACAGAGAGAGACAGAGAGACAGAAAGCAATAAATCACTCCCCAGGGGGGATGGCCACGCCACAATCCCTTCTCCTCCGTTCTCCTCTCGGGATCTTGGGCATGCATGCACACGTGCCCAGCGTGAATTTTAAGCCACTAGGTCCAGGACTTGAACCACGGTCGACTACATGGGAGTCCAGCAACATAGCCATTACGCTAACTGCTGGTCCCCCTGGCATGCTTTTCAAGCTGCCAGGTCCATGATTCAAACTGCTCAGACCACCATATGGGATCCAGCTGTCACAACCACCACAGCGCCAGCTGGTTCATAGAACAGTTTTAAATGTATTTTTCACTTGTTATAATATCTTAGCTTAAAACTTGTGACAATGATAAATTAGTGATTTCTGGTGGAGTAGAGTCAATATGTCCACATATCTGAGTCTGATATGGCAAATACTTTGCTCTTCCACACCCTGGGTCTTCTAATTGATAGCAACCCTCTTTTGCCCTGAGCTCAAACTAGACTTTAGAAACATTTTTAACACAACTCTTCTGCCAGCCATTTCTCCTTTGTCACTGACACATGAGATGTAGCAGGCCAGCCATCTCTGGCTGTGCCAAAGATTTCTGGGTCATTAGCCATGAACTGTTAGGAAATTTTTGGGTTAGTTCAGAGTTTTGTAAAACCTTATGTGTATCAAGATTAGCCTATAGCATGAAGAGCATGCTTCATGTATGTGTCTGTTTTTACTTTATAAATGTGTGGCTAGTTACAGTTAATAAAGTACAAATTATAAATGTGTGGCTAGTTACAGTTAATAAAGTACAAATAACATTGCAATCATTACAGAATTTGTAGTCACCTTTTTTTATGACAACAAAATAGAGCCTTGTGAACTGTGCTTTGACCACAACATTAAAAAAAGAGAGAGAGAATCCTTTTATTGGACAGTTTGGGAACCTCTGGTTCTTGGTTATACTTAGTATGGACTATCAGTGTCGACTCTATGAAACCTTGCCTAAATACCAACTATGGGACCTTTGAGGTAGACATCAGTCTCTCGTATAAATTATAACATAAATATATTACAAAGGAAAAGTTAATTCAGCCAGTAAATATTGTTCTCCTTTGTACTAAACTTCAAACTAAGAGGAAACCAAATCATCAACTAAACCACAGGTACAGCCATATTATCTGTTTGCTGCTTTATCCAGACATGGTAGTAATAGCTTGGTAGTAATTGACTTTCCTAGTTTAGGATTTTTTTAAGAAATATTTTTGCTATAGGGCACATGCACTCCCAGAGAGACAGAGAGACAGAAAGTGAGAAATCACAATCTCCCCCCCACACACACACACAGGAGGGATGGCCATGCTTCAATTCCTTCTCCTCCAGTCTCCACTCAGGATTTTGGGCATACATGCACAAGTGCCTGGCATGAATCTTAAGCCCTCAGGTCTGGGACTCAAACCGTGGTTGACTACATGGGAGTCCAGAGGCATAACCATTTTACCTTACCATCTGCTGGTCCCTAGTCTAGGATTTTATTTTTTTTTTTTGAGAATTACATAAGGAAGCCGGCAGATGGCATAGTGATTATGTTGCTAGATACCCACATTGCCAACAGTGGTACAAGTCATGGACCAGGTGGCTTTGAAAATCACAGCAGGTACATGTCCATGTGTGCTGAAGATCCTGGGAGGAGAATGGAGGATAAAGAATTGTGGCATGGCCATGCCCCCAGGGGGGCGATTTCTCACTTTCCCTCTCACAGTCTCTCTCTCTTTCTCTCCCTCTCTCTCTCACTCTCTCTCTCTCTCTCTCCCTGGCAAGCTTACATCCCCTAAGGCAAAAATCTCTTAAAAATAAGAGAATCACAGAAGCAAGAGGTCATGATGTATATTGAAGAATAAACATGCAATACAAATGTACAGGATTTTCATCACTTCTGGTTACACATTATTTGCAATTACCTTACAGTAAAAACTTCACTTTGAAATATATTCCTCAGGTTAAATTAAATTTGGGTTGTTTCTATTTTACAGGAAAGAGCAAACACAATGAGAGCTTGCATTACTATTAGATATCCCAAAGGCATTGATAAAATATCTGCGAATATATATAATGTCCTTATTAAACTCAAGCCTTCACATTTCGCAAGCATTCTCTCCAATAAGTTTCCAAGAGTAAATTTTCACTTCCCCTAGCTGGTTTGCAAGGGGAAACTTTTTAGAACATTTCCAAAATTGGCAAGAAGGGAACTCCATCTGGAAAGTAGATTTCACGTAGCTCTTACAGACATATCATTTTCACCTAGCAAGATTCCAGATAACTTGGGTGGAGTCTATAATGTTGATTTATTCATAATGTAAAACAAAATAAAAAAAATCAGTTGTGTGTTTAATAGAGTACATAAATGAGGCTAATGAATCTAGTTCTTGGACTAAAGAAAAAAATCTATTTTTGCACAGCAAGTTTATGCAAAGAGGTCTATAGCTTGTTTGTTTTTATACAGAAAAGACTGCATTTATACCTTGAATACATAAACAAAATGAACAGCAATTCTGGAAAAATCCTGAGGTTGCTGTTTTAAGCTGCCAACTTTCTGGGTGGTTTGTTATGCAGCAACAATAACTAGAAAAGTTCATTTTATTCAGTAGGCATTTATTAAGGTTCAACTGGGTAAAAGCACTGGGTCGTATACAATGGAGAGCTTTACAAAACAATTAGTAATACAAATAATCAGTATTTCACTTAAGCTTCAAGTGATTATGCAATTTGTATAATATCATTGTATTAAAGCAACCAGCCAAAGCAGAGATAACTTATCTACAATAATCCACCTAATATGTGTGATGCTATAAGGATTCGTCCTTCTGCATGATACAGAGCTATTTCTTGTCTTCCTGAAGAACACAGTTCAGTAGAGAATAAAAATGTACATATAATTATAACATAAAGTAAAATATAGTGAATGTGTTGAGAAAAATACAAATACAATTTATGAACATACAGAGCCTGGAGAATTTATTTCTAGCGAGGTAGAAAGACACAACTTCCATCAAGCAGCTAGACAATGTTACCATATTCATTTCTTTAAAGTGAATCAATAGAGAAGGGGTTCCTTGTGATGTGAAATATTCTGCAAAAACATAGCGAGGAAAAAAATGAAAGGAAAGCTATTGGGTCGTCAGGAAATTTGTGACACATTTTTAGATAGAAAAACATAGAAACATATGTCATGACTTTCCCAACAGCCTGATATTTGTGGTAAAGAAAAATGAGACTTCTATGACGATCTCGTCCACCACTGCCCCTCAAGTCTCCATTTCACTTACATAATTTGCTCTGGTTCATTTTGAAAATTGTTGATTTAGTAGAAAACACCATCACTCATACACTTTTCAGTGCTGTCAGTCAGGGTCAAGAAACGTAAACAAAAACCAATGCAGTTGTTTCAACAGAGAATATTATAGAAGACATTGGTTACTAAAAAATGCAAAAGAGGAACTTCTAGATAACATAGACAGCCAAAGTAGGAAGCAGTTACCACCTGAAGGGCCAGTGGAACAGAGAGAGGAAGTATTGGTCATTACAACTTAAAAGCTTGGGGGAGTGTCCATGCAAAGTGGAAATCTGCACTTCTGAGGAAATGGCACTGTTGAACAGTTATTGGAGATTTGGAACATAGAAGAGGCCTTCTGAGAGCTGAGACCCAGACCTCTGAGGAAGGGTGTTGCCTTCTAATGCTGATATTTCTAAGGAGAATCCACAGCCTGGTTTTTGGGTGTGATGGGGGTGGGAGCGTAGACTGGAAGTTGGTACCAACCTCCATTGTGAGAGTGATGGGTGCTGCCGGGTGGTTCTGACAGGAACAAAACCCAAACAGGAAGGAGCACAAGTACTGAAAAAACGTGTGCTCTGTACCCCCTTCTCCTGTCCTACTGACTTGACTTTCTCCTATGTGTTAACATGTTAGACCATCCAAACTAAAACCAAAGAATCTGCCCAAAGTAACCAGTCCACTGGAGAAGCAAAATGAAAACTAGTGTATCCAATCAGATATAGTTCTTTATTTCCTAATGCCAACTCACATGGAAAACTTTGTAAATTACATTTTTCATCTGGGATGAAAAACTACTTTCTCTAAAAGGCATTTATACCTACCTAGTTTGAAAGTGTAAATTCCATTTCCATAGTCCACTGTGTATGATAATATCTCTACATATGATGTCTGTACGTAAGATATACAATGATAGCTATACCACCAGGCTCCCTCTATGACACCAAATATCAAAAACCAGCATAAGATACCATCGTTTGTAATATGTCAAATGTCAGAGGTATTAAAAGGGGAGAAAAGGTTCTGTTTATTTTCAATGAGATGCATTATATCACCAATACCAGACAGTTCACCTTGATGGCCCATGACTTTTCCTTTGCATTTTTGTTTTGTTTTGAATTTTTTATCTGAATTGCACGGTATGTAGATTCAAAGACACTTTGTTTTGTGATAATTAGTAAGGCATTATTTGAGTAAAGGAGAGAGGAAATATACAGTGAACATCCAATAAGAGTAATGTGTGCTACCCTCTCATTTCACATGGCTTTTTACCACCTCCTGCTGACTTTAAGGTGAACATGGTAGACACTGCCAACCCTATTTTCAAGTTGAGGAAATGGGGTCTCAGAGACATTAAAATGATGTCCCCACAAACATACGACCAATAAATCAAAGAGTCAGTCCTAGACAGGAGTTGAACTTGTGATTATAGCCACTAGAGGAATAGAACCAAATACTCCAGAGTGGCCAAACTAAAATAGAGAGAATTAATCAAAGCCAAGCAACAGCTCTTTCTCCAGGTAAAACATATTATACTGTTAAAAATCTGAACATATCCAGAAAGAATAAAAAGAAAATGCTTGAAGTAGTTAAGATTAATAGAAGGAGTATTCTTTTGTTCTGTTTTGATTTACAGAAATATAAAGAACAAGTAAAATACTTAGAGGGACAAGCAAATAGCATGGTGATTAAGGTACTGAAGTCCTACATGGCTGACTGTGGTTCAAATCCTGGACCTGGTGGCTTGCTTTCTCACTTTCTCTCTCTCACTTTCTCTATTCCTCTCTCTCTCTCTCTGTTTCTCTCTCTCATGAGTGCATGTGCACTATAGCAAATGTTTAAAAATAATAAAATAAGATCAAATTCTTAAATGGTCAGCAGATGGCATAGCAGTTACATCACTGGACTCCCACATGATTGACCGTAGTTTGAGTCTCAGACCTGGTAGCTTGAAACTCAAAAAGGGCATGTGTGCAAGTGTGCCCAAGGTCCCAGGAGGACAATAGAGAAGGGATTGTGGCATGGCCTTACCCTTGGAGGGGAGGGTGATTTTTCACTTTCCCTCTCACTGTCTCTCTCTCTCTCTCTGGCAAGTATGTGCACCCTAAAGACAAAAGTGTCTGAGGAAAAAAAAATCTTAAAATAAAAGTGTTTATTTTTTATTTATGGGGTGGAGAGACCTCCATGATTAATTTTGACAGACAAAAATGCATGCATTGGAAGGAAATTTTCTTAAAATTTGTCTTCACAGATTTTTTTTTTAAATTTTATCAGAGTTGCAAGTCAAACAATTCTAAGGTCACCAAAGGTATAAAAAAAGTAAAAAGTCTTCAATTTTATTCACTTATGCAATCAATAATTGGAATTCTGTTTCACAAACTTCTGTGCTTTTATATTTGTTTGTTTTACTTGCAAATATATCATGGCTATCTTTTCACATCTATTTGGATACAAATAATTCATTCATTTACTTCTTTTATTAAAAAACTCATTTGCCCCATAATTTATGCAGTTATTTTGTTACCCATAAGTATTCAACGATTTCTAGACTTTTACCACTAACAAAGTTGCAATAGAAATACTTACAACAATATACATTGTTTACTATTTTTTTTTTGGACATAGGGCAGGTGTGTGCACCAGAGAAATGGAGAGAGTGAGAGAGAAAGAGAGAAAAAGAGAAGGAATAAGAAATCACTCCATGAGGGGAATAACCATGATGCAATCCCTTCTCCTTCACTTTCCTTTTGGGATTTTGGACACACAGGAACGTGTGCCCGATGAGATTTTGAAGCCATCAGGTCCAGGACTCAAACTGTGGTCAGCCATGTGGGAGTCCAGCACTTTAACCAATATACCACCTACTGGTCCCTGAGTATTTATATTTTTATTTTCATAAGAAAGATTTCTCAAAGTATGATTACTGATTTGAAGAGATATGGAAATTATGAAAATTTTAAATCTTTTTTTTGGAGAAGTTTTGCTATGGGGTACGTGCACTCACCAGAAAGACAGAGAGAGACAGAGAGATAGAAAGCAAAAAACCATCCCCTTGGTGAATGACCACACCGCAATCCCTTCTTCTCCATTCTCCTCTCAGGATCCTGGGCATGCACGCACACGCGCCTGTCATGAGCTTAAGCTACTGGGTCTGGGCCTCAAACTGTGGTTGACTATGCAGGAGTGCAGCAACATAGCCATTACGTTAACTGCTGGTCCAGGAAATTTTAAATCTTAAAAGCTAGTCTCAGATTATGTTCCCAAGACAGGTTATCAAAATTCACATTCCCATTTTTATTTATAGAGTACAAGTTTTTCCATAACTTCTCTAGCACTGGTTATTATCTTTTCCTCATATTTTGACCAGTCAAATATATGGAAAAAAATTTAATTTTGCTTTAGTTATTTTTTTCCAATAAACAACAATCCTTTCCTATGTCTGCTGGTCATTTTTATTTCCTCTTTTAAAAATAATCTATGTATGTCCTTTACTTTTTTTCCTGTAAAAATTGTTTATATTTTGTATGAAAGTTCTTCATGCATTAGAATATTAACCCACAGATCATCAAGTATGCTTTAAGTCTTTCTTCCATTTGCCACATTTCAGTCAAATCTGCTATTCATTTACAATCATTCCACCCACACAATTTTGTATGTATGATTTTCTCTTATTTTTAAGCTTATTCATTTTTTTTATGAGGAAAAACAGAGAGAAGCCTCTCACACTCTCCACCCTCATAGCCAGCCAGGATCACAGACATATGTGTGCATGCCTGCCCCACACAGGTCAACCTGGGAACTGAACTCTAATCTCCCATATGGCTCCAGTTACAGAGCAGTGTGCTACCACTGCACTACCATGGCTGGGCCTGATCCTCAAATTTCTTTTAATAATTTTTCTTTTTTTTTAATGTAGGTCACTGATCTTTGTGTAATCGATTCTTCTGCTGGGCTTAGGGTAGATTTATTTCTGATGAATGCAGTTACATCAGCATAATTCATTGAAAAGTTATTATTTTTCAACTGACTTCAAATGCTCGTTTTATTTCCCATTGGATTCCCAAGTATCCATGGTTGTGTTTAAGAACTCTTTACTCAGTGAGGAGAACTTCTGGATGCATTGAGGATACTTTGTGAAATTAACTAAAGAATTTATGGAATAAGAAAGGATGTTATTCCATGTTCTAAAGAACTGTTCTTGGTGATCATGGACTTGTTTTAGAAAGTGCATAAAGAACTAGCAGCTGAAGTCTATAATTTTGAAATTACAAAATACAGAACATGTGTTTAGTATATAGATTAGATGTTTAATAATAAAGTTCACACCAAGAACAGGCACTTTTCTAATAGACATAATGGACCTTCATCACAGAAAGAGTAAATCATTCAAGTGAACATCAAGACGTTTGCCAGATATTTTTGTTTGCTTTTCATAAACAACAACAACAAAAACCTGTGGGAAACCATCCTTATAACTGTAAAAATAATATATACACAACGGTTTTTTGCATGGTAAGTTTGTAACATTGAGACTATTTAGGTTGCAAGTGACAAAATAAATCAACTCAAACTGGCTTAAACAAGTGAGGACACATACTAGCTCATGAGCTAAAAGGCTCAAGAGTTTTTGACTTCAGGTGTGACTTGATCCAGAGACCCATATAATATCACCTCAATGCAGTTTCTATCCATATGTATGGGGGGAACATGAGAGGCTGTTGAAGATGCTTTTTGTCCTTTTCTCTTTTTAAGAGATATTTGTTATAGGGTGCATTCAATCATTGGAGACTAAGAGAAAGTGAGAAATCACCCCCAGGGTTAATGGTCATACCATGATCCCTTCTCCTCCATTCTCACAGGATTTGGGGCACATACTCATGCCTGGCATGAGTTTCTAGCTGCTGGGTCCAGGACTTGAACCATGGTCGACCATGTGGGAGCTCGGCACCTTAACCACTATGCCAGCTGCTGGCTCCCATATCTTGGGTTTTCTTACATTAAAACTGGCAATGCTCTTGGGTTCAAATGGTAGGAAGAGGACTGCAAAGAAACTATAGACCTATATTGTCTCAGGTTCAATTTCAGCAGAAGCGATAGTGGTATCTCTTTCCAGTAGCTTCCTCAGACTTGTAACTCTAATGAAACCAATGAGTATGTGCCCATCTCTGAATCCATCTCTGCAGCCAGAAGAGTAGAATCAAACTGCTTAACAAACTTCTGTCCTACGCCCATTGCTAAATTAACTACTGTGGACAATCCTGGGTCACAGAACTGTACCTTTCTGGCTAGAGATGTAACTACATGACTGATGGAAATACAACCACTTGGACTGAAGGAAGAAAAGGTGCAGCCTCAGAAACAAAATTTGGTGCACTTCTGTCTTATTTGAAAAAAGAAGGACAAATGGTGAAAAACTGAAACATAAATATCTACCATAAAAATCTTCTTTCTATCCTAATAATCATCTAAGAGTCCTTGCTGCTCTGTAGACTTTCACGAAAGGGAAACTGTCTAGAAAAAGATCAAGAAATCCCTAGTTTCCTTGAACCCTGAAAACCCTTCTTAAGCTCATATTCTACTTTCCATTCTCCTTGCCCAGCTTCTTGCACAGCTCTAAGAAATTTAGGAGGCGGCTGTCATTCTTTAGTCGGTTCAGAAAATCAAAATGGAAAGTTTCACAGATAATTATTAGTTAATGCTTACAAAGAAGAGTATTTAGCTTCATTGGAAGATCAAGAAAATGTCTATAAAAGGAAGTGAGGACAAAGGCTGCCCTCATTGTGGCAGGTGTTAAGAAGCTGCTGCAGACTATAACTATGCAGTACAGAGCTTTCACCCCCTTTCTCCACTCTAAATTTTTTCACCTAGGATAATTACCTCCTCACTCCACATGAGCATCCATAATACTCCTAGACTCCAATGGGGTAAGTGAAGAGAGAGCAATGCATACAAGAGACTTGGGCAGGCAGCAGTGACAAGGCATGGACAGTAATGGAGAAAAATTGCAGCTAAGAGATTTTATTCTCTCTACTAATTTTCAACATTAAAAAAAGGTCAAGTTTCTCAGCTCTTAATAGTAGCACAATTCTTGAGATGTTGTGCTCTTACAGAATGTTGCACCTTTGAACCTTTGATTTCCTCAGACATTGAGTTGCCTTCTGGTACTTCCAGCCTTTATCCATCCAGTCAAGTAGACTCACATCTCTAGAAAGCTCCTGGAATGTGTGTATCAGACTCACAAATAGAATTCCCACCTGCCCTTCAAAACAGCAAGCAGACCTTGGATGTCCGCTGAAGGACTTGGAACTCTCTGGGCTCACACAGCATGTGCTACTGGGAGCTCAAAGTGAAGGCCCTGGTACAGGTGAAGGAGGACGTTTGCACATTTCCCCAAAGCTACTCTCCTCCATCCTGGCCCTGAGTCCCTTGGCCACAATGAGGCAGGGACTTAGAAAATAACTATGGAAATTTCAAAGAACCAAATGGGTGTCATCAATGTCAAACTCGTGAAGCATTTAGTGGACACCTACCGAATGAACGGCAGACTCTCTTACCACCTTTCTCTGGCAGCATTCCTATAATCTTTACAAACTAACGGCAGTCCTCTCATTCAGGGCTAGGTAAGTCAAGAAGATCACTGGTTTTAACAAGTCTGCTAACTCAGGTTGCAAGCCCACATTTTTCTCACCAAAGGTGACTTTTGGTTTATATTTCAGCAGCTTTATAAAAGAGAAGTTCACTTCCCTGGGGAATCTAAACATCATTTTGAATTTTTTTTTTTTTGGAGAGATTTTCACTGTAGGGTGCGTGTGCTCGCCAGACAGACAGAAAGAGACATAGAGACAGAAAGCGAGAAATCACCCCCCAGGGGGGATGATCACGCCGCAATCCCTTCTCCTCCATTCTCCTCTCGGGATCTTGGGCACGCACGCACATGCGCCCGGCGTGAGTTTTAAGCCACCGGGTCCGGGACACAAACCGCGGTCGACTATGTGGGAGTCCAGCGACATAACCATTACGCTAACTGCTGGTTCCCAACATCATTTTGAATTTGACCATAAAAAAATGAGGCCATAGTCTCATTATTATAGGGAGCTTCTATGGAAAAGAAAGCAGAGTTCATTTCTTTCTTTCTTTTTTTTTTTTTTGAGTTTGTTCCTATATGATTTGTCGGGGCGGCCAGTGAACACTTGATTTGCAAGAGAATAGTGTTTGAAACCATGTGGATTCTTTATTATCCAAAATGTCTTTAGAAATGCTCAGAACAGATTGAAACCAAGCTCTGAATGACAGAATTCAGCATTTATAGTCTGAATTTCCTGTTACTGGTGGAAATAATTGGAAAAATGTAACTCAAGATTGAGGGTTTAGAAAATAGAACTAAATAATATTCACCATTTACTACGGAAGGGTTCCCTGTGACTCTTATGTAGCTTTTGGCACTTAGACATTTTTTTCCATTTAACGTACAGATAGCAGCTCTATTAGATTAGATTCTATTATCTCCACTTTACAGAAGAGGAAAAAGTACATCTGATCGAGATGAAGTAATCAGAGCAAGAAATAGGTTGTAAATCCCAGTCTAACCAGCTCCAAAAGCCTGAATGGCTACAGGACATTGGTCACTACCTAAGGACCTGAAACTTATTTAAGTAGCAACTAAAGCATGTCTTCAAGTGGCCAAATAACTCAGGACTTTAGCCACAAGGAAGAGAAATGACCAAAGGGGAGACTTCTACAACACAGAGAAGTTTGGTAACAAATTCTGCCAGCAACATTGAGTCCAGTCGTATTCTTACTTGCAGTCATCACAAACAGCACTGAAGTTAGGCTCAGATTTCAAGGAATTTTTTTTTTTTTTGAGTTTGTTCCTATATGATTTGTCGGGACAGGAGACAACTTCTTGATTTGCAAGAGAATAGTGTTTGAAACCATGTGGATTCTTTATTATCCAAAATGTCTTTAGAAATGCTCAGAACAGATTGAAACCAAGCTCTGAATGACAGAATTCAGCATTTATAGTCTGAATTTCCTGTTACTGGTGGAAATAATTGGAAAAATGTAACTCAAGATTGAGGGTTTAGAAAATAGAACTAAATAATATTCACCATTTACTACGGAAGGGTTCCCTGTGACTCTTATGTAGCTTTTGGCACTTAGACATTTTTTTCCATTTAACGTACAGATAGCAGCTCTATTAGATTAGATTCTATTATCTCCACTTTACAGAAGAGGAAAAAGTACATCTGATCGAGATGAAGTAATCAGAGCAAGAAATAGGTTGTAAATCCCAGTCTAACCAGCTCCAAAAGCCTGAATGGCTACAGGACATTGGTCACTACCTAAGGACCTGAAACTTATTTAAGTAGCAACTAAAGCATGTCTTCAAGTGGCCAAATAACTCAGGACTTTAGCCACAAGGAAGAGAAATGACCAAAGGGGAGACTTCTACAACACAGAGAAGTTTGGTAACAAATTCTGCCAGCAACATTGAGTCCAGTCGTATTCTTACTTGCAGTCATCACAAACAGCACTGAAGTTAGGCTCAGATTTCAAGGAAGTGAATGGGTCTGCTTGTTCTTCAAGCAGACACAGTCAGTTGCCATATACATCCATCTGGGGTAATTTAAGTAACACTGTATCTGTGGAACTCAACTACATGAAATAAAATTATGACATTTTGAGATCTTGCCTAATTATATAAATAGCTATCAGAAAGGATAAGGAAATGATGGTCAATTCGATGTGATCAATTTGAACATCAAAGGTTTTCTAAACTTTTACATCTATCGTCACATAGCTTCCGTATCTCAAAATAGAAACGTTGGTGATACAGAATGGTTAGAGCAGAAAATCTTCATCAAATTTGAAGTCTAATAACATAAGTTAACAGAAAAATTAAGTACTAGAATTTCAGATTGTATGTCAGTAAGTACAAGACAACAATAATCACTTTAATTAACTCTTAAATCCAGCCCAAAAGATGTTCGAAAGTCAGATTTGAAAAAAAAAAAAAGAAAAAAAAAAAAAAGAAAAAAAAAAAAAAGAAAAAAAAAAAAAAGAAAAAAAAAAAAAAGAAAAAAAAAAAAAAGAAAAAAAAAAAAAAGAAAAAAAAAAAAAAGAAAAAAAAAAAAAAGAAAAAAAAAAAAAAGAAAAAAAAAAAAAAGAAAAAAAAAAAAAAGAAAAAAAAAAAAAAGAAAAAAAAAAAAAAGAAAAAAAAAAAAAAGAAAAAAAAAAAAAAGAAAAAAAAAAAAAAGAAAAAAAAAAAAAAGAAAAAAAAAAAAAAGAAAAAAAAAAAAAAGAAAAAAAAAAAAAAGAAAAAAAAAAAAAAGAAAAAAAAAAAAAAGAAAAAAAAAAAAAAGAAAAAAAAAAAAAAGAAAAAAAAAAAAAAGAAAAAAAAAAAAAAGAAAAAAAAAAAAAAGAAAAAAAAAAAAAAGAAAAAAAAAAAAAAGAAAAAAAAAAAAAAGAAAAAAAAAAAAAAGAAAAAAAAAAAAAAGAAAAAAAAAAAAAAGAAAAAAAAAAAAAAGAAAAAAAAAAAAAAGAAAAAAAAAAAAAAGAAAAAAAAAAAAAAGAAAAAAAAAAAAAAGAAAAAAAAAAAAAAGAAAGAAAAGAAAAAGACAAAAAAGCTTCATTTCTTTTTCACAGTCAGGCTTTGCAGGTGCTAGCCTGGCTACCCAAGATCCGAAAGAATGAAGTGATATGAGGTCAACTGCCCACTGTAAAATGTGAGAGCTAAAACTAAAAGTAGAAAATTTCACTCTACCAGCAGGATGGACCTCAGCCCTGCCTGCACATTACACTATTTTGAGAGACTGAATTGTCATGGCCAGATCACAACCGAGACCAATAACTCCAGTATTTCTAGGAATAGGACCCAGGCATTGGTAGTTTTTTAAGCTTCCCAATGTCTCCAAAGGCAACCAAGATTGAAAACTATTGTTCTAGCTAGAGTGGGAGAGAGGCCAATACCAGACCATCCCC
Organism: Tupaia belangeri chinensis; assembly: GCF_000334495.1. Classification (NCBI taxonomy): domain Eukaryota; kingdom Metazoa; phylum Chordata; class Mammalia; order Scandentia; family Tupaiidae; genus Tupaia; species Tupaia belangeri. The sequence goes on from NW_006159565.1 coordinate 6,188,238, forward strand.
TGGGGCGATTGCTAGGTTCCATAAAAGTTAGCTAAAATCTTGACAAAAAGAATCATCAGCCTTGACTGAAAACAAGGCAATACAATAATAAGCATGTAATTTTACCAGCCAGGTACAAAGACCATATCCCTACCTTTCAGAGTGTGTATTTGGTTGCAGGATATAATCTGTAACCACAAATAACTTATTGTGATTAAATGTGAGGAAAGTCATCAAATGTGTATCCCCAAACAGCAAATGGTAATATTGAGTAGACAAAGAAGTACAAATAGCTTTCATGGATTAGACAGTATCTAGGGAAAGGTTCTCTCACAGGGAACAAACTGTGTCCAAAGGCTTGAGGTGCTGAAGCCAAGGACATTTTGGGAAGAGCTGGTGAGAACTGGAGCATGGGCAATGTCAGGTAGTTGGGGGGATTCATTTCTTTAGAGTCCCAAACGGGTCTACGATTCCCAACATCTGCCCTTAGGATTCCAGTTCTCCCAGTGGGTACAGTCAGACCACACAGTTATCACTTCACATGCATAGTTCCCCAAAAGGGACTGTTTAAAAGGCCACATTTATAAAGACATCCTACAGCAAGGAACTGGATGAGGTCAATAGAGCTGTCCCTCAGGCTTGTCTAAGTCTCTATTAAGCTCATAAAAGAGAGATTTCACAAAGCAGAAAGCTCATTTTTCCTCAATAGATTTATGAAGGGAGCCAGTCTAACCGGTGAAAATGTCAATCCCCATCTTAAAAATATGAGCTGAAATGAGAGGTCAGTCAGCATCTAGAAGGTTGTAATCCATGCAGGGAAACTCAGCAAAGAGGTTATAATTGAAAGGAAAACTGATGAGGAAAGCAAATCTGTTGTAAAATCTCAAGAAATTAATTGCTCTTCAAAATAGGCATCTAGTTTCACAAATATGATTCTTAAGGGCTGCCTCTTGTGGAAAGATTTCGACAGGCCTGAAAGTTATTTACTCAAAGCTATGCAATATTTCACAAGTAGAATTCTTAAATATAGAAACCATCAGTATTTTGGGTAAGAATTGCATTGTAGGTTTTATAGTGAGTGGATTAACTGGAGTAGGTACATAAATCACACACCTGAAGGGTCTGGATGGTTTCATTTATCACTTGTTGAATGTTCTGGGTTGCTCACATGTTAGAGATACTTTTATTTCAGCTTCTGCTTGCCTATAGCCAATGAAACAGTGACAACTCATTAATCAGGTCCAAAATCACTGGATAAGCTGTCACTAACTGGAATCTCCATTAAGTCAGATGGCAGAAGTAGGGCTATATCTCTGTCACAGGTGAGGTTGCTGGTTAGAAAAAAGAACTAACGCTTTCCTGTTAAATGGGTCTATTGGTGATAAGTAAAATACTTCTCTACTGCCAACAAGCCCAGTTTCTCCAAAATGAATAAGAAGGAAGCCCCCAAACTTCAGTAGATATCGTTCTTGCTATTGGCTAAGTGGATGCAATCTGAAGTTGGTACACCGAGGGCCAACAACCATTCGGGCACTTGGGGTCTCTGTGTGACCATGAATCAACTTCTTAGTCAATGAGAGTTAACAGTGTTTACCACGAAGGTCAATTTGGATATTAAAGTACACACAAAACATCTTAGCAAAGCACCAGGCAAAGGCACAAGGACTCGATATGTATCCACCATCACTGTTATTGATTTCTCTTCAGAACTAGACCACCACAGTTCAAAGCATTTCTTTACAGTGCTGGGAACTTGGGTTGGAATGTGGGGCTGGTTCTAATGAAATTAGAAAAAGTAAACATGAAGTCTGTATGTGACGAATAGATGTACAAAGAATAAATAAGACTTACACAAAAAGGAGATCATAAATTTTCCTCCCTTAGAAACATCTAGAAAAATTTCAGTCGTCACATAATACATGTAAGCGTGTGCTCACATGCATGCATGCATGTGTCCATATGTGTCTGAATTTGCTAAGCAAACAGAAGAGGAGAGGGCAGCCTTAAGACAAGATAGAAAGAAGTGATAGATTCTGATAACTTGGAAAGAAAACTGCAGTGAGATTCTTACAACCTATAGCAAATACTGCTCTCAAACCTGTTAACCTAATAATGCTCTGTTCTTATTAAATACACAGCTGAACAAACATACAGTAATTACAGCACACAAAAGTGATTCAAGGTCTTTGGCCATAACTATAACTGTATGCCAATTGAAAAACCTATTAAAATGGTCTCATCTGAAACTCATAGCCTCTATTGGCAACTGGCTAGAGACATGCCTTCTGGATGGTTCAGCTTTCTCCATGAATATTGAATATTCATTTTCAAAGCAAAATAATGACCAAGTGTACAACGTTGTGTCTAGTAGACGCAGGTCAATGCGAGAACAGTCGATAGCTTCAGATCTAATATCGAAATTCCAGCATAATGATCACCACAACACATGGACCTCCCACTCCTGGGGCTTCAAGTCACTCAGCCCATGAGATAATTAGAGAGACCATAATGTACCCCAGGAGAGGATCATTTGAATTCTTCAGACCAGATGCTTTATGGATAGACTAGGATGAATGCATATTAAGATCACAATTGTAGATTGTACAAATGAAACCATAGTTCTTTTTCAGATGGGTGGAAGTTTCAGTTTATCATGGAGAAGAAGTGCTTTCAGATATACCTCTGGAGAGCCAGACTTAGTTCTTATCCCACCCATACCTCAGCTTCTTCCTAGGTTGGCTAGTTGCTTAAACTCTTAGTCTCAGATCCCTCATCTATTCAATGGGAAAAATGGTACTACGCTATCAAGATCATTGAGAGAATTAAACACTACGCAATGTAATGTGTCAGGCACAATTAAAGGCATTCAAGAGATATTAACTAATATCACTCACCTAAAGGTATGCTTCAATTCAATCAGTGTACAACCACTTCAATAGGAATACTATGTAAACTTAATTTTAGGAATAAACCAAAATAACTCAATGTTAGGAATGGCTAAATTAATTGCCTTTGGGGGGAAAATTTATTTGCACAGGAGTTTGGAGGTTTATGGGAAATGGGAAGATTAAAATCAGGACCTCACAACTCAAGGATCACTAGAATCTTCATGTTGTTGTTGTAGGTTTAGGAAATTATATATCTCTCCTGGAGAGAAAGTACAGGGAAAATAGAAAAGCATGTACATCATTTCAGATGTATTCTTTTTTTCCTGAAAAAAGGAACTAATCATCAAGAGAATGTCAAATTATGCACCTCAGAGGGAAGACTAGACAGCAGGTCACGGGTACTGTGTTATGGTCTGGCTTCTATGTGACTTTGGACAAATCAGTAATACCTTCAGTTCAGTTCTGGGAAATACTTTGCTATAATTTGAACCTCAGATAAATCTCCATTATTTTGATTGACAGAATGTCTAGTCCTAAATACCTAGAGAGAAAAGTGACTTTCTGAGTTAGTTTTAGAGATGAGAATTTTAAACATGGCTTTAAACATTTATGAAACCCAACACTTTAATTATATTTTATTATACTCAGTCATCTGGAAGAGGTGAAGTAGAAAATTCAGAGAAAATGATGTTATTCAATTCTATAGTCTGTAGAAGAGTGATCTTTTTTCCAGGAATCAAAACATTGTACCACCTACCCACAAGCCCCCGGCCCTGGCTTTTGTGAAAGCCAGATGGCAGAGCCGTGAATGCCACTGCCCACAGTTATGAGAGCTGAACTTGATTAGGAAAGAGGCAACATTATTATACTCGCCTGATGCAATTCATTTAAATGCTGCTCTTGAACATTACAGAAGAGACATGAGAGAATAGAGACTCTTTCACTTAGGATTTAACATCACAGGCATTTCATCAGATAACTTGACTGTCTTTTAAAGAGAATAGGCATTTTGGGGGCTGGCAGTTGGCATGGTGGTTAAGGACACTGGACTCCCACATGGCTGATTGAACCCTCACCCTGGCAGCTTGCTTTCTCACTGTCTCTCTCTCTCTCTCTCTCACTCTGCCTGTCTCTGGTCAAATTAAAGTAAATAAATAAAGTAAAAGAATTCTTTTAAAAACTAAGAAGAATAGGCATTTCAAAACATGTTTTTTCTCTTCTACTCTACAGGCAGGACAGAAAAGTGAACTTGAGTGTCTTTTTTTCACCATCTTTCACTGTTACGTCACTCCTTATAATCAGCACTTTTCTCTTAGGATCTTTCTGCCATCTTTTACTGGGTTGTCGGGAAAGTCAAGACACATTTTTGCATAGAGAAACAGAAAAAGGTCATGACTTTCCTGACAACCTAATAGTTTGCGATAGGCTGAAAAATATTTGTCAAAAGTATGCTTATAATAAAGGTAACCGCCTGAGAATTTCTCCTATGATTTTTTTTTTTTTTGAGAGGTTTTGCTGTAGGGCACGTGCTTTTGCCAGAAAGACAGAGAGACAGAAAGTGAGAAATCACCCCGCCCCCCCAGGGGGGATGGCCACACCACAATCCCTTCTTCTCCATTTTCCTCTCGGGATCTTGGGCATGCACGCACACACGCCCGGTGTGAGTTTAAGCCACCAGGTCTGGTACTCAAACCGCCATTGACTACAAGGGAGTCCAGCAACATAGCCATTATGCCATCTGCTAGTCCCAAGAATTTCTCCTATGATTAAAGTTTATGAACTGTACTAGAAGGACTGAGCATATATGTGAAGAATATCTTTTAATGAGGTATTTTTCAGATTCTTGGTTATATGTTGAATGGACAAAGCTGCCCAATAAGTGATCTCTAATAAATGAATGGAACTGGCGATATTTTTTTCAGGACCTTGCTAATGCCTGATAGAAAAGATATAAGCCATGAGCACACAGGTGGACATTCTAGATTGAAGCCCCCAATTGAGGTTGGAGACCTTAGCCAACTTGCAAATGGCCAGATCCATCACTCGTCAGGATTTTGTTGGGCCAGGCTGTCTTCACCAACCTTACATGCCACTGCCTACTGCCTCTTCCTCATCAAGACAAGTCTCTCCTCCTTTTGTCTCAGCACTGATTGATCAAAAACCTGGAGGGCCCTAAGGAAGGCTTCATTGGATCCGCCAAGCCCTGAGATGCAGAGTGGACAGTTTGTTTATGGGTGGTGGGAGTGACAGGCAAACCGCAGTGTCCCCTTGTTCGGTCTAATGGGGTGAGTTGAAAGATTCGGCTGTCAGACCCGTGTGAGGCCTCATTTTTCTTCCCTGCCATGGAGGGTGCCCCTTGCTGCAGCCAACACTTGATTGTGATTAATTTGTCAGGGATGGCTGTACAATGGAAATGGAGAAATGGATTGCCAATTACAGCGAGTCTTCTCTCAGACTGCTTGGCAAACAAGGGCCTTTCTGCAGGTCTGACAGCCCCAGAGCAGACTGGATTGAGCCTTGGAGGGAGGAAACCCATTCTCAAATGTATTTTAAAGATGAAGAAGGGGTCGAAGGTGACTCGTTTTTTTATTTACCACCCTTCAGGAGATTTGCTGACGAGTGTCCTGGCCTTCTTGGCAGGCACCACAGGGGGGAGAGCCGCTCTGAGGTTTGCTTTTGATTCTGTCGGTTTAAAATGCTTTGTACTTCTGATTCAAGTCTTAACAGTACAAATGAAAAGTGCGAAAGTGTTCGCTCCATACTTCACACTGAAAAAGCCCAAAGGGAAGCATCCCTCTGACTCCCTCTGAGATGTTCAGAACATGCTAATCGAATGGAAAATGCATACAGGCATGCCATTTCTTCTCTTTCTTCCAAAAGACAACAGGCAATTTCACGTTGATAGTTATTGCAGAATAACCTGTGTTCTTTATCTCCTCATAGAAGACATGACCTTTTTTAATTTTAACCATATCCTGAAGGAATAGATTCATAAATGAGGAAATGTCTTTAGCTGTCAAGCCTTGTATGTCTCATAATCAAATTTGCTTTGAGATGTCAGTGAGATGGACAGAATAACATTTTGCACTTGTAGAAAATCGTTGACAATCTGACATCGGTAGATGTAATTCCAAGAAATCTCAATGTACCTTAGAAACACCTGAGCTACAACTGTCTCAGGGCTACACAATTAATTTGTCCTCACCTTACATGATTTGCTTATTTGTGGAGTTGAGAGTAGATGAAATAGGTCTTGCTTTACTCACTGGGGAGAGATATTCATGATCTCTTTAAAATATAGATAAAAAAAAAATAAACCCAAGTATTTTATAGCAAGAAAATTAAAAAGAAAATTTTAATATCCTAAAATGTGCCCAGTGACAATGAAACTGTTTGAGATATGAGGGCCAATAGGTGGCTTACTGACTGGGGCACTGGACTTCTACATGGTTGACCTCAGTTCAAGTCCTGGATCTGGAGGCTTGCTTTCTCACTTTTCCTCTCTCTCTCTCTCTCATGAGCATATGTGCCCTATAACAACATAAAATTAATAATAGCAATAAAATTAGTCTTAAAAGAACTGTTTGAGAAATGAAAACATACACAAATATTGTGTATGTTACAATCACACACAGAACCATGCACATTTCTGTAATGTATAACATGTATGTGTACATAAACACATAAAATATATAATGTAGCATATATAGCCCTATAACATATATACAATGGAAAGACATTACCTTATCATTGCTGGGTCTAACAAAAAAAAAAGTGTTTTGGGGAAAGAAATAGGCGGTGATTAATGGGTGCTTGTTTAGTTATTTTATGCCCAAGATCTCTTTCAAATAGTTTATGGTTTTTTTCAAACCAATACATCTACATAGATACAAAATGTATTTATACTTTTTACAGTGAAGTATGTACAGTTTCTCATTTAGGATAGTAGTTTAAGCACAGAAAGACTAGTATATGTAGATCATACATCCACATTTACACATATATATGTATTGTGTTGTTAGAAAAGTCATGATGCATTTTTGTATAGAAAAAGCATAGCAAAAATATGTCATGGATTTCCCAACAACCCAGTATATGTACATACATGGGTGATATATATGTACATGTATATAGGGATGTGTGTATACATAAATGGTTTAATGTGTATACATGTGTATGTTTAAAACCATGACTAGAAAAAAACATGGGTGAATTTGAAAAATAATCTTGAAATGATCTAAGTTGGAAACCATATAGAAAAAGGATGAAAATATGGTTACATTTATAGGCTTGTATGTGAGATAACCATTTACATTTTTAGAAAATGTACAAGAAACTCAGAGACTGCCTCTTTCTTTAAATTATTTATTATTATTATTATTATTATTATTATTATTATTACATTTTGACAAGAGAGACAGAGACAGAGAGAGAGAGAGAAAGTGAGAAAGCAAGCCGCTAGGTCCAGGAGTTGAACTGAGGTTAGCCATTTGGGAGTATAACTCCTCAACCACCATGCCAACTGTAGTTGGCCATTTGAGAGTCTAGCTCCTCAACCACCACACCATCTGCTGGCCCCCATAAGAGAGCTTTTTTGCTATAGGGTGTGTGTGCTCACTGGAAAGACAGAGAGAAAGTGAGCAATCATCCCCTGGGGGGAGATCATCACAATGCAATCTCTTCTCCTCCATTCTCCTCTCGGGATTTTGGGCATGCACACACACATGCCGGGTATGAGTTTCAAGCCACCAGGTTAAGGACTTGAACTTCGGACTTGACCACGTGGGAGTCCAGTGCCTCAGCTACTATACTACCTGCTGGCCCTGCTGCTGCCTCTTAAGAGAAAGCCAGGCAGTTTAATTAAGATGAGACCTTTTACAATTCTTATGACCTGCTATGCTGCTTTAGTGTGTGTGTGTGTGTTTACCATGTGTCTATCCTACTTCGATGATTAAATGCACTACTTTTTAAAAATGCCTCTCGGTCTTCATTTATTCTTGGTAACACCAGTGCTACATGAGTTCCTGGATGTCTGGTTATACTTTTTTTTTTTTACTGGATGGTAATCATAGCCCAATTAGCCATTCTAAACAGGGGATATGTAATATTTATCTCGTGCCATGAATGTCCATTCAGCATGCTGCACATGGCAGGCACCTTGCTGAACAGAGTGGGTGCAGGACTACCACATAGTCCCAGTTCTACAGTGACTCAGTCTAGTGAGTTGATGTATTTGGGGGAATTAAAAAAAAAATCAATGAGTACAACTAATGATTGGTATTTTATAGACAAATCGTGAAGTGTGAATAATCTGAACAGTCACTAGGCAGCTTGATTATCTACTCTGAGTCATTCAAGAGTTTTAGGGACAGTGCCCTAAGAGCAAAGATGACTACTTGCAGAAGAAACATTTTCCCAGGAAGACTCCAAGGAGGATCAATGCAGTCGTCAAAATCCTGGCTCTTGGGGCCAACAGGTGGTGTTGTGATTAAGTCACTAGATTTCCACATGGCCAGTCACAGTTCAAGTCCCAGACCTGGTGGCTTGAAAATCAGGCCAGGTGCATGTGCATGCATGCCCAAAATCCAGAAAGAAGAATGGAGGAAAAGGGAATGTGGCATGGCTATTCCCCCTGGGAAGTGATTCTTCACTTCCCCTCTCTATCTGCTTCTTTCTGGTGAGTGCACATGCTCTATTGCAAACACCTAAAGTAATAAATAAAATAGAATCCTGACTCTTCATGGTCAGAAAAAAACACTTATTTGGTTTCATGCCAAGAAGAGAAAAAGGTCCCTAGAATGAAATATCAGAACTCTAACTTACATGTTGTCCATATTCAAAACTGCTGTTTCTCATTTTATTACTGTAAACTTACTCATAGTTTAAAGGTTACAATACTATGCATTGTAATTGTGATGTCAGGACAAGCCCTGAAGCAGTTAATTTATAAAAGAAAGAACACAAAGCAGGGGAAAGGTCGTAGTACGGCAGTGAAATGTGACTCTGCAAAGCTAACCCAGAAGAAAAGTTTCTGGATTCATGTCCAGAGACCTCCCTGTGTACTCTAGACACACACATGCCTGTGATCCGGGGCTAGCTGAGGCTGGGGGTGGATTGTGGTGTCAAGACTCTGTTAGTGTGCTACCTTTCTCAATCTCCATTTACTTTTCACTATTAGGGAAACAAAAAAAATAAATAAAATAAACAAACAAACAAAAACAGAGCATCTTTTACACGGGACAATGTATACAGTCATTTAATATGAATTTACTGGCTTTCTACCATTTATTTGTGCTGGGAGCCAGCAACCTAAGGGTGAGAAAAAACTAACATCAATAAAATAGTCACCCCAATAAACACAAATCTCTGGTCGTAATAAAGGTTGTGAGGATGAAAGCTGGTAAGAAGAAGATCTGACCTGCTTAGGGAAACCAGGAAGGCATGTCTCCAGAGGCCCTGCTTGTGATGTCAACCAGCGGCAGGAGCTCTCCAGGCTGAGGGTACAAATATCAGAACAAAGGCCTGATGTAAGAAGGGAAATACAGCCAAGCAGGAAGTGAGACCATGCTGGGGTCAAAGACCTCACTGATAGATTTGTCTTTAGACTAAGAGAATGTGCTCATAGTTTTGGGTTGGACTTCCAGAAAACATGTCTCCAGTACAGCCTTCTGTCTTCTAAGCAGTGGGAATGGAAAATTCTATAGCTCTGCATTACAATGATGAGTTCTATAGCCTGAAACAATGTATTCCAGAGAAAAGGAGGCCAGGAGGGAGGCAGAGAAGCAGCAGGTTAGTTCTAGCATTGAGAACCAAAGAAGAAATGCTATGACCTATTATTAGTAAAATATGTGGGCTTTTCAGATACCAGAACCAGTCTCTATTCACTTCCTTTGTTTCCTTCTACTAATGATATAAGGGACAGGGCACCAGCTTTGTTTTTCCTTTGGTGTTTGTTTGTTTGTTTTAAGAGATATTTTTGCTATAGGGTGCATGCACTGGCCAGAGACACAGAGAGAGAAAAAGCAAGCGAGGAATCTCTCCTGGGGGTAATGGCCACACTGCAATCCCTTCTCCTCCATTCTCCTGTTGGGATTTTGGGCGTCCATGTGTGTGTTCCCAGCATGAGTTTCAAGTTGCTGGGTCCAGGGCTCAAACTTCGGTTGGCCATATGGGAGTGCAGTACCTTAACCACTGGCCACCTGCTGCCTCCTCAGGACACCATCTTTTAGCATTAGTGCTTCCCTGCTAGATTTCTTTTCTTTTTTCTTTTTTTTTTTTTT
>NW_006159565.1:6198424-6204216 GCF_000334495.1 Tupaia belangeri chinensis
CAGAGAGACAGACAGAAAATGAGAAATCACCCCCCAGAAGGAATGGCCACGCCACAATCCCTCCTCCATTCTCTCCTCGGGATCTTGGACATACTCGCACACACACCTGGCATGAGTTTAAGCCACCAGGTCCAGGACTCGAGCCACAGTAGGCTACATGGGAGTCCAGTGACATAGCTATTATGCTAACTGCTGGTTCCCCCACTATATTTCTTTCCTACCTCACCCCACTGAGAACACAGAGCAGCTTTGCTAATTTTACTCCCCACTTTTTCAAGTTTTTAAGCAAGCACATTATTTCCTGGGGTTCCATAAGGATGACTCCTGCTGGGAATAATATACTGAGATAGCAGTCAAGACCAGCATATCCAGCCTGGTAACTTTACTGGGCACTGAACTTCACCACTAGAAAGAGGCTGTATGGAGATTGTGATGAACTTGCGGTAGAAAGTGTGATGGGGCTGGAGAAGAGGCCAAGGCAGCCTTGTGGCTGGAGAAGAGCCTGGTAGGAAGATGATTAGGGAAACCCTCATCTTCTCACTTAGCTTCTGCTTTTAGCAGTCTGACATTATTGTCCCAGCTGAGATAGACACTGCTTCTCTTACCTGAGAAGGAGTTGGTCACACAAAGTGGAAGGAATTGGTCATGAAAGGACACTAAACAGAAACATGAGAAAAGCAAAGGATGGTTCTGGGCATAGATCAGGTCTGCACATCCCAGCTCATATTGAGCCAGTCTTCGCCTGCCTGGGAATGGCTGCCCTGACATGCATTTGCAGCCCAACTGCTTCAGTTTCTTTGCACTTCTGTGCCTTGTCTTCTGGTTGCCCTTCTCTATCATCTTCCTACAAGCACCACATTTCTTATCCTTACTTCTCCCTATGGCTAGTGGGTGTTATGGAGTGAGGTCTGTGAGGAGAAGGACTAGACTAGGATACTTCCTACACATAACACACACACACACACAAACACACACACCAATCTTGGGTGCCAGCACTGCCTTCAACATGTGAAGAGAAATATAAAAAAAAATTTCAAGTTTCTTTACATTTCCCAGATCCCCTAATACATGTCATTGTTTGATCCTGGCAACAAGGCAATTTTTTATTATTCTATGGAGAAAAAAAGCTGGCGAGTTCTCATTTCCTTCTACAACTAACATGAAAACACAGTGTCTCTGTACACTTCTCTTCCTTCTCCACTATAGATGAGAGGATAAAATATTTGCAAAGCTGAAAAAAGATTGAGAGGCAGTAATTTAGGACGGTAACCTTTTCCTACGGCAGTGCTAGCAGATCTTTCCAGCTTGCTAAGGGATTCAGAGTGTGCGGAAGCTTGGAGCCCTGAGCTGCTGGCGATCTCTTGCACAGGTTCCTGTAATTATATGCAAGGGCTGGCATTTGCAAGGTTGGTCGAATGCCTGGCTTTTCAAACTGGGGCATTGGCAGTGTGCCAGAGACACCATAAACCACAGGATGGGCACCTTCCCGAGGATTGATCTTATAAGATGTATTGGAGAGACAAAGTATTTTGTTTTAAGAAGTAGATTGTAATATACTTATGCTTTAGAAAATAATACATGTCTTCAACTAAAAACCAAACAAAATCCTTCTCTGCATATGTCCTGATACCCTGAGGATACAGATGAATTAAAGCTGTCTTTAAAGGAGTTTCCCTTGTGAAGTAGAAGAAGCGCTGATATGATGTATAGGAAGATGGATGTTGGGTACTTCCTATATTACCTCAGTCTGTACTAGCGGTTGTTAGGCTGGAGGCCTGGGCAGCTTGGATGTGGGGACTGGATGCCACACTACAGTTGGCTAATGCAACCTGGATATAGTCTGTCATTAAACCTGTGCTGCACCTGAATCTAACCCAGATGTATTACACAGGGCTCTGCTCTGCTATTCTGCACACGGGGCTCTACTCTGCATATGGCACCAAACCTTACATGGCATAACAGTGTCCTGTTAGTCTTCTTTTTTTTTTTTTAAAGAATTATTTTATTTAACTTTATTTATTATTATTATCATTATTATTTTCCAGTTTGATCAGAGAGACAGAGAGACAGAGAGAGAGAGAGAGAGAGAGAGGAAGTGAGAAAGCAAGCCACCAGGTCCGAGACTTGAACCGTGGTCGGTCATGTGGGAGTCCAGCGCCTTTAACCACCATGCCACTTGCCGGCGCCACAGTGTCCTCTCTTTCTAAACCTTTACCATAAATGGACTGTTTCTACCTCTAAGATACTCCTCCTCCTTATACCCTTATAAAACTCGGTTACCCCGCCCTAGGGCGCAATTTATCTGGCCCCCTCTCTCTTTCTCTTTTGGACCAGTGAACCTCACCTGGGAGTGCTCCCAATAAAGGCTCTACATTTCTATTTTCTCATGTGGTCAGCCCATTCCGTACATTTGGTGCCAAAACCCGGGAAGAGTTTTGTGTCCCACAGTCCCCGCAAGGGCCTCTCCTCCCCTGAACCAGGAACTTAACATTGGCAACTATAATAACCCAAGGTAGGGTAGTCCATATAAACAAAATTTGGCTATAAGCAGCAGCTTGGGTAGAAGAGGAAGAGATGAGAGTGGAGGCCTAGGGAAAGTTTAAGAGTCACAACCATTATTGGAATAAATTTGGGGGACTCTTTTCAGCTCTAGAAGAAACTTAGTTCACCTCCTTTCTTTCTAATAGCAGGTGGTATAGATTAATATTATTTCCATCTACTATATGAGAAGATTGAAACTGAAGTTCAAAGAAAAGTTTGGTGAGTGGCCACTCTGGACTCTAGTCTCACATCTGCCTGAATCCTAAACCTCTCTCTTCCTTTGCTATTCTGCTCTGTTGGCTGCACAGGGCAATGATCTAAGTTCTTTCATGAACTTTGTGGGTGTTGATTACACAAGTAACTCTGTAACCCTGGGTCTCATTTCCCCAGCCAGCAAATAAGGATCTAAGACAAGGATGATTTCCAAAATGATTCCCAGTCCCCAAAGCCTATGATCTTAGAAATGAAAAAACGTTCAAGTTTATGAGTATTTTTTCAGGCAACAAAAAGTAAACACTGGGCTTTTCCTGTCTTTAACCCAACTTGCAGAATAACTTATCGACATCCCATAGTTTCCCAGGAAGGAAACAAGTATTAAAACTCTAGCATGGAGAAATGCAATTTTGTTTGCGCATGCGCATCTGTTGTCTTACACGTGAACATTACTTTTGAGACCCAAGCATAACTACCATTACTTTGTACAAAACTTTTGTTTATTCACTTGTTTACAGACAAAACGAAATATTTCATTTTCATCTTTCTGGCTTAGATAAACTTTAAGGAGTTTGCAAATGCTTAAGCAAGTTGACTTTATGTTTTTAAACAATTGGCTACAGTGGTTATAGCTATAACTACCATGCAGAAAGTACAAACATGTGTGATGATGTTACCAACAGCTTTCATTTCCAGACAGTTTAATCACGGGCCTTACCACAGACCCCAATGGCCAAGGGAAGACAAATGGGTTTCAAAAGAGCAGCAGAAACAAGCTAACTGAAAGTGAGGTGGCTCCCATGATAAGGAATCACTGACTAGTGTCAGTGAGAGCATAAATAAATCCTCCTTTAAGTAATAAGTTATTTGTAGAACATTGTAGACTGTGTTCTAGAATCTAGATGATACCAGTGGATAAAATACTCAAAGGCTCTGCCCTGAAGGAACTCAAGTTCCAGTGGAGAAAAAATAATAGCAAAAATAGTATTATAATTAAAAATAATAAGAATTGTTAGGTTCTTATCTTTATGCATCTGACACTATATAAGCACTTCAATGCATTACCAAACTGAACCCTTGCAACACTGCATGTTATAGGCACTATTGTCCTCATCTGACAATTTAGGTTACCGAAGTCTAAAGAAATTAAGTAATTTCCCTGAGCTATAAAGTTATGAGACAGAATCTTCATCTGAACTCAGATCTCCAGGACCCAGGGGCCTTTGTCTGTGTCTTACCTACCCCCTCTCTAGTGTTCTTCGGTACTGTAAGAGAACTCTGATGCAGTGATCTGCAAAAATCAATCTTTCAAGAAACTTAATTTATCGGGAACTAGCAGTTAGCATAATGGCTATGTCGCTGGACTCCCACGTAGACGACCGCAGTTTGTGTCCAGGACCCGGTGGCTTAAACTCACATCGCGCACGTGTGCGTGCGTGCCCAAGATCCCGAAAGGAGAATGGAGGAGAAGGGGTTGCGGCGTGACCATCCCCCCTGGGGGGTGATTTCTCGCTTTCTGTCTCTCTGTCTCTCTCTGGCGAGCGCACACGCTCTATAGAGAAAAACCTCTCCAAAAAAAAAAAAGAAAAAAAAAAGAAACTTAATTTATCACTAAGGCCCTCGGAACACCAGAACCATCAAGCAAAGGTAGTTTTTGAAGAAGCCTAAGAGAAACTGGGGGACCAAAGACGGGAAACATGGTCAGTTTCAGGAAGGCTGAAAATTCTCTGCGGAACACTGCTGTTTCACCTTTATGGTTTACATATTTAAATACACAATCATGCTCAAATGTTAAGTATTATCCATGAGAGTCAGAAACTAGGAACAGCCCAAATATCCATCAAACGGATGAGAGAACAAAATGTCCTATATGGATATGTTGGAATACAAGTAAAAATAACAGCAATTATCATATACTTAATTGCTACTGGGTCTAATGATGTATAAACACTCGAATGCATTATCTAATCTAATCCTTACAATACTCATGTTACCGGCATTATTGTCCCCATTTGATAATTCAGGTTACTGAGACCTGAAGAAATTTGCCTGAGGCCACAGAGCTAAGGGACAGAATGCAAATTTGCACCCAGATTAGGACCATGGAACCCATAGCTGTAATGACTTTTGACACAGCTGCATGCTATAACATGGACGGACCTTTCAAAACGCTATGCTAAATGAAAGAAACTAGCCACAAAAGGCCATGTATAATATAGCTCCATTTATCTGAAATACACAAAACAGGCAGTTCTATAGAGAACTATAGGGGTGGATTGGTAGTTGCCAGAAAACAGAGAGCGAAGATGAGAAGTGACAGCTAACATATTTTTTTTGGGGGGGGGTGGTTAATGAACATTTTCTAGAATTAGATTATGATAATGATTACACAAATCTGTGCATATACTAGAGCCACTTCCAAGGGCAAAATTTTATGTTATGTGAGTTATATTTTAATAAAATTGTTTTAAAAATTAACTGCACATAAAAGATTGGGCTCTTTTAGTAACTCTTCTATTATCATCTTAAAATCTAAATACAATCTTCCTTTCTTTCTTTCAAGCTTTTTTGCCTTAGGCCATGTATTTGCCAGAGAGAGACAGAGAGGATAAGTGAGAAATTACCCCCTGGGAGGTGGGCTACACTGTAATCCCTTTTCCTTCATTCTCCTCCTGGGACTTTGGACATGCACGCATACATGTCTGGTGTAATTTTCAAGCCTCCAGATCTGGGACTCAAATGGTGATGGACCATGTGGAAATCCAGCATCTTAACTACTCCACCACCTGCTGGTCCCTGGAATCATTCTTTACATTAAAATAAGGGGGGAGGGGGCACAGAACCAGAACGTGATAGAGTTAGTAATTATTGAATTCGGCGTTTTGCCTCTAGAATGGACAGAATGAGTCAATAGCCTTACTACTGGAGAGCTACCTCTTAATTTTTATTGGTTAAACAGTATGTAAGAACTATTTCACATCCAGCTCTGAGCTTGGTGCCAAGATCAGACAATGATAGAGCTTAGAGCCCAGTTTCAT
>NW_006159565.1:6204246-6204637 GCF_000334495.1 Tupaia belangeri chinensis
ATGATTTTTATCTAAGATGTAGTTGCCTAGAAAGAAGATCTGTAAAGATTTAAGGCAAAACTAGATGACTCAGAGCACTTAGGGACGAACTCCTTCAATCACGCACAGCTGTGCCTTTTCACTTGCACCACTGCACTTGGGCCTAAAATAATGAGAAAGATCCTTAAAAGAAACTTAACTGAGATAATTTAGTCTACCTAAATGCAAGATTTAGCATATAGTTAACTTATCAAAGACAGTGTGGCAATGGCAGAAGGGCAGACATACAGGTCAATGGAACAGAGAGCCCAGAAGTAGACCTACATAAATATGTCTACTTATTTATTTTTGTGGTCAAAAAAAAAGGAAAACTATATGTGTATGGTAGTGTATGGTAACATAACACTATATA
>NW_006159565.1:6209254-6228071 GCF_000334495.1 Tupaia belangeri chinensis
GAGAGAGAGAGAGAGAGGAAGTGAGAAAGCAAGCCACCAGGTCCGAGACTTGAACCGTGGTCGGTCATGTGGGAGTCCAGCGCCTTTAACCACCATGCCACTTGCCGGCGCCACAGTGTCCTCTCTTTCTAAACCTTTACCATAAATGGACTGTTTCTACCTCTAAGATACTCCTCCTCCTTATACCCTTATAAAACTCGGTTACCCCGCCCTAGGGCGCAATTTATCTGGCCCCCTCTCTCTTTCTCTTTTGGACCAGTGAACCTCACCTGGGAGTGCTCCCAATAAAGGCTCTACATTTCTATTTTCTCATGTGGTCAGCCCATTCCGTACATTTGGTGCCAAAACCCGGGAAGAGTTTTGTGTCCCACAGTCCCCGCAAGGGCCTCTCCTCCCCTGAACCAGGAACTTAACATTGGCAACTATAATAACCCAAGGTAGGGTAGTCCATATAAACAAAATTTGGCTATAAGCAGCAGCTTGGGTAGAAGAGGAAGAGATGAGAGTGGAGGCCTAGGGAAAGTTTAAGAGTCACAACCATTATTGGAATAAATTTGGGGGACTCTTTTCAGCTCTAGAAGAAACTTAGTTCACCTCCTTTCTTTCTAATAGCAGGTGGTATAGATTAATATTATTTCCATCTACTATATGAGAAGATTGAAACTGAAGTTCAAAGAAAAGTTTGGTGAGTGGCCACTCTGGACTCTAGTCTCACATCTGCCTGAATCCTAAACCTCTCTCTTCCTTTGCTATTCTGCTCTGTTGGCTGCACAGGGCAATGATCTAAGTTCTTTCATGAACTTTGTGGGTGTTGATTACACAAGTAACTCTGTAACCCTGGGTCTCATTTCCCCAGCCAGCAAATAAGGATCTAAGACAAGGATGATTTCCAAAATGATTCCCAGTCCCCAAAGCCTATGATCTTAGAAATGAAAAAACGTTCAAGTTTATGAGTATTTTTTCAGGCAACAAAAAGTAAACACTGGGCTTTTCCTGTCTTTAACCCAACTTGCAGAATAACTTATCGACATCCCATAGTTTCCCAGGAAGGAAACAAGTATTAAAACTCTAGCATGGAGAAATGCAATTTTGTTTGCGCATGCGCATCTGTTGTCTTACACGTGAACATTACTTTTGAGACCCAAGCATAACTACCATTACTTTGTACAAAACTTTTGTTTATTCACTTGTTTACAGACAAAACGAAATATTTCATTTTCATCTTTCTGGCTTAGATAAACTTTAAGAAGTTTGCAAATGCTTAAGCAAGTTGACTTTATGTTTTTAAACAATTGGCTACAGTGGTTATAGCTATAACTACCATGCAGAAAGTACAAACATGTGTGATGATGTTACCAACAGCTTTCATTTCCAGACAGTTTAATCACGGGCCTTACCACAGACCCCAATGGCCAAGGGAAGACAAATGGGTTTCAAAAGAGCAGCAGAAACAAGCTAACTGAAAGTGAGGTGGCTCCCATGATAAGGAATCACTGACTAGTGTCAGTGAGAGCATAAATAAATCCTCCTTTAAGTAATAAGTTATTTGTAGAACATTGTAGACTGTGTTCTAGAATCTAGATGATACCAGTGGATAAAATACTCAAAGGCTCTGCCCTGAAGGAACTCAAGTTCCAGTGGAGAAAAAATAATAGCAAAAATAGTATTATAATTAAAAATAATAAGAATTGTTAGGTTCTTATCTTTATGCATCTGACACTATATAAGCACTTCAATGCATTACCAAACTGAACCCTTGCAACACTGCATGTTATAGGCACTATTGTCCTCATCTGACAATTTAGGTTACCGAAGTCTAAAGAAATTAAGTAATTTCCCTGAGCTATAAAGTTATGAGACAGAATCTTCATCTGAACTCAGATCTCCAGGACCCAGGGGCCTTTGTCTGTGTCTTACCTACCCCCTCTCTAGTGTTCTTCGGTACTGTAAGAGAACTCTGATGCAGTGATCTGCAAAAATCAATCTTTCAAGAAACTTAATTTATCGGGAACTAGCAGTTAGCATAATGGCTATGTCGCTGGACTCCCACGTAGACGACCGCAGTTTGTGTCCAGGACCCGGTGGCTTAAACTCACATCGCGCACGTGTGCGTGCGTGCCCAAGATCCCGAAAGGAGAATGGAGGAGAAGGGGTTGCGGCGTGACCATCCCCCCTGGGGGGTGATTTCTCGCTTTCTGTCTCTCTGTCTCTCTCTGGTGAGCGCACACGCTCTATAGAGAAAAACCTCTCCAAAAAAAAAAAAAGAAAAAAAAAAGAAACTTAATTTATCACTAAGGCCCTCGGAACACCAGAACCATCAAGCAAAGGTAGTTTTTGAAGAAGCCTAAGAGAAACTGGGGGACCAAAGACGGGAAACATGGTCAGTTTCAGGAAGGCTGAAAATTCTCTGCGGAACACTGCTGTTTCACCTTTATGGTTTACATATTTAAATACACAATCATGCTCAAATGTTAAGTATTATCCATGAGAGTCAGAAACTAGGAACAGCCCAAATATCCATCAAACGGATGAGAGAACAAAATGTCCTATATGGATATGTTGGAATACAAGTAAAAATAACAGCAATTATCATATACTTAATTGCTACTGGGTCTAATGATGTATAAACACTCGAATGCATTATCTAATCTAATCCTTACAATACTCATGTTACCGGCATTATTGTCCCCATTTGATAATTCAGGTTACTGAGACCTGAAGAAATTTGCCTGAGGCCACAGAGCTAAGGGACAGAATGCAAATTTGCACCCAGATTAGGACCATGGAACCCATAGCTGTAATGACTTTTGACACAGCTGCATGCTATAACATGGACGGACCTTTCAAAACGCTATGCTAAATGAAAGAAACTAGCCACAAAAGGCCATGTATAATATAGCTCCATTTATCTGAAATACACAAAACAGGCAGTTCTATAGAGAACTATAGGGGTGGATTGGTAGTTGCCAGAAAACAGAGAGCGAAGATGAGAAGTGACAGCTAACATATTTTTTTTGGGGGGGGGGGGTTAACGAACATTTTCTAGAATTAGATTATGATAATGATTACACAAATCTGTGCATATACTAGAGCCACTTCCAAGGGCAAAATTTTATGTTATGTGAGTTATATTTTAATAAAATTGTTTTAAAAATTAACTGCACATAAAAGATTGGGCTCTTTTAGTAACTCTTCTATTATCATCTTAAAATCTAAATACAATCTTCCTTTCTTTCTTTCAAGCTTTTTTGCCTTAGGCCATGTATTTGCCAGAGAGAGACAGAGAGGATAAGTGAGAAATTACCCCCTGGGAGGTGGGCTACACTGTAATCCCTTTTCCTTCATTCTCCTCCTGGGACTTTGGACATGCACGCATACATGTCTGGTGTAATTTTCAAGCCTCCAGATCTGGGACTCAAATGGTGATGGACCATGTGGAAATCCAGCATCTTAACTACTACACCACCTGCTGGTCCCTGGAATCATTCTTTACATTAAAATAAGGGGGGAGGGGGCACAGAACCAGAACGTGATAGAGTTAGTAATTATTGAATTCGGCGTTTTGCCTCTAGAATGGACAGAATGAGTCAATAGCCTTACTACTGGAGAGCTACCTCTTAATTTTTATTGGTTAAACAGTATGTAAGAACTATTTCACATCCAGCTCTGAGCTTGGTGCCAAGATCAGACAATGATAGAGCTTAGAGCCCAGTTTCATTGGTGAAATCCCACTTAAAAGAATAGAAATCTTAAATAAAAAAAAATGAGTTTTATCTAAGATATAGTTGCCTAGAAAGAAGATCTGTAAAGATTTAAGGCAAAACTAGATGACTCAGAGCACTTAGGGACGAACTCCTTCAATCACGCACAGCTGTGCCTTTTCACTTGCACCACTGCACTTGGGCCTAAAATAATGAGAAAGATCCTTAAAAGAAACTTAACTGAGATAATTTAGTCTACCTAAATGCAAGATTTAGCATATAGTTAACTTATCAAAGACAGTGTGGCAATGGCAGAAGGGCAGACATACAGGTCAATGGAACAGAGAGCCCAGAAGTAGACCTACATAAATATGTCTACTTATTTATTTTTGTGGTCAATGTTAATTCATACTTAAAACCATTTTAAGTATGAATTTCAGTGACATTAATCACAGAGACAGTGTTGTATGACCATTACCACTTTATTTCTAATACCTTTTTTTATTACTTCAAAGAGAAATTCTATAACTGTTAAGCAGTAATTCTCTATTTTCTCTTTCTCTAGTCACTAATTCTCTTAATTTTTTTTTTTTTTTGGAGAGGTTTTAGCTATAGGGCATGTGTGCTCACCAGACAGAGAGAGACAGAGAGACAGAAAGTGAGAAATCACCCCCCATAGGGGATGGCCACGCCGCAATCCCTTCTCCATTCTCCTCTCAAGATCTTGGGCACGCATGCACATGCGCCCGGTGTGAGTTTTAAGCCACCGGGTCCGGGACGTGAACCACAGTCAACTAGATGGGAGTCCAGTGACATAACCATTATGCTAACTGCTGGTCCCTCTAGTCACTAATTGTCTTTCATCTACTTTTTTTAAGAGAGGTTTTTGCCTTAGGGTGCAGATGCTTGCTGGATAGAGAGATGAAGACAGAGGGAAAGTCAGAAATCATCCTCCCCACTAGGGGTGACCATACCACAATCTCTTCTCCTCTGTTCTCTTCCCAGGGTCTTGGGCATGGTGTGAATTTGAAGCCACCAGGTCTGGGACTCGACCCAGTCCTGGATTTGCCTATGTCTCTATGGATTTGCCTACTCTAGATATTTCATATAAGTGGAATTATACAATGTTTGTCCTTTGGTTAATCACTTATTTCATTTAACATAATATTTTCAAGATTTATCCACATGATAGCATACATAATAATTTCTTTTTTAATGGCTGAATGTTTTGTTGTATATTTTTGAATATTGTTGCACTAATATTTTCTTGTAAACTAACAAAAAGAAAAGCAGATAAACTCAGAACAGCAAATGACAAGAGGTGGGGCAATTTCATATTGATTTTGTTCGTTTCAGCCCAATTTACAGTCACTTTTTAGGAATTCTCCCTGTTGGCCATAGTTGAAATGAGACACAATGAATGAAAAATTATGTTAAATTCTGAAGATTCTAAGGGGCTTTGCTTGGACTGCCCAAGGAATTTGGATTCATATTATCATTGTCCCTTCCCCTCTCTGCCTCTCAAAAATGTTTCTATTCTTCTATGATCAGATTTAGAGTCTGTCCTAAACTCACATTCTCTAGAGTTACTAAGTGCACAGGATATTGATCCCTCTCTATGCAGGACTCCTGGTGGGTTTTTTGTTCATTTTCTTTGTTTGTTTGTTTTCTTTTTCTTTTTCTTTTTTTTTTGGAGAGGTTTTTGCTATAGGGCGTGTGCGCTCGCCAGACAGACAGAGAGAGACAGAGAGACAGAAAGCAAGAAATCACCCCCGGGGGGGGATGGCCACGCCACAATCCCTTCTCCTCCATTTGCCTCTTGGGATCTTGGGCACACACGCACACGCGCCTTGCGTGAGTTTAAGCCACCGGGTCCAAGACTCGAACCACGGTTGACTACGTGGGAGTCCAGCGACATAGCCATTACACTAACTGCTGGTCCCTTTTTTTTTTTTTTGGAGAGGTTTTTGCTATAGGGTGCGTGTGCTTGCCAGAAAGATGAAGACAGAGAGACAGAAAGCGAGAAATCACCCCCCCAGGGGGGATGGCCATGCCACAATCCCTTCTCCTCCATTCTCCTCTCGGGATCTTGGGCACACATGCAGACATCCCCGGCGTGAGTTCAAGCCGCCGGGTCCGGGACTCAAACTGTGGTTGACTACGTGAGAGTCCAGCGACATAGCCATTACACTAACTGCTGGTCCCTTGTTTGTTTTTTAAGATGGCTATAACCTCGGAGATATCTGGTGTTAAAGAAATTCCCTAAGGATTTGTTCAGAAATGGGTCAAAATTAGAATAGATGCAATTTTTATTATTTATTCGCAGTGCATATTGATCCCAGATTCTACTGATGTGTCTGCACATCCTGCAAGGCATCTGGTACCAAAAACGTAAACATGATGCAAGAGAGGTCTAAATACCTTAATATACTGGCTAACAACTACTGATAGCCTACTCCCTAATGCCTTAGAATTTCACACTTGCAAATTTGTAAAGATTTGGGGTTGTAAAAACACTTTAAACAGCCAGCAGGTGGCATGGTGGTTACAGCTCTGGACTCTAACATGGCCAATGGCAGTTCAAATCCTGGACCCAGTAGTTTGAGAATCATGCAAGGCATGTTGCATGCCCAAAATCCTGAGAGGAGATTGGAGAAGGGACTATGGTGTGGTCATCCCCCCTAGGGGGTGATTTCTCACTTTCCTGCTCTGTTTCTGTCTTGCTCTGAGACACCCTATGTCAAAAAACTAAAACCAAAACAAAACGGAGAAACACAACGATAAAGTAGGCACTATCAAAATCATTAAATAGTCTTGCAAAATTCTGGGTAGGTGACAAATCTTAAACTACCTATGAGTGAATTGCTAATATAATTTGCTTTCCTATCCCTTTGAGTGGCAAAATCTGAAAGTCCAGGAAAACGTGATGCCCCCTTCTCTGCACAAAATAGAGTTATAGTCAGAAGTGGATTTCCTTTTTTTTTTTTTTTTTCCCCAAGCAGAGCAACTGCTTGACAGCCTGGTAGATGCTGGCTTCCTGAATGACAGCATGGGACAAGTCGTCCCACAAGCAGAATGCTTATTTTGCAACTGTTAGCAAAGAAAAATAAATATCTGTATGTACAATGCTACTCTATTCTGAAATCAGTTACAGCAGCTTATCTTGACCCTAACAAATATAGTCTCTTTTAAACATATTTTCAAGATATATTTTTAAAATAGAATCATTAACTAAGAAGGATTTGATATGAAAATCACTGTCCTACAGAGTAAATATACTTAACTTCTCCAAGAACTGTTGAAGTTATTCTTGTAGTTTTCTAAAGAGAGCTGAGCTTCCTTATGTAAGCTCACTCTTTAGATACAAGTACATAGAAAGAAAAAGAAAAAGGAGAGTCATTTAAGCCTGGATGTGAAAATTAAACAAGTGCACAGAAATTATTTCAGTAGTCAAACCAAAAGTGTGGTCAATTCTTAAACACTCCCAACAATTCCTCAAGAAGAGTTTCTTAATAATCTTGTTTTCCAAGGTGCTTGAAAGACTTCTTTTAGTTACTCCTAAGTGGACTGGCTCTATAATTTACTGTTGTATTTTTCTGATTTCCTTAAAAAGCTTAATATTTTCTTGTACTTGGAAAGCATTTTAAAAAATAATAACAATAAATGCCAGCATCTGAAGAAGGGGTTAGTTGAAATTTACTTGTGTCTTCTGAAAGCCCTTAGTCATATTTTCACCTTGATAGAACTGCAAGATAGTATACATCCAGGCCTCTGAATTAGTAATAAAGTTGTCATCTCTATTACTTTTGGAAACTCTTAATCTTTTAATCAAGTTCCAAAACTGTTCAGTTTGAACAAAATGCAAGAAATTGTCACTGGTTTCCCTCAAAATCTGCAGAATGAGAAAGCTAAGTTTCTAGGATTTTCATTCCTTTTGACAGATCCCCTAGGGGAGCTCTGCCCATGAGTCTGTCATTTTTATGCACATGGAACTAGCATATATTGTTGTTGGACAGCTGAGACTCTTTTCCAGGTCAAAGATAGTACTCTGGGTTTCTAAGTTTGATGTCTTTTCCATATTAAAGACCTATGTAGCTTACAGAAAGCAAAAAAGGAATTTGCAACACGTTTTGTGGAATGAATGCATAATGTGTACTAGAAAAATCTGTTCATTAAGGGGTCAGCAGGTGGTATAGTGGTCAGGATGCTAGATTCCCACATGGCTGACCATGGTTCAAGTCCTGGACCTGGAGGACAGGGTCTATTAAATGACAAGCACTCAGAGTAAGATTAGAAACAATTTAATAGCTAGATTTTTGTCTGTCAAGTTCTCTCTCCATTGCCTCATGAGGGTCAGGCTTGTAAGATAATATTTAAACATGATATAATTGAGCTGG
The DNA here is from genome assembly GCF_000334495.1 of Tupaia belangeri chinensis. Lineage (NCBI taxonomy): Eukaryota > Metazoa > Chordata > Mammalia > Scandentia > Tupaiidae > Tupaia > Tupaia belangeri. The sequence continues at coordinate 6,217,353 of NW_006159565.1, forward strand.
TTTTGGCTATAGCACTAACTTTTCCCAAGAGAAGTAAGTTATACTGATTCCAATGTTACTTTACTTTGAAGATCAGCAATTAACTCGATGATTGCCAACAACGATAACATTTCTTACAGTGGAAATAATTTGACAAGGACAAAAAAACATAGGATGCCAAAGAAGAGATTTTTATGAGACAGAGATTCATCATTAGACCACCTGAAAGGAAGTTTTCAAAGAAAATGGAGATATCAAAGAGAAAAGAAGAAAGCAAGAGGAAAGGGGAGGGGCTGTTGGAGGGATGAAAGGAAGGGGTGCCTATTTTTGTCAATTTGACTCTGGCTCCCAAGTGCACTGCATCAGATAACTCTTCCTGCAAGCCCAGCACTGCCACAGCGATGGCTGTCACACCTCCTCAAATCTGTCAGCGCTTAAAGTTGACGGAAGGCGTACCCTTAGTACTGCCATCAGGGCAAGTCCTGATTTCCTTCCAAGTCATGTCTGTGAATTTAGACAGATGTACTGATACAAATATTTGCCATGAAGAAAGAAGTTAACAAAACACTGTGAGGGTTTCCTTTTTGCCAGTTAAAAGCAGAACACACTTGAATGCAAATGAGGGATTCAATGAGAAGGTTATAGTGTGGTAGCATTTGGTAAGACGCAGAGGGAGCCCAGGTGATCTGATAGAAACAGGCTTTCCACCCTGATAACAGACGTACGGTGAAAAAACACAGGGGCTGCCTCAGCCAAGGTATGCCGCACTTCGTTTATTTTTTTTTCACAGATTTCCAGCCAACAGCTCCATGTCTGAAATGCCTTCCTCTCTAAAAATGCCGCATTGTACCTGGAAAGTGAACTTAAAGCTTTCTTCCTTGTCTCTGGAGAGAGTATTTTCCCAATTTTCAAGACGCAAGGGATACACTTTTCCGCCTGGACTTCATTTCTGCTAATTATATTGACTCTTGTAAAGTGGACTCAAATTATTTTTGCCGTTCGCTTCTAGTAAAAATTCCATTGCCGTGTATCATGTCTAGCCTCTTTTGTTAAACTTATTGGAACCAGGGGGCCCACTCCTGGCTCAAAGGGCAGAAGGCACGCACGAGATCTGAAACATCCATCAGGGAAGTTCGAATCTGTCCCTCTGAGACTGCTTCAGGGTCCATTTAAAATGTTTAACAGGAATCTAGAGGTTTAGAGCTCCTGTAAGCCTCATATGGATCTATTTTTCCAAAAGTAACACAGGCCTTGCTTTGGTATCTTACCAAATGTGACTTTTCGCACTGAGTGTGAACAGGCAGCCTGCTGCCCTGTGGAACCATCCTGGAAACATTATTTTGGAGTAGCAGTGGTGTCACTGAAAGCCAGAGTGGAAAAATCTGCTTCCTGTTCTGGGGGAACTTCAAAGGAGCCAGGGCCTGCTCCCCTCATGCCTCTTCCTTAAATCAGGTACAGTCACATAGTTGATAGCCTTCAGTGTAAGTTTTGCATAAAACAGCTGCTTTTACCGCACTTGAAAGGTGGGCCCCATCAGGCTGAGCAGTGAGAGACAGGTTGGGAGAGGATTCAGCTTCTGCTGTTGTGCTGAGTACCCCCTAAGTTCTTCAAGTATTTCCAGGCTGAGTTTAGACATAGTAGTGATGTCTGAGTTTCCATGAACTGGGAATGCTCACTCTTAGAGTTATCCTGGTGTCACACGGTCTTGGTGATGAAATAATCGAACCCCTTTAAAAGATGGCACCACCCTACTCAAAATTATGTTCTAGCATAACTGATATCACAGTGGACTTGCTGGCCATAGACCTCAACGTGAAGGCAAATCAAAAGCAAACAGGTATCTGAGAAATTGCAGCTTCTGTGGGAGTGGGCTGGGACTAGGGCATGTCAAGATAGGTCAGATTAGGGGCCCCCACCCACCTGACAATCGTCCCATGGGCCGTAAGATACCACGAAGGGGTTTTCACTCAAGTGCTCTATTTGGCTTGATACCTAACTGAACAAGTTCTCAAGTTTCCATTTTCCCTTGTCAAGGTGGACATTGCCATGCCCATGAATACCATCTTTGTTTTGAAAATGCTTCTGTAGAAACACCTTTGCTTTTCTGGGAAGAGAGAGATCTGCCTGTGAAAAACATGCCAACTGGATGGCTTTCTCTACCTGCTATTTTGCCAATCAACAATTCTATTTAGTGTGTCTTCAGTTATACTACCGTCTGAGTTACAATCATGATGGTTATCGATAACAAATGTCTGCTGAGCTTCTTCTACAGACAATGTTTTGCTAGGCCCTGGATGTGTAAGAATAAGCACAAGTGAATCCCTGCCCCTTAAAGAATTCTGAACAACTAGAGCACAGATCTATGGAGTAATATGAGGGAAATTGTCCAGATACAAATGCTTTGAAGGAATTGATCGCCGAGGCTGAGTGTACTCCAGGAAGACTTCAAGGAGATCAAGTGTGTTTAAATGTGGATGGTGTATTTTTTAGGGGTATGGGGTAAAAGCAGTGATGCGGATGTTTGTGAGTTTGTTACTTAGTGAGTTTGTTGTGTGTGTGTTTACTCTAGGGGATGGACCATGGGTTGGAGTTATGTATATGGTATGTACTGCACTTCAGTAGATCATATGAGAATCATAAATGTGTCCATGATGGATGCGTTAAAAAACATTTTAACACTACATTCTGGAGAAAACATTATTCCACAGAAAGAATGAAAGAATGATTTCTATTGTCAACTTTAAAAATCCTACAAATAATTTTTTTTTTTTTTTTGCCATAGGGCACATGTGCTCACCAAAGAGACTTGGTGGGTGGTGGGTGCGGGTGGCCACACTGCAATCCCTTCTCCTCTCAGGATTTTGGGCACTCACACACATGTGCTCAGTGTGATTTTCAAGATGTTGGATCCAGGACTCAAATCACAACTGGCCATGTAGGAGCTCAGTCCCTTAACCACCATGACACCTGCTGGCCCCCAAATCCTCTTTCTAAATATGCAAATGCATAGTGATAAAGCACCTGGACCCACAGGGGAAAGGTCGGGATTCATATCCCAGGACCTTCCTGAGCCAGCTGAGATGGGCGTGGATTGTAGTGTAGGGACCCTGTGTGGGATGCCCCACCTTCCTCTCAAAAGAAATAAATAAACTAAAAAAAGAAAAAGAAAAATACTAAGGTATATATAATTTTTTGACATACCAATTCACATCCTTGAGAGATTTTTTTCTTTTCCCTCTGCTCCCTCTCACATATTTGAGAGTCCTTGTTTAGGGAGGTACATAAAGTGCCCATTGTTCAGACTAGGAAGAGTGAACATTAATCTTCAAGCAGCAGAATATGATCAAAGGCTCCTGAGCAGATGGAAAACATGGACTAAGTGGTATTTCAGAAAAAATGAACCTAGTGAGATTTAGAATACAGAATAAGAAGGGCAAGGAATAGAACATAGAAACTATTCTAAAAATTTGCTCTCAATCCATTCTAGTGTGATTTATAAAAGTGTTAAGGATTTTGCTTACTTTTAAAATTCTTTTCTCTTTTAGCTGTGCCCAGAAAATATTTCCTTTAAACAAAGTATTATCTCAAATTCTAATAAATGAAGATAAAAATAAAATTGATCTGGTTAATACAGTAAGAAAGACAGGGCTCTGAGTAAAAGCAAGATAACAACTAGTCTACAATATATGGGTTCTGGGAATGAATTAAGAACTAATGAAAACATTTTATCTTCACAAAGGACAAATAAAATGATTTTCAAGTTGCACAATGCTGAAAGGTCCATAAACTACAGAGTCTTGGAATAATCTAAATGTTACTAAAACAGGATGTTATGAGCTAAAAAGAAAAAAGAAAAAAAGAAAGATCTAGGTCTTAGGCCCCAGTGGCACTAACCAAGCAAAGTGGGACCCAGCGTTATTGTATTTTTAAATTTGCCTAAAAGAGAAGATGTGAGTAGCTGGGGCTTGAGATTTATATATATATATATTTTTTTTTTTGGAGAGATTTTCACTGTAGGGCGCGTGCGCTCGCCAGACAGACAGAGAGAGACATAGAGACAGAAAGCGAGAAATCACCCCCCAGGGGGGATGGTCACGCCGCAATCCCTTCTCCTCCATTCTCCTCTCGGGATCTTGGGCACGCACGCACACGCGCCCGGCGTGAGTTTTAAGCCACCGGGTCCGGGACACGAACCGCGGTCGACTACGTGGGAATCCAGCGACATAGCCATTATGCTAACTGCTGGTTCCCGAGATTTATATTTTTGATCTAGCATTGAAAAAAGACTAGGCTTGTCTAGTGATAGTCCTCCAAGCAAGTTTCTGTCTCTCTCTCTCTCTCTTTTATTGACAAATAATATTTATAGGGTACAATGTGATTGTTAAATACAAGAATACAATATGTAATGATTAAATCTGGGTATTTAGTATACCCATCATCACAACCATTTGTCATTTGTTTGTACTGGGAACATTCACAATTCTCTTTTTTCTACCTACTGTGAGATATACAATAAATTGCTAACTACATTCAACCCACTATACTTTTTTATTCTTCTTTTTTTTTTTTTTTTTTTACAGAGACAGAGACACAGACTGAAAGCTAGAAATCACCCTCCAGAGGGGATGGTCATGCCACAATCGCTTCTCCTCCATTCTCCTCTCAGGATCTTCAGTACACATGCACACGTGTCTGGCGTGAGTTTAAGCCACCGGGTCCAGGACTCGAACCTCAGTCAACTACATGGGAGTCCAGCGACATAGCCATTACACCAACTGCTAGTTCCCAACCCACTATACTTGATACAACTAAAAATTGTTCCTATTATCTCTCTGTGTTAACTAACATTTTTTCATTCCCTACCCCCATCCATCCCTGCCTCTAGCTATGTCTCACTTTATTAATCAATCTATTCGTTAGTCTTTAATACTTCCTTCCCATTCACCACAATAAAGTACTGAACCAGTTATTATATTCTGAGTCACATTACTCTCTTAGGAAGGAATCCCTGTCCTTCAAGGATTCAAATTGATCACAATCCATTTTAGATTTGATTTAATCCTTATTGTCCACTCTGTAGCCTCTGATATTATGGCCCCTCTTCATCTTCCTTTACTTTTCTGTTTGTTTTTTTTTTTCTGACATTTCCCTTTTAAAGTACACCATGTTAGATAAATTTACCTTTCCAAGCTCTTTTCATAATCTCATGAGAGTCTCAAACAGAATAAACAACGTGGTAAGGTAATAAACATGAAAATTGATGTGTATAGTATTGGTTTAGAGAGTTGGAATTTTGTTTTGCTTTGTTAGTAAGTATTGCTATCAGGCCAATCCACTTGCCAGAGAAAAAGAAAGGGAGAGAGCAAGAGAGAGAGAGTGAGAGAAAGTGAGAAATCATCCCCAAGCGGAAATAGCCATGCTGGAATTTCTTCTCCTCCAATTACCTCTCAGGATTTTGGACACACATGTACATGCACCCAGCATGATTTTCAGACTGCCAAGTCTAGGACCTGAACCACATAGTCACCCACGTGGGATCCAGCACCTAAACCTCCATACCCCCTACTGCTCCTATTTGTTTTTAATCAAGGAAAATAAAAATTATAATGGAAGAAAATTCTCAAAATGAAAACCATCCCTACAATGGAGTCTGGTTTGACTCTAGCTAAATGATGTAAAATAAAGAATGGGGCTCTTAACCAGATAAAACTTCATGAAAGGTTTCTCTGAAGCAAATATTTAAGATTTCTAGGGGCGAGCAGGTGGCATAGTGGTTAATTGCTGAACTCCTACATGGCCTACCATGGTTCTAATCCCAGAGCTGCTGGCTTGCTTTCTCACTTTCACTTTCTCTTTCTCTCTCTCTCTCTGGTGAGTGCATGAGTCCTACAGCAAATTTGATAATAGTAATACATACAATTAAATAAATAATTCTTTTATTTAATAAAAAATATTTCTGACTGGGTAATTTGTGAGGAAGAATGACCGCCTCGGGGGTAATGGTGCAGATGGTCCAATTTAGCCCTGTCTAGTCCAGTGTTCATTCTGTTTCCACAAAGACAGGCCACAGAGAACCTCGGAGTAAGAGGGGCCTAGGCCCATGTTTTACATATTCTCACCAAGACAATCAAAGGAAATATCAGGTTAAGAAAAAAGAGGGGCCAGCAGGCGGCGTAATGGTTAAGGGTGCTGGACTCTCACATGGCTGACCCCAGTCTTGAGTCCTGGACCTGACAGCTTGCTTTATCACTTCCCCTCTCTTTCTCTCTCAGTCTGTCCCAATTTGGTCAAATTAAAATAAATAAATAAATAAAAAGTTAAATAAAATAATTTTTAAAAAAAGAAAGAAAAAAGGAATCTCTCACCTTGACATCAGTCTAGGTATCCCTCCCCGTATTAATCAATTTTCATTTTTTTTTGATTTTTACATACTTCGTTTTTTCAGTTAAGAGACTCCGTGTTAAAAAGTTAAGTTCATCTATATAGTCATCTATTTTATTTGGATCAGAAAATCCTAACAAAGACACTCAATTTTACCTTAATATCATAAAGCAGAATTATTAATTATCTGAATAAAAAGCATAAAAGACATCATTGTAGGTAGAAGAATATTTAGAGAGCTTTAGTTAGTCAAAAATACTTTGCTTTCATCTGTAAATGAAGCAGTCACTACTTAGAGCAACCCATCAATCTCAGAAAAAACAGTATTTGCAGCTTATTAGTATTCTTTGTTATTATTAAGAGTCACTTCAGATTTCTTTAATACAGACATAGGCATGCGTATGCATTTTAATTTTTCTATTACTTTGCAATTTGCAACAAAATAATGAAGATGCAAGAGGCTTTATGTGTATCATACTTTTCTGAGGAAAATTTGACTTTATTAAAACAGTATTAGAGGTCAGTCCTACTAGATCAAAAATGTTGACTTACTATAAGACACCGAGCCACAATATATCAAATCATTTTACATGATACTCAGTATAACAAATTTCAAGAACACATAAAAACCTGAAAGCCTCTTGAGATTCCTTAATAGGATTTGACCTACACTTGGAAACTCTTTAAATCACAGTAAAATATATTCATCAGAGAACATCTTACTTTCCCAGTTAACCTTGCCTTTAACAACAAAACAAAGAAAAACAAATATTAGCAAAAACTAGATCACTTACCATAAATGCCTGTTGAGATGCAGGGAAACGCCTGTGAATAAACCACAAAAATAACAATAAATTTTCCAGGAAAAACTGCCTGACATCAACTATTTTGACATCTATTTTGTTTGATAATGGGATTTCCTCTCCTTACATACCAGAGCTATGAGTTGGAGTAGGATTCACTCTGGAAATGTGGATATTTGATTAACTGAAAATTCTTTTGGCAATTATTCTACCTCACAAGAATCAATTATTAAATTTTCAGAACTCTTGTGAACCCAAATAATAAACAGGCATCATTTTATTTTTAGAGAGAATTTTGCTTCTAGGACACATATACTTGTCAGAAAGAGAGAGAGAGAGAGAGAATGTGAGAAATCACCTCCCCCAGGAGGTTTGGCCATGTTGTAATCCCTTCTCTATTCTATTCTTGGCATGTGGGGAATGCAAGCACATGCACCTGGCATGAGTTTTAAGCAGCCAACTCCAGGACTTGAACTGCAGTCAACCATGTGGGAGACCAGTGTCTTAACCACTATGCCACCCCCTGGCCCTGATAAGCAGTTATTATTAAGAAATTAAAACATATAAACATATAATGAAATAAATTATATCAAAACAAAGGTTTGTAATAGTCGGAACTTATCATTTTCTAATTATTTTGCCACATTATTATTATCTATGTTCTTGAGACTGCTTATGGGTATCATATGTGTATGGTAGTAATTCTATATAATGGTGGTTCCAGAGTATCTCTTCGCGGCTCCATGTTATATAATATCACATTGGTGGCTTAAAATCTGAAAATATCAGTTAATACTGATGACCCATGTTATGGGAAAACTGAAACCACAGCCTAGCTACAGATACAAAATTTTGGAAAATTCAACAAAAGCATCCTGTGAGAATCAATGACTTACCCAGAGTCTACTGGGTCATTGGAAAAGTCATGGCATATTTTCTTATGTTTTTCAGCGCAGAAACATGTCCTGACTTTTCTGACAACTCAATATAATAAAAGAACATTAAATATTTTATTCTGATATGTAAACTGTGTCCTATACATTCTTTAGGTAAGAAAATTTTAATATTAACTGAAATATGCACCCCTTTCTTGTGACCTTTTCTTTAAACATTTACCTGCACATTATGGTTTATAATATATTTTGTTTAGTCGTGTTTAAAGAACTCGAGTTTTTTTTTTTTTTAAATGACCAAATACAGCTGTATATTCTACTCTAAATTAGGGTTTATAACTGAAGAAAGTGATTTGGGTATGGCAATATCCTCTGTTAATATACTTCCGTGTAAATTTGGTCATTGTTTTAATCTTACTGGTTTTTGTATTTTGTCCAATTATAAAGTGAAAATGATAATGCCCACATATAAAAATACACTACGGGGATTAAGGACAATTTTTTAAAGCAGCTTATACTGTGCTCCACTCTAAAAACAGTAACTGTTATCAATCACAATAACTAGCATTACTATTGAAATCAATGACACAATTATTTTTATTATTAAAATTTCTCTATATCTTCAGATTAAACATGTACTAGTGTTTATTTTCCTTAACACTTTTATAGACTATATGTTTGTTTTCTTTACATAATGTCCTATTAAGGAGGCCAAAACTGATGTGATTTTGTTTTAGAGAGAGTAATAATTTACAGTTAAGCTCAACTACATGTCTGCAAGATGACAGATGCCTTTTTTCTGCTCTTGTGGAAAACTTCACGAGTAAATGTTACTGTTTATAACAAGAAAACAGGAGTTTCTGAAACATAGAAGGTACCGTCTTTTCACATAAATAATGAGTTAATTCTTTGATTCTCAGGGTTCTTGAAGTGCCAAGTGTATGATCTGAAGAATATTCTTAAATTATCTATCCAATGACACAGACCATGAAATAATAATTTGAAGCAAGTTACTCTGAAAATATTGTAGTCCTCTTAGAGGCTTTTACCAAGATTACCAACAGGTTTTAACTCTCAGTATGAAAACCAACTGCAAGCTTACTGTAAGTAATTTATTACTAATGGTAAAGGCTCAGGGCTCAAGAATGGTCTACTTAGAAATACAAATTCACAAGAACATCACCCATCAACATGATTAGAGAAAAATGAGGTCTGAGAACTATTACACCATGTCATTAAGGAATAGAAGAGGAAAAATGTAACCTCAGCCTTCATGAGGTTTTTCATCTGGGGCAAGAAATGAATAGACATAAAACAATTCAACAGAAGAAAAACATATAAATTTATTTAATGCAAATTTTATGTAGCATTGGAGTCTTCATAAGGAAATGAAGCCCCAAAGTTGCAGTTAGTGTTGAATGCTTGTGTACTAAATTAGGCAAAGAATTGTGAATTGTGAAAATGTGACAAAGCACAGAGATCAGAGCTAGGGGAGTAATATGAATGGAGAAGTGACAAAGGAGATAAAAGTTAGGTTAACAAGGTTCATTTGTTCAGATTTCTCTTGGCCTCTACTTCTCGCCCTTCTTGTTTAGGGAAGACATCTTTCACAAGGGAATTTCATATCCTACTTCCAAGAAGAATAAATTCAGAGTGTTCTTCTTGTATCTGCTCTTTTTCAAGTGCTTTTGACTCTAAATAGTCAATATACCACAGGGGCATATTTTGCAGTGGAATATTCTGAAGTCCTTTGAATGGAAAGCTAGAAGATGCCGAAATGTTTTCAATAAGTGGGTCCACTTTAAATCTTGCCTTGGTGTACTTCCAATTCATGAAGTGAGACAATTTACTCAACTGCTCTGTCAGTTTCTTCATTAGTAAATGGAAACCATGAGAATTTCCTTCAGGAGTTTGTAAGTGGATTAAGAGGAATAAGGAACACAAAGCATTGTGTCTAGTGAGTAGTTGTAAGTTATTAATAATGACTCCTGGAATGCTCTCTGTGATGCCCACCAGGTTCTGTTTCACAGAAGGAACTTACTACACTATAACAGGGCTTCCCAACTTCAGCACTACTAATATTTTAGACTATCCAATTGTCTGTTTGCAGAGGCTGTCCTATGTGCTGTGGAATGTTTAACAAAACTGACTCCAAGCGACTGGTAGTATCTCTCTAGTTGTGATAATAAAAACATTCCTGGGCATTGTCAAATGCCCCCTAGAATGGGCAATCACACCTGGCTAAGGACCACTGCTCTAAAGTCTAGGCTAGAACTCAGGAGTGCTATCAGTACACAGGCTTCAACCACCTACTCTCTTGTCTCCCAAACACTCAGCTTCAAAAAACAGTCTCACGGGAACCAGCAGTTGGCGTAATGGCTATGTCGCTGGACTCCCACGTAGTCGACCGCGGTTCGTGTCCTGGACTCGGTGGCTTAAAACTCACGCTGGGCGTGTGTGCGTGCATCCCCAAGATCCCGAGAGGAGAATGGAGGAGAAGGGATTGCGGTGTGACCATCCCCCGGGGGGGTGATTTCTCGCTTTCTGTCTCTATGTCTCTCTCTGTCTGTCTGGCGAGCGCACGCACCCTACAGTGAAAATCTCTCCAAAAAAAAAAAAGAAAAAAAAAAAAAAAAAAGTCTCACTCAGAGGCTGCCCCCTCC
>NW_006159565.1:6228564-6237824 GCF_000334495.1 Tupaia belangeri chinensis
AAAAAAAAAAAGAAAAAAAAAAAAAAACAGTCTCACTCAGAGTCTGCCCCATCCCCGGACAGCCCACACTGATAGCTAATCAATGAAGAGATTCAAGCCCTGCTCAATCAGTGTAACACACAAGGGCCCTCCCAGCTCCAGAGCTTCCCAAGGGATCAGCAAGTGTTGTTGTTGTGACTTACATTGGAGCCCATCTTCCCAGTTCACTCCTGCTTCCCTCCTCTTTTCCTAGCTGACATTCCTTAATAAACAACCAGGACCCTAAATCCCATCTCAGAATCTGTTTCTTGGGGAATTGATCTGTCTAACTCCCTCCCACTTTTCTCCTACGTTCCATTATATGAGTTGTTCTCCCTTTGGCAGAAGAAAGAACATACTGAACAGTTAATGGAAACTTTCATTTGCCTCAGCTCTCAGCTCTGACTTAGAATCAATCATGCAACTTAGTAATTGAGTCTGAATATTCCAACTGCCTTGTCTGTTTTAACAAGGACAGATAGCTTCCTCTGAAAATGATATTGTTGCCTTGACTGTGAAGGCAAACGCTAGTGTAATGGAGGATGACTTTGGTAATATTATTGCACTAATTCAAGCAAAAAGGCATGATAAGGCAGAAATGGAAATACAGTATCATGGAAAAATCATTTTATGTAAGATAACTTTGCATATAATTCACTTAAACCAAGTCTTTCCCATTAATCACTTTTTATTACTTGAAAGACAGGAAGAGAAAGAGATTGAGAAAGAAAGAACAAGCAAGCAGTCTCATGTAATGGATTTGCCTGCACAGAGCAAATGTTTTGTGCCAGGATAAATGTATGATGGGGACACCAGAAGTGAGTAGCATGGGATTTCTCTATTTTAAAGTTGTATTTATCATAAACACAAGAACCCCATGGAAGAATGATAGATTGGCCTTGGGTTGGTACAATCGCCTCAGTTCCTTTTAAGTGCACGTAGCTCAGGAGACACCTATAGACTTTGGGGAATGACATCAGCAGCTCAATTTGTAAGGCTCCAGGTTCTCTACCCAGAGCAAGAAGTCTCCATGCTAATCAGGTCTGAGCATACAGACATTAGAGATTTGCTTCATTGCACTTGACTTTTAGGCAGTTTTTACAAACCAGCTTACACTAGCTCTCTTGGGAGGATAAAAAAATGAGAAAGAATCATTTGACTTGGAGTAGAAAAATAATTTTTGTCAAATTATAGATTAGACTATCAAAGCAAAACTACTTCCTAAGCCCCATATGTTGGTTTACAAACATATTTGCAAAATCACTGAAACCTTAATGCTATAGACATTTGTCTCCCAAACACTCAAACCGTGTCTCACAAATTTGAAGGTAAGAAAAGAAAATGTCTCAGAGTGGCCCTGTAGCCTAATGGTTAGGGGAGCCGGAGCCCACATGGTTGACTGCAGCAGCTTGAAAAAACTGTAGGCATGGGACCAGCAGAAGGTGTAATTGTTACATTGCTGGACTCCCACAGAGTTGACTTTGGTTCAAGACCTGGACCTGGCAGGTTAAAATTCATACTGGGCACATGCACGCCCAAAAATCCCAAGAGAAAAATGAAGGAGAAGGGATTGTAGAGTAGTCACTCCCCCTAGGGGGTGATTTCTCACTTTCTATCTCTGTCCCTCTGTCTCTCTAGCAAGTGCATGTGCCCTATAACAAAAATCTCTCTCTCAAAAAAAAACAAAACTAAATAAAACAAACAAACAAAAAACCCTAGGCACATGTGCATGTTTGTCCCAAATTCCAGCAGGATGGAGAAATAGAGAAAAGATTGCAGTGTGACAAGGCCTAATTGGGGTGTGGAGGGGGTGTTTTTCTCCCTCTTGTTTCTCTGGCAAGCATATGTGCTCTTTGACAATTATTAATAGAATGAATAAAAAAAGGAAGAAAGGAAATGTCCCTCAACATTCTCTGTGTTGACTTAACAGTGACTCAAAACTAAAGCAATAAACTCTAAGACAACATCATAATCATCACTTGCTTTTCTCAGACCCATTATTCACAGTTTATACACTCCCACATGGTGGGAAATCTCAGGACTAGCAAACAGTATAATGGTTACATTGTTGGACTCCTACATAGTTGACTGTGGTTCAACACTGGACCCAACAGCTTAAAGCTCATACCAGGTATGTGTGGGCACATGCCCAAGATCTCAAGAGGAGAATGGAGGAGGGATTGTGGCATAGCCATTTCCCCGGGGTGGTGGGGGTGATTTCTTGCTTCTTGTCTCTCTGTCTCTCTGTCAAGCATATGTGCCCTATAGCAAAAATCTTTAAAAACCAAACCAAAAAAAAAAAAAAAAAAAAAAACCCATAATTACATCTCTTGTGGCCAGCAAGTGACATGGTAGTTAAAGCACATTGCTGACCATGGTTCAAGTCCCAAACCTAGTGGCTGGCTTTTCCACTTTCCCTCTCTCCATCTCTTTCCATCTCTCTGGTGATGCCCTCTAGTAAATTTTAAAATCATAATAAAAATAAATAATTCTTTTTAAAAGAGTTATTTTATTTCAATTTATTTATTTTAATTTGATCAGAGAGGGACAGAGGGACAGAGAAACAGAGAGAGTGGGAGAAGGAAAGCAAGAAAGCAAGTTGCCAGGTCTGGGACTTGAACAATGGTTGGCCATGTGCAAGTCCAGCACCCTTAACCATCATGCCACTTGCCGGTCCCCAAATAAGTAATTCTTTAAAAGAAAAAAAAAAAACAAAACATCCATTGTTGTGGATAAACAGATTCTGAGGAACGAAAGCACAGCACTCTGGAGAAAAAGGAGAACACTTTACTATGTTAGCAGGCACAGAAGAGTTAATACTATGAATCTCTGGCACCAGCTGGGAGTTGAGCACAGTCTTCTATGGGTGAATTTGGGGAGGAGCAGTTTCAGCATATTTAGAGTGTCTTATCAGGGAAAAGGCTTAGTGTCTGGCCTAATACAGACCTGGCAGCCTGCTTAAGGCCTCAGTTCAGGGGAGGGGTAGCTACTTGAGGGGAAACAAAGTCCAGGCAGCTATCAACCCTGGGTTTCTTCAAAGTTATTCATAAGTTCTGGGCTACTCCACATCAACATCTCTCTGGAGAGCATAAATGAAAAGGAGATAAACTGGTTACTTCCTAAAAGTTACTCAGATTCGGAGTTCAGTACTTTTGAATTACTTTTCAACCCATCATAAACATGTGTTTTTCACAACTTCATCCTTGTACTATCAAGGCTAGTAGTGTTAATCCAGTCTGCTGATATGGGTGCTCTACAGTTGAATTTGGAATTTTCTGCCAAGCTTCTACCACCTCTGAAAGTTTAATGTCTGGCTCTCTCTTTGCTAATGCCAGTGCTACCAACAAAGGGATTCAGAAAACAGCCAAGACACACACATTCTCCTTAAATAGCTCTGAATTGCTTGGTTGACTGAAAGTCAAGAAATTACAGTGATCTAGTCAATATACCAGAATGACCAAGTGTGCACAAGGAGTGAACCTTCATCAAAACTATGCTTAACTATTAAATACTCCAGGGATGAGAGAGATCCTACCTTCAAAGAAGTTAGGATATGAGAGAAGGTACATCTTAGAATCAATGACATTCAGAGTGCTATTCTTTGTCTTTAGACAATGGTTATCACCAGAGTGTGTTGAGCCATGGTCCCCTTATCTAGATCTAGCTTACTTCAGTATTTCTCAAGCTGTATAGTATGTTTCACTCTAGAAGGATACAAGATATTTTGAGTTGGCAAACAGGGATTACCTGTTTACATATAATATGTAAATATTACTGTGATACATACTGTTATTGTTCTCAATATTCCATCCCTCCTACTATCCACATCCTTTATCATGTGATTTTACAGGTTTTTTTTACAATGGACTAATATTGGTATTTCCCTCTTTCCACCAATTTATGTGCTGAATTCCACATCTATGATGATATTTAGAGGTGGGGTCTTTGGGAAGTATTTAGATCATAAAGGTAGATTCTTCATGAGATCCCTCCTTTCTTCCAAGAAGAGACTAGAAAACTATCTAACTCTTTTTCTACCATGTGGGAATACAAGGAGAAGTTGACTGTTTGCACCCTGGAAGGAGGCTTTCATTATAAGCTGACCACAGTGGCATCCTATCTCAGATTTCCCAGTCTCCAGAACTGTGATAAATACATGTTTTTTTTTTCTTTTCAGTCACCCCCACCCAGTTTATGGTAACCTTGTTCCAGCAGCTTGAGTTGGTAAGACACTCAATTAGGAGAATGCTATGGGCTGAATGTTTGTGTGTACCCAAACTCAGATGTTGAGACCTAACCTCCAAGGTATTTAGAGGTGGGGCAATTGGGAGGTGATTGGATCATGAGGGTGGAACCCTAATGAATGGGATTAGTGACTTTATAGGCATAGACTTGAGAGAAATGATCTTTCTCTGCCATGTGAGGACACTGAAGATGCTGGCTGCAAAACAGGAAGTGAGCCCTCTTCAAACACCAAACCTGCAGGCATCCTGATCTTGGATTCTGTAGCCTACAGAACAATGAGAAACAAATGTCTATGGTATTTGTTATACAGCCTGAGCTGACTAAGATGGGAGTGGATATATATTTTTTCTCATCTCATTGATGATAGACTTGAGCATGTGACATGATTTGGCCAAAAATAATAGCAAATATAACACGTATCAGATCCTCAGTACAAAAGTTCAAACCTACGAGAAAAACACATTTCATGTAGTTGCTGATTGTAGGGGGGTAGATGACAGAAGCGGAGCAGAACCCAGGCTAAATCATCTGTCCCAGCCAACCCACATCCAGATAGACAAGAAAGAAATGGTTACTGTTGTGTTATGGAGGTTTGAATGGTTTGTTATACAACAAAGTGTAGCACCTGCAATGACAGAAGTATGCTAATACTACAGGTCACTATAATGTATCGTAACAAGGGATACTGATTTTTCATGTGTGGTTAAGATATAAAGGTTCTTTTGTAAATAAAAATATTTTCAGTGTCAAACTATTAGCAAAGTCAAAAGATAGGATGTGAAAGATTAGAAAAATACATTAGGTCTTTAAAAAGTTCGTGGAAGAAAAGTGTATTATGAAAAATCCTATGGATTTTTTAAAAATTTGTATTAAACTCATAGTTTAATTCCATTTCCATAAACTTTTGAAGTCTCCTCATACTAAGAGATTCTATTTGCTGCAGTAAATAGAGACATGAAGTGGAGATAAGAGACTAGATCCAGGGCCATTTACCAGCCATAGGTCTAAGAACCAGCAGTATAACTTCTCACTGCCTCACTTTCCCCATCTACAAAAATAAAAGTTGAACTAAACGACTTACTTAGCATTTAAATTTAGAGGTGCAGGGCATTTGGTGGTAGTGAAGTTAAAGCTGCTGTATCCTGTATGGCTAACCATATGGTTTGAGTCCTAGACCCACTGGTTTGAGAAACACACCAGGCATGTGTTCATGTGTGCCCAAGATCTCAAGAGGAGAATGGAGGAGAAGGGATTGCAGTGTGGCCATCCTCCCATAAGGGGTGATTTCTCACAGAACTGTGTTTCTCTCTGGGCAAGTAACTGTGCCCTATACCAAATAGAAAATAAATAAATAAATACCTCATGGGTGCTATGAAACAGCTTCTTATCCTTCTCGATAGTTCAGGATAAAGGTGACAGAGAAGCAGTTTTATAGTATCCCGACTACCTCAGTATTTGTACCTGGGAAGCAGCTACCAGACAATATGGATGTCATATCTTGAGTTACTGTAGTGAGCCACATACTGGGCTAAGAGCTCCATGTGTATTACCCGATTCATCTCATGAACAACCCTGTGATTTAAAAAAAAAAAAGCATATTGCCCTCTTTTACATTTCTTTTTATTTATTCATTCATTTATTTTAATTTGACCAGAGAGAGATACAGAGAGAGAGAAAGTGAGAAAGCAAACCACCAGTCCAAGACTCGAAACATGGTCAAGCCATGTAGGAGTGTCCATCACCTTAACCACCATGCCACCTGTGTGGTCCCCATATTGCCCCTTTTTATAAACCTGGAGAGAGTAAAGCTAAGAAAGGGAACTTGCCTGAAGTCACAGAAAAGAAAACTAATGGATTTGCTATCATATAAAACAAGCAATGGATTCTATTTTATTTTTTGCTTTTAATATCTCATAATCACACAAATACTACACGAAAACACTGACAAAAGGCTCAAACAAGACAGGCAAACAGCAGTGAAAAACTTATCCTATAACTGTGCCTCCTCCCTGTCCCACCTCCCCTGCTGCCCTTATTCAGCTAGAATACCCTACCCTAGCCCATCACTGTCAGTACTGTGCTGAGCATTCTTACACTCCATTCATTTATATTTTATTCCTTTTTAAATATTTATTTATTGACTTAAATCCCTTTGTTTTGTTTGTTTGTTTGTTTTTGGTTTTGGTTTTTGTTTTGTTTTATTTTTTAATTTGACCAGAGAGAGAAAGGGAAAGTGAGAAAGCAAGCCACCAGATCTAGGACTCAAACCACAGACAGTCATGTGGGAATCCAGTGCCTTTAACCACCACACCACCTGCTGGCCCCATTACTTTACTATTTTTTAAGTATTTCTTCCATAAGTGAGTGAAAGAGAGCGACAACACCCCTACTGGGGTTGTAACATCATATTCTACCCCTAGCTTCAGCTAGTCCTAGGTTGAGGTACACACACCCTGCATCCTCAGGGAGGTCTCTGGACACAAACAGAGAACCTTCCCATGTAGCTCAACCTCACAGAGCATCATGTTTTACCACTGCACCACTGTCTGGACACCCCACCCCCTGCTCTCAGTTGCTTAGCATTTTAAAGTTTTAAATGAGATCATGTCCTTTTTCTGATCCCAACCCTCTCATTACTTCCCCTACTCTTTCATAAAATGCAGTATCATGACCATGGTTTCCAAGCCATGATCTACTCCTGAGTTCCTTTTTGGCCAGCTTCCTCTCCTTTCAATTTCCCGGCTCACCAGGGTCCAACTACCAACTACAACTAGCTGGCTCCCTTTTGATCTTCAAATGCAGGAAACATGATCTTGCTTTAGGACTTTAAAGCTTGCCATTTCCTCTGCCTCAGACATCCCATTTTCCAGGTACTTGCCTAATTTTCTCCCTTGTTCCCTTTATTGGGTTGTTAGAAAAGTCGTGATATATTTTTCTATGCAAAAATGTGTTATAACTTTCTGACAATCTAACAGATTTCTGATAAAATGTCACTACTTCACATGAACTAAATATACTTAAAAAAAAAAAAAAAAGGTCACCACTTTCCTGGCCTTCAGCTAAACTGTTCTCTATTTGCATAGCCTACTCTGCATCACTTTACAACTCCTCTTTTAAATTTCTTTTTATTTATTCATTCATTTATTTTAATTTGACCAGAGAGAGACACAGAGAGAGAGAAAGTGAGAAAGCAAGCCACCAGTCTGGGACTCAAAACATGGTCAGCCATGTGGGAGTGTCCATCACCTTAACCACCACACCACCTGCATGGTCCCCATATTCCCCTGACATACACAGTTGCTTGCTTGTCATCTCCCCATTCATATGTAAATTCCCATGAAGACCTTTGTTTTTCTTATTCTTGCACTATCAGCACCTAGGATGGTTCCTGAAACAATAAATATCTGTTAAATGGGGACCAGCAGTTGATGTAATGGCTATGTCGTTGGACTCCCATGTAGTCGACTTAGGTTTGAGTCCCAGACCCGGTGGCTTAAACTCATGCCAGCACATGTGCGTGTGTGCCCAAGATCCAGAGAGGAGAACGGAGGAGAAGGGATTGTAACATGTCCACCCCCCCACCCCGGGCGGGGGTGATTTCTCACTTTCTCTCTGTCTCTGTCTTTCTGGCGAGCGCACATAACTTATAAGAAAAAACTCTCAGAAAAAGAATCTGCTAAATGAATGAACAAATGAGTTATGTGGCAGATACATAGTTAAATTATACACACACACACACACACACACACACACATATATATATTTATAAAAATTAGAGCATACATTGTATTTGATAACTTTTTTTCCAACTCTCTTCTCCCTCACACAGGAGGTCTTGGAGATCATGCCAAGTCAATATATAGTTGAGTTTTAAACAACATGGGTTAGAACTGCATGGGTTCAATTTTATGCGGTTTATTTTTTTTAGCTTACATTGTTATAAGAATACAATACTAGTACACATAATATACAGAATATGTATTAATCTACTGTTCATGTTATCAAATATGTCCAAAATATTTTGTCAAGAGTAGGCTATAAATAGTTAAGTATTTGGAGAGTCAATTTTATATATGGATTTTCAACTGTGTGGGAACAGTTGGCTCCCTCATCCTCCATAGTTTAAGGGTATGTTGATATATCTCATGTTTTCAATGGTTATATACAATTCTATAATATGGTCATACTATGTTTATTTAACTACTGCAATATTGATGAATATCTAGGTTGATTGTAAATTTTGTTGCAACCAACAACCTTGTAACAAACATTCTTATGTTTATACCTAATAAATTCTGGTAGGAGCTATTCCTATAAATGAAAGTAACACATTTATCCACTGGAAAAAAGAAAAACATGTTTAATATTTTAAAAAAATACTGCCATACAGCTCCCCATAAGTTTTCTCAGTTCAAAAGTTTTTCAACGACGGAGAAGAGTCAGGAATTCCATTTTTTTCTCAACACACAGGTGAATATAGGATATTGTTTCCTTAAAAACTGCACTCAAATGCAATCACATTTCCTCCATTCCCAAAGCTAAATAACCTGAAGGTCAAGTTCATTTATAGGAGATTGTGAATTAGATTACATAGAAATGGCCAGGGAAGTGTCTGGAGTGCGCTGTGCAAGCTCACGCAGGCACCATAATTATAAGCAATAACTTGGCTTCTTTTTGTTTTCTTCATTATACCTTTGAAATAGCTGTCGTAAAGTCATTTATTGCCAGCTGCTTTCATGTTTATAACTACACAACTCCATGCAGTATAAAACAAACTATTACATAGCCATGAATAGTAGCAGTCCTCTTCCAAAGTTTATATTTTCCAAAAAGACAGCTGGATTAGTTCCACCGTGAATTTATTAGGATGCAAAGTGTCGAAACCACTAAACGGAAGAACTTAACTTTTTGCTTGAGCTTACTCCTGTGACTGGTAGGAATGCTTTACTGTAAACAATACATATGTGAAAACAAGAACAGGTCTCCATAAACCTGCT
>NW_006159565.1:6239782-6243159 GCF_000334495.1 Tupaia belangeri chinensis
ATTTCTTTTTATTTATTCATTCATTTATTTTAATTTGACCAGAGAGAGATACAGAGAGAGAGAAAGTGAGAAAGCAAACCACCAGTCCAAGACTCGAAACATGGTCAAGCCATGTAGGAGTGTCCATCACCTTAACCACCATGCCACCTGTGTGGTCCCCATATTGCCCCTTTTTATAAACCTGGAGAGAGTAAAGCTAAGAAAGGGAACTTGCCTGAAGTCACAGAAAAGAAAACTAATGGATTTGCTATCATATAAAACAAGCAATGGATTCTATTTTATTTTTTGCTTTTAATATCTCATAATCACACAAATACTACATGAAAACACTGACAAAAGGCTCAAACAAGACAGGCAAACAGCAGTGAAAAACTTATCCTATAACTGTGCCTCCTCCCTGTCCCACCTCCCCTGCTGCCCTTATTCAGCTAGAATACCCTACCCTAGCCCATCACTGTCAGTACTGTGCTGAGCATTCTTACACTCCATTCATTTATATTTTATTCCTTTTTAAATATTTATTTATTGACTTAAATCCCTTTGTTTTGTTTGTTTGTTTGTTTTTGGTTTTGGTTTTTGTTTTGTTTTATTTTTTAATTTGACCAGAGAGAGAAAGGGAAAGTGAGAAAGCAAGCCACCAGATCTAGGACTCAAACCACAGACAGTCATGTGGGAATCCAGTGCCTTTAACCACCACACCACCTGCTGGCCCCATTACTTTACTATTTTTTAAGTATTTCTTCCATAAGTGAGTGAAAAAGAGCGACAACACCCCTACTGGGGTTGTAACATCATATTCTACCCCTAGCTTCAGCTAGTCCTAGGTTGAGGTACACACACCCTGCATCCTCAGGGAGGTCTCTGGACACAAACAGAGAACCTTCCCATGTAGCTCAACCTCACAGAGCATCATGTTTTACCACTGCACCACTGTCTGGACACCCCACCCCCTGCTCTCAGTTGCTTAGCATTTTAAAGTTTTAAATGAGATCATGTCCTTTTTCTGATCCCAACCCTCTCATTACTTCCCCTACTCTTTCATAAAATGCAATATCATGACCATGGTTTCCAAGCCATGATCTACTCCTGAGTTCCTTTTTGGCCAGCTTCCTCTCCTTTCAATTTCCGGGCTCAACAGGGTCCAACTACCAACTACAACTAGCTGGCTCCCTTTTGATCTTCAAATGCAGGAAACATGATCTTGCTTTAGTACTTTAAAGCTTGCCATTTCCTCTGCCTCAGACATCCCATTTTCCAGGTACTTGCCTAATTTTCTCCCTTGTTCCCTTTATTGGGTTGTTAGAAAAGTCGTGATATATTTTTCTATGCAAAAA
This sequence comes from Tupaia belangeri chinensis, assembly GCF_000334495.1. Taxonomy (NCBI): domain Eukaryota; kingdom Metazoa; phylum Chordata; class Mammalia; order Scandentia; family Tupaiidae; genus Tupaia; species Tupaia belangeri. The sequence goes on from NW_006159565.1 coordinate 6,241,117, forward strand.
TGTGTTATAACTTTCTGACAATCTAACAGATTTCTGATAAAATGTCACTACTTCACATGAACTAAATATACTTAAAAAAAAAAAAAAAAGGTCACCACTTTCCTGGCCTTCAGCTAAACTGTTCTCTATTTGCATAGCCTACTCTGCATCACTTTACAACTCCTCTTTTAAATTTCTTTTTATTTATTCATTCATTTATTTTAATTTGACCAGAGAGAGACACAGAGAGAGAGAAAGTGAGAAAGCAAGCAAAGTGAGAAAGCAAGCCGCCAGGTCCCAGACTCAAAACATGGTCTGCCATGTGGGAGTGTCCATCACCTTAACCACCACACCACCTGCATGGTCCCCATATTCCCCTGACATACACAGTTGCTTGCTTGTCATCTCCCCATTCATATGTAAATTCCCATGAAGACCTTTGTTTTTCTTATTCTTGCACTATCAGCACCTAGGATGGTTCCTGAAACAATAAATATCTGTTAAATGGGGACCAGCAGTTGATGTAATGGCTATGTCGTTGGACTCCCATGTAGTCGACTTAGGTTTGAGTCCCAGACCCGGTGGCTTAAACTCATGCCAGCACATGTGCGTGTGTGCCCAAGATCCAGAGAGGAGAACGGAGGAGAAGGGATTGTAACATGTCCACCCCCCCACCCCGGGCGGGGGTGATTTCTCACTTTCTCTCTGTCTCTGTCTTTCTGGCGAGCACACATAACTTATAAGAAAAAACTCTCAGAAAAAGAATCTGCTAAATGAATGAACAAATGAGTTATGTGGCAGATACATAGTTAAATTATACACACACACACACACACATATATATATTTATAAAAATTAGAGCATACATTGTATTTGATAACTTTTTTTCCAACTCTCTTCTCCCTCACACAGGAGGTCTTGGAGATCATGCCAAGTCAATATATAGTTGAGTTTTAAACAACATGGGTTAGAACTGCATGGGTTCAATTTTATGCGGTTTATTTTTTTTAGCTTACATTGTTATAAGAATACAATACTAGTACACATAATATACAGAATATGTATTAATCTACTGTTCATGTTATCAAATATGTCCAAAATATTTTGTCAAGAGTAGGCTATAAATAGTTAAGTATTTGGAGAGTCAATTTTATATATGGATTTTCAACTGTGTGGGAACAGTTGGCTCCCTCATCCTCCATAGTTTAAGGGTCAACTGATATATCTCATGTTTTCAATGGTTATATACAATTCTATAATATGGTCATACTATGTTTATTTAACTACTGCAATATTGATGAATATCTAGGTTGATTGTAAATTTTGTTGCAACCAACAACCTTGTAACAAACATTCTTATGTTTATACCTAATAAATTCTGGTAGGAGCTATTCCTATAAATGAAAGTAACACATTTATCCACTGGAAAAAAGAAAAACATGTTTAATATTTTAAAAAAATACTGCCATACAGCTCCCCATAAGTTTTCTCAGTTCAAAAGTTTTTCAACGACGGAGAAGAGTCAGGAATTCCATTTTTTTCTCAACACACAGGTGAATATAGGATATTGTTTCCTTAAAAACTGCACTCAAATGCAATCACATTTCCTCCATTCCCAAAGCTAAATAACCTGAAGGTCAAGTTCATTTATAGGAGATTGTGAATTAGATTACATAGAAATGGCCAGGGAAGTGTCTGGAGTGCGCTGTGCAAGCTCACGCAGGCACCATAATTATAAGCAATAACTTGGCTTCTTTTTGTTTTCTTCATTATACCTTTGAAATAGCTGTCGTAAAGTCATTTATTGCCAGCTGCTTTCATGTTTATAACTACACAACTCCATGCAGTATAAAACAAACTATTACATAGCCATGAATAGTAGTAGTCCTCTTCCAAAGTTTATATTTTCCAAAAAGACAGCTGGATTAGTTCCACCGTGAATTTATTAGGATGCAAAGTGTCGAAACCACTAAACGGAAGAACTTAACTTTTTGCTTGAGCTTACTCCTGTGACTGGTAGGAATGCTTTACTGTAAACAATACATATGTGAAAACAAGAACAGG
>NW_006159565.1:6243172-6243574 GCF_000334495.1 Tupaia belangeri chinensis
GAACCCAAAAGAATGTGCATTCTGTTCCAAAATGTTTATATCTGTATACTCCATTTACATAGAGGCAAAGGGAAGGAAATAAAAGTTAGAAAGAAAAAAAAAAAAACCTGCTCAGAAGTCAAATGTTCAATATGAACATTATTCCCAAAACAAAAATATCCCTAAGATGGTGACATTTCAATGACCTTAACCACTTCCACCTTTGTAAATATCCCACTTCCATCTTCCTCATAATTAAGCACGTGTATTAGGCACATTTTGGTGGGCAGTGAATGCAAATAACCATTGCTGACCTTGCTGGGGTAGAGTTCAGGGGAAATCAAGATCAGAGTAATCATTTCAGATCCCCTGAACAGTAAACTACTCACTTGAGAATAAAAGGCCCACAGCTTTTTTTTTTTT
>NW_006159565.1:6247596-6248280 GCF_000334495.1 Tupaia belangeri chinensis
AGTCAATCGTTATTTCTTATTTTGCTTGTAAAAAGACTTTGCCCATCATGAAATACTTCTCAAACCAATCCAGTTGAGAATACTATACATGTCATTCTCTCTTAACACGTTCAATATATCTTCCCATTCTTTCCTTGCTTGCATTGTTTCCGTTGAGAAGTTCGGTGTTACCCTGATGGTGTGACCTTGTAAGTCACTTGTCATTTATCTCTTGCCAGTTTCAGTATCTTATGTTTATCTGTGGTCTTAGCCAATCTGGCTATGATATGCCTTGGGGAAGATCTTCTTGGGTTGATTCTATTTGGTGTCTTTTGTATTTCTTGGGTCTGGATGTTTGAGTGCCTATGCTTGGGAAATTTTCTTCCAAGATTTCATGGAATAGGTTTTCCATGCTCTTATTAGTTTCTTCATCTTCTGGGATACCAATTATTCGGATGGTAGGACGTCTAATGGAATCTAGTATTTCTCGTATGTTATATTCATGTTTTTTTTGTTATTTTCTCTCTTTTTGGTGTTTTTTTTCAAGGTCAGAAGTTTTATCTTCTACATTAGAGATTCGACTTTCAACATGGTCCAAACAACTTTTTTTTTCTGTTTTTACTTTATTTTTTTTTTTGGAGAGGTTTTCATTATAGGGCGCGTGCGCTTGCCAGACAGACAGAGAGAGACATAGAGAAAGAAAGC
>NW_006159565.1:6251560-6273653 GCF_000334495.1 Tupaia belangeri chinensis
TTAAAGAGGGGTGTCTGGCTTGGGGATCCCGGGGCTGAAGCTACGGGCGTCAGTCCTCCCTCGAAGTTCCTGGTCCAGGGGTCGAAAGATGGGAGTGTGAAAGGCCCACAGCTTATAGCCAATGCCAGGCCTAACTGCGCTTGCAGGAAGAGATCTTCCTGGCCTAAGAAGGAGTCTAAATGACAAGGAGGATCCCCATGCACAGGAATGAGGGACAGAGGACTTTATGCAGGAGCTCTGGAAGATGTGTTGCCTTGGAGTGCTCCTCAGTGTGGCTATGAGTAACACAGGTGATGCTCCAACCGTTATCATCCTGTGTACTCAGTTCCTGGTGTGCTCACACAGAAGCTGATACAAGACCACACCTGATGATGAACTCACTTTTCCAGAGTACACAGAGAGCAAGTGGCTGGGAACCTAAATCCCATCTTCCACCCAGTTGCAATCTCTTACCAGTGACTGATGGGTGAAGCACAACAGGGTATAAATATGCCTATTCCCTTATCCTGGGGAGGACAATGATGAAATGTGATCTTTACGCTCTGGAGGGCATCACTGTAGGATGAGGCAGTCTCCTGGGATGTGTCTTCTATCTATCCTTCTCTTCTACCCTCACTTCCTCACATCTCACCTGTTTTTCCTCCCCTGCCCCACAACTCCCTAGGACAAGTTCCTAATAAGTCCCTTTCCCACAAATCTTCATCTCAGTCTGCTTTTAGGAAATCGAGCAGAGACACTTGCCATTGTTATTTAGCCTGTTATAGATGGTAGGACTTGTAAAGTAACGTGAGTTTGCGGGTAGAAGGTGTATTCCAGGAGCACTTCAGAAATAGAGGACCCAGTCATCTTGGTCATCTCCATCAGTCTCAGCAAGAGGGAGAAAGAAAAGCAGGTAAAGTCCTTACAAAGCCAGAAAGGAAGGTCCCTCTGAAACCTAACTTGAAGCCAGAAGGACTGCCAAAGAGATAGGACTAAGAAAACTCAGGAAGCAGCCACACAAAAAGAAGGTGGTATCCCAGGGACTCCAGCCTCATATGTCTAAGGCAAGGCCCCTCAGGGAACAGCAGCCATGGGAAGGTTTGGTAAATAAACCTAAACCATGGTTCTTATGTATTCATGGTTTTCAGTCAATCTCTGACCTTCATAGATCTGTTAATTAGGAAAAAAACAAAAACAAAAAAACTGAAGTTCTGACTTCTAGAGGAAACATTTAAGAAAATCCATTAAGAAACAAACACTGCAAAGCAACAAACACAGCTGGTACCCTAGGGAAGCAGTGCAGAAGCTATAATGCACTTGGTTGGTGAGGGGCAATTTAAATTTTCTAAGAATGTATGGGCTAGGCACTATGGATATATATATATATAGTTGACCATTTCTTAGACAAACTGTGTATAGAGTCTTCTTCCAGGCCTCATTAATGGTCTTATTTGATCGTAGTTATATTTCTCAAGTTCGAGAATTGCTACTGTGGCCTGAAAATGGCTGTGCTTTGTGGGCCATCAATTATCATGACGAGTTTTATCAACTGGAGTCTATTATGGAAACAAGCAAAAAGAACAAGATGGGGAGCAGCCAGTCTGCATCCTGAACAATTTTTAGAAGGGAAAGAAAGTACACATTAAACTGTGAACATTTACTGATAGACCAGAGAAATGGACAGGATACTGGGATATCCAGGAGCCTCTGCAATCAGATGTCTCTCACCTGTGACTTAATAAAGCAAATAGAAATAAGCAGGCCACTTAATTCATTCTATAGTTTTCAGGATGTCTTCACTGTCTCTCATAATAACCATGAAAGACAGATAGGAGGCACAATTAAAATGAATATTGTTATGTTCATACAATTTGAGTAACCTCTCCAGAGTCACACTGTGGCTAAGAGGAAAACCTCACACAGAAGCCCCAATCTTCTGACTCAAAATTCTGAACACTTTCTACTGAGGAACACTCAGTGAGGCAAGGGAGGAAGAGCAGAGAAAAAGAAGCTATCTTGACCATCCTCAGTTCCAGAAAAAGGTCTGCTTAGAGATGAGAATTTGTTTTTGGCATCAACATAGTACAAAAACCCTTCTAGGTGCTATTTATCAGATATTACCAGTAGTAAATCTGCCCTCAAACTGAAGATTAATGGGACTTTCTCCTTAAAAGGAAAAGAAAATTATACTGTTACACCGTTTCTCAAACTTTAGCTGCATCAGAATCACCTGGAGGACCCAGTCACCAGAGTTTCTGATTCAGTAGGTCTATCTTGTTGCTGAAAAGAGAAAATAACCTGGGAACCAGCAGTTAGCGTAATGGTATGTTGCTGGACTCCCCACATAGTTGACTGTGGTTTGTGTCCCGGACCCAGTGGCTTAAAACTCACGCCGGGTGCATGTGCGTCCACGCCCAAGATCCCGAGAGGAGAATGGAGGAGAAGGGATTGCGGCGTGACCATCCCCCCTGGGGAGTGATTTCTCGCTTTCTGTCTCTATGTCTCTCTCTGTCTGGCGAGTGCATGCGTCCTATAGTGAAAAACCTCTCAAAAAAAAAAAAAAAGAGAAAAAAACCTGAGCCGGATGATTTATAAAAACAGACGTTTATTCAACTCACAGTTTGGAGGTCCCAGGGCTATATACAGAGGTGTCCTCTAGAGTCCCCATAAAGCACGAAGGCCCGAGCAGTTGAGCCCATGAGTCTCTCTGGCCGGGCGGCCTCGCTCTCCTTTTAAATCCACTGAAACTCAATCGTGAGAGCCCTGTCCTAATGATTCTAATTGGTGAAGCTTTGATACTCTTAATCCTGTTACGATGGCTCAACACATGAATTTGGGGGTATATATTCAAAATGTAGTTGTAGATCTGGGGTGAGGCCCAGGAATTTCCATTGTTAACAAGTTCCTAGTTAATAATATTATTGCTGCAGGCTTCCTGGACTACACTTTGAGAACCACTGCTCTATTCTAACCAAAGATTTTTCTTTCTTTCTGCCTTCCTCTTTTTTTTTTCCCCTTACTGCTGCACCAGATAATTGTAGCCCAGGACACATCCCCCTCATATCCAGCACAAGCTCTCTCCCCTGGAATGAGCTAAAGTTCTTTTCTGTGTTTACTGATCTGTCACAGAACCACATAATTAGAGAGGGAGCAGATTGCTAGTTTACCGACACATATGTGAATTTTGTGCCTACAGATTTTTGACACCTCTGTTCTATCCCTTAAAATGTCATCATGTTCTCTCTACAAATTGGGCAATTCCATTTCAGCCCCTCCATAATTTCATGGTGTGAACTTGAAAACATTACATAGAGGAAGAGATCAGTTTCCATGTGAATATAGCCACTGCTTAAGCCAATTATATGTGCAAACACCTGACTCCACATCATGTTTATGAGAGTCAGGTGAGACTCTCTTGACAGTTGCTTGGATCCTAAACTCTAGCATGGTTAGTTAAAAAAAAAAGAGGGCTTTAAATAAATGAGTTGTGATTATGCAGCTTGAGTCAATATGTAAAGGTAATACATTCTTCTTTCCTTAGTCACAAAGGAGGACATTAGTCAAGCCTAATGCACACTTTATATTTAACAAGGGAATTAATTAGGGGATAATGACTAAGAAAGAGGTGTCTAAAGGACGCACCCTGTAGGAATGACTGAAATAATGGAGAGTGGGAGAGGAAAAGGAAAAGGAAATTGATCGTAGTCATATTTCTCAAGTTCAAGAATTGCTACTGTGGCCTGAAAATGGCTGTGCTGTGTGGGCCATCAATCATCATGAAGAGTTTTATCAACTGGAGTCTATTATGGAAATGAGCAAAAAGAACAAGATGGGGAGCAGCCAGTCTGCAAGGAGGTATCTGACAGCTCAGACCTCAGGAAGTGAGTTATTTGTATACAATTCCCAATGATCACTGCATTAATCCAAACAGCACCTTCCCACACCACAAGGAAGGAGGCAAGCAGCTGGCCTTTCACTGTCTACACCTAGGGTCAGTGTTAGCTCCCTCTCTGGGAAATAAGCAAACCATTAAGATAAACAGACCAAGTTTTACAGACTGTGACATGTTTGTAACTCACTAAGACTAAATTTATACCTACCCCAAGAAAGTTAACTAAGTCTTTGCATTGGATGGTCATTATTGTTAGAAAGGTAATGAGGTCATATATTATTGGATGGATGGATGGATACAGGATAGAGGATGGAAGGATAAAAGGATGGATGGATGCAGCAATTTTTGACTTACAAATCAATATCTTCAACAGCTCCTGACTTCATGGAAAGTTTAATTTTACAAAGTGAAGGGTTTAATTTTTAATCATAATCTCACAACTGTGTCTTGATTAAGGACAGACAAAATAAAAATCATTCATAACAGCTCTATCATTTTATCTTGCACACAAAAAACTTATTACAGCCAAGACTTATATTCCTTTAAAGAGTGTGGAAGGATTTCTGCACACTGCTTTTCCTCCCTCTATGTCACTGTTTTTCCCCCTTTCTTTTAAGTTTATTTATTTCTTCAATGACCAAGACAGACAGACAGAGAGACAGAGAGAAAGTACCACTAGGAGGGTCCCAATGCTGTGATCCACCCCCAGCCTCAGATAGCCCAGAATCATGGTCTTGCAAGTACCTGGCACACTCAGGGATGTTTCTGGATGTGAACTCTGAATTTTCCCATGTGAGTCAGCTTCACAGAGCATTCAATTTTACCACTGGGCCATTGTCTATCCTCCTCTATTTCTTTTTAAGATCTGTGAAACTGGGACATATCCCTCAACATGGGAAATGAGAGTTTCATTAGTAATAGACATTGCATAATGTAACTAGGGGAGGTTTTTGAGGAAGTCAGTGACTAGACCAGGCTTTTGTGCCTTAGATTTATTTCCTATAAGCTCCAAAGATCTGTACAAGGTCCACCCACCCTACAAAATGTTTCTTTCTGAAAAAGGTCTTTTTTTTTAATTTTTTAATGGGATGTCTAGCTCATGTCCAGCTGCAAAAGGTACAATAAACCCTTTGACCACACTTCACAATACTTTAAACTTGACTTCACTGTTCTGTTAGATGCATAGATACCTCAGAGTATCAACTGCCCCTGCTGGTGATTTGTTCTACCTCATGGACTGAGCATGGCTCCCCTCTCCACTGCCTTTGATGGGACTCATCCAAGCTTCATCTGAACTCCAGGGATGGGGAGTTCACTGACTCAGGAAGTGGCATGGCTCAGTACTTCTCATTATTCAAGGTACATTCAACAACCTGACATCTTGCTGAAATGAACATTCTCATTCAGTAGATCTAGGGCAGGCTGAGATTACCCAGCTCTAATACAATCCCAGATAATGCTAATGAAATAATTCTCAAATGTTAATATACAAACAAGTCACAGGGGTACCTTGTTACACACAGATTTGGATTCAGTAGATCTGAGCTGGGGGTCTGACATTTTGCATTAATAAGCTCCCAAATGATACCAATGCTACTGGTTTGAAAAAAAATAAAATAAAAAATAAAACAAAACAAAAAAAAACACTGACAATCCAGAGTTTGGATAATTAAACTAAGAAGTTTCACACTTCTGTCACACTTCTGATCTCTCCTTTGGCCTTTATATCAGTAAAGCTTCTTCTATGTCAAATAATCACAGGAAACTTAATTCCAAGTGATATTCAAAATGAAAGAAATATCTAGTCTCTCTCTCTCTCTTTTTTTTTTTTATATTTTTACCATAGGGTACCTGCACTCTCACCAAAGAGAGACAGTGAGAAAGAGAGTGAGAATTACCCCAGCAGGGATGGCCACCCATCATCCCTTCTCCTCCATTCTGTTTCTTGGATTCAGAATGCACATATGCTCAGCATGATTTTTAAGCTGCCAGGTTCATGACTTGAAGAGCAGTCGGCTGCCATGTAGAAGTCCAGTGCCTTAACAATTGTGCCCATACGAGTCTTTAATAATTAAAACTAAAAATAAGATAGAGCCTATCTCATAATACAGCAATTAAGCTCTGTGTGTAAAAAACTGGGTCCCACATGGTCAACTGTGGTTCAAACCGTGGCCCCAGAAACTTAGAAAATATTCTGGGTGCATGTGCGTGCATGGCCAGAATCCTGATGGAAAGGAAGAATGGAAGAAAAAGTATGGTCACCCCTCACTAGGAGTGCACATACTGTCCCTCTCTCTGGAAAGCTAATGTGCTCCCTGCCAATTAACAAAAAAAGAAAGAAAAATTCAATAATATATGGGACTTCAGGTTGGGCTTGCTCTAGCTGTTCAATGATGTCTTTAGTTACTAGACAAGATTTTAAAAAGTGCACAGAAAAATAGAATAAAAGTATGAGTTCATTTTGGGGCAAAACAGTTTTGAAATACATGTATAGTTCTTTCATAGTATGTATTTTCCATGAACTTTGTGTACACATGTAGTAGTAGCATAAATCAGGTAGTTAGTCAGATACCTTTTTTTTTTTTTTTTTTCAACTTGTGAAGACAAAACCTAAGGTGTCTCTTCTTGTTAGAATAGCAAGAGAATTTACTTGGGTTTAGAGGAGGATCCTATCTAATGATTTCTGGAAACTACTTCTCAAGTCTATGATTCAGTGATCTGAGAGGCTTCCAAGAACATAGTCAATTACAGGAAAGCATAGAAAGCCCCACACACAGACCAGCAGATGGTGTAGTGGTTATGTTGCTGGACTCACACATAGTTGACCACAGTTCCAGTCTTGGACCCAGCAGCAGAAAACTCCCACTGGGCGTGTGTGAGTGTGTGCCCAAAATCCCGAGAGCAGACTGGAGGAGAAGAGATTGCACCATTATGCCAACTGCTGGTCCCTTAGTCAATATATATTAATCTTCCTCCATCACATTAACTTTTCTCTCTTGTAGAGTATTTAACTGATAGGAACTCTTACTCTCCTCTCTTCCACTACCTGAACTTCCATGCTATTTTTGTTTTGTTTTGGTAAGATGAAGTCATCTTTAAGAAGCACATTGGATCATCCTCACAGGATTGGAACTCCTAATCAGTAACTTCAAAAAAAGCTATTAAAAGAAAAGAAAGGACAAGCTTTTCTACAATATATCCTTTAGGTCTAGGGTAATTCCCTCAGTCTGGTCACTCCATTCAGAATTCTTTTTTTTTTTTTTTTTTTGGAGAGGTTTTGCTATAGGGCACATGTGCTTGCCAGAGAGACAAAGAGACAGAAAGCGAGAAATCACCCCCTGGAGGGGATGGCCATGCTGCAATCCCTTCTCCTCCATTCTCCTCTCAAGATTTTGGGCACGCACACACATGCACCTGGCATGAGCTTAAGCCACTGGGTCCGGGACTTGAACCGCGGTCAACTACATGGGAGTTCAGCGACATAGCCATTACGTCAACTGCTGGTCCCCAGAATTCTAAAGTATCTACAGTCTTAACCTTGATTCTCATTCACATTTGATGTGGAGCAAATGCACACCTCTCCCCCCCAAAAAATTTCTCATTTTTATTAATAAATGCCATGAATTTTTCATTCTGCAGTATACACACAATCTTGCAAGATGATGTTGCTGTGATGGTGTCTATATGATCATACCTAAGAATTCAAATGAAAGAATAAAAATGCAAATATTTTCACTAATGAAAGCAAAGAAAGGTACTTACTTATAATTATGGATCTTTATTCTATTTTTCTCCTCTTGAATTTTTTTCTCATTACTTATAGTAAGGCATATTTTTGGAAAATTATTAGCAATGCAGATATGACCATCTTTGGGTACACTTTATTAGAGAGATTTTAAAGTATGTAATGACTCGCCTAAAATATTTTATGAACTTTCATAAATGGGTCATTTGTCCAGATAAGAAATCTAGTTACAGAATGAACATAGAGTTATATTTAGATCTTAATTACACAGGCCAGACCCACCAGGAAAATCATTAGACATAATAATTCCTAAGCTTTCCAGAAGTATGAACTGATTATGAGAGATCTCATTGGGGCCATTTTGTGGCTTTAAGAGGCTTGGAATTTTGTCCTTCTTTAAGGAGTCTCGATAGTTTAAATGATGCCATGTTCTGTGCTAAGATTCAATAGGGCTGTCAGTTTTCAGGTGGAAAACAAAGTCTGGGTCTGAAGGGGCTCCAGTTTTAGAAAACTGATGCAAGTATGTCTACAGATAAATAAAAATTGAAATCATTTTAGACAAGGGTTTTCTTTAACCTAAAGTATGTCCATGCCTTTTTCAGCTAGTCCGCATATTTTAATGTTACAGTTACTATCAATATTAATAACTGTTTGGGACCAGCAATTAGCATAATGGCTATGTCGCTGGACTCCCACGTAGTCGACCGCCGTTCAGCTCCCGGACCCGGTGGCTTAAACTCATTCGCGGCACATTTGTGTGCGTGCCCAAGATCCCGAGAGGAGAATGGAGGAGAAGGGATTGCGGCGTGGCCATTCCCTCTGGGGGGTGATTTCTAGCTTTCTATCTTTCTGTCTCTCTCTGTCTGGTGAGTGCAAGCACCCTATAGTAAAGACCTCTCCAAAAAAAAAAAAGAAAAAAATATTAATAACTGATTGATGAGACACGGGACACGGCATAGTCAAAAGACAACACATACAGAATATATATTAAATAGGCCAGCTATTCATCCCTTGATTTCCAGCCTCTTATTTCATTTTTTTAAAAATAATACACATGCAAAATTAAATTCTTTTGAACTTGCTTGCCCTCTGTTCCTCAGGTCCTCATATGTCTCATTAACACAAATAAAATTACAGTATATTCTGAAGTTCTGACTGCTACCAACAACTACTATTACTTACAGCTCTTTTTCCAATAGCACATGCACTTTTGGAAAAATAATGAAAAACCAATTACCATTGATTTAGCATCTAAACTTTTCAGGCATTCTTTGTCATTTTCTACATAAGGAATAATGCTTAAACTCATGCCGGGCACATGTGTGTGCGTGCCCAAGATCCCGAGAGGAGAATGGAGGAGAAGGGATTGCGGCGTGGCCATTCCCTCTGGGGGGTGATTTCTAGCTTTCTATCTTTCTGTCTCTCTCTGTCTGGTGAGTGCAAGCACCCTATAGTAAAGACCTCTCCAAAAAAAAAAAAGAAAAAAATATTAATAACTGATTGATGAGACACGGGACACGGCATAGTCAAAAGACAACACATACAGAATATATATTAAATAGGCCAGCTATTCATCCCTTGATTTCCAGCCTCTTATTTCATTTTTTTAAAAATAATACACATGCAAAATTAAATTCTTTTGAACTTGCTTGCCCTCTGTTCCTCAGGTCCTCATATGTCTCATTAACACAAATAAAATTACAGTATATTCTGAAGTTCTGACTGCTACCAACAACTACTATTACTTACAGCTCTTTTTCCAATAGCACATGCACTTTTGGAAAAATAATGAAAAACCAATTACCATTGATTTAGCATCTAAACTTTTCAGGCATTCTTTGTCATTTTCTACATAAGGAATAATGAGAACAATGGAGGAGGTAGGGAGGAGAGAGTGCTGGGAGGTGCCGAGAGCCTCTACATAGCAACAGGTGTGTCAAGAGATACACCCCTAGCCACAGCTGGAGTGGAGTCATGCCCAGTATCCACACCATGATTGCATGCAAGGATACAAGATTAAGCCTTCTGTGTTCAAACTCCTGCCAACTGGGATTCAGCTTCCATGAGTAGCTGGGGGAGAAGCAGAGGGGGCCTTATGGGTTGGAAAATGAAGAATGAGCTTGCAAAAAAACACTAGTGTCTCCCATTAGGTCACAGCTGTCTTTCAATTCGTATAGAGATTAAAACTCATTTATAGCCAAAGCATAAAATGATAGCACTTTTTAGATCTCATGTGATGTGCTAGCTAAGTATTTTGGGAATAATTCTAATTATTCCAACAATACTAGGCTAACTGCCATACGTAAGAGTTGCCATAAAATTTATCCAGATCTATGCACTCATGGTTTTATCTTATAATAGAAAATATAACTTTCAAATGCCAATAAGAAAATTTAATAAAATCTCCATACCAAGATGCACTCCTAAAATTTACCTGAAAGGGCATAATGAGAGGAGGAGATGAAAATTTCAAAATCTGACTTTGTTTTTCACTAGCAGACAAAATCAGTTCTAATAGGGTCATGTGGTAGTACAGTGGTGGCACAGCCGGACCCACAAGGGAGAGATCTTGGGTTCATGTCCCAGGAACTCCCTGTGGATGCTGGGCACACATATGCCCAGACTAACTCCAGACTTCAGATTAACAACAAAAGGAAATTTCAAATTAATACAATCTTTTCCCAGGAAAGGCAAATATAATACTGATTTTTAAAGAGTGTCTTAGAATACTGTCTATGTTTTAATTTAGTTTTAAAAATACCTATGGGTCAGACCTATAGTGCAGTGGTTAAGCACTGTGCATATGGAACTGGATCCCACATGGCTGACCACATTTCAAATTCTGGCTCCAGCATTTTGAAAAGATTACCTGGCACATATAATGGAGATGGAGAAATGGAGGAAAAAGGAATATGGTGTAACCTCACCCCAACAAGAGGGGCTTTATTTTTCTCTCTCTCTTTGTGGTGAATACATGTGTTCTCTGGCAACAAGAAAAATGTCTGTATGTCTGTGTGTAAGTAGATATCTTGGAGATAATTAACATAAAGTATACTAGTTAGGTTTCCACTCTACAGAAATGGCTACATCAACCACCATTATTGAGTACTAAAGGTTTAGTTAATACAAATGTGATATTAGAAATCAGTTTTTATTGACGAAATGAGTGTTCAAGATATGTGGTTGTCTAAAGACACTGTGTATGGGGGGGGGCAGCAGATGGTATAGGGGTTATGTCACTGGACTCCCACATGGCCAACATGCAGTTCAAATCTAGACTTGGTGACTTGAAACTCATTCCAGGCATGGGTGCATGTATGCCCAAGATCCTGGAGAATGAAGAAGGGAATTGGTGTGGCCATATCCCCTGAGGTGTGATTTCTCACTTCCCCTCTCACTGTTTTTGTGTGTGTCTCTGTCTCTCCAGCAAGTGCATGTGGCCTAAGGCAAAAACCTCTAAAACAGAAAAAAAAAAAAAAAAAGCTTATGTGGGCACCATTACCTGCACATGAGAGACGTATGAGAAGCTAGGGACCCTGGCAAGCTCAGCCACTTACAACCTGGGAGCCAAGTCAGATCCAGAGCTCTGATGGCTCCACAATCTCACATTGAATGGATGACCCTTTTGTTTCATTTGCCTAAATGTTCGGCTCCTCATAGTGAAGTTCTCCTGTCAGGTGTCTGAGTACCTGGAGATAGAGTATCACTGAGATTACAGGATGAGACTGGATGATTGTATGAGTGACTACTTGTTAATGGGTATTTGTATATGTGAAAGAATTCAGTCTAAGAACTGCTTACTCTATAACATATCATTTGTGAAATATTAGATTTTTTTATCTCAATTTTTACCCCTACCAAGAGCTAATGATATTTACCAAGTAGGCATGCTAGTTCATAGAGCTAAAAGCTGTGGGCAGGAAAATAATAATGAAGGAGCAAAAGGCTGAGCAAGGGACTCACTCAGGATCACTAAGTTAACAGTAAGTACGGGAAAGTACTTGCTAGAAACTATGAGCACTAGAAAGTTCTAGACAGCAAGTGCTATGCAACAGTTCTTCACTCGGGGAGAGTTGGAACTAGGCTCTTGTTCCACTGAAACTTTTTCTGGCATTTCATTCATTCATATCAGTCGTGTAAGATTTTTCTGCCGCTCTCAAGTGTCTGTCATTTCCAAATTTTGTCTGTTCTTTAAACATTATACAAATAAATGTGAAGGAAAGAAGAGTTTATTAAAAAAAAAAAAAACCAGGAAATAAATGATGAAAGAAGAGGAGAGCTGAGATCTAGTGCTCTCAGGGATAAGAGCGATGAAGATGTTCTGCCGAGAAGTCACCGTGGTAGAGCTCCCTCTATCCTTTTCTCTCTGTCTCTTTCTGTCGGTCTCTGTCTTTATTTTATTTTTTCTAGTTTTTAATGTAAAGTATTTTCTTGGCTCTAAAATCTCCCATTTTGTTGGAAATAATCCCCTTCCATCTAGAAAAGGCAAAAAGGACAGGCCAGAAGAAGACTGAGTCCACCATGAGAGCTGAGATCTAGTGCGCAGCACACACGTGGTTTTCATCTTTTCTTTTTTTTTTAATTAATGAATAAATCATGTTTTGTTTGCTTGTTTTCTTTGTCTTTTTTTTCTCTTTTTTCTTTCTGTCTTTCTCTGTTTTCTTATCCTTTTTGTTTTATCTCATCACTTTGCTTCTCAGCCCCATGCATTGAATGTCTAGAGAGGTCTAGAAAAGTAGCCAAGCATCCAAATATTATTAGGTTCCTCATATTTCTCAATTCCCACTGAATCTGTGACACAAAGGGGAAAAAACAGAACATCAAAGAGTTTGCAGATCATCTCCTCCTGTGCACCTCCGATCTCTGAGATTGAACTTCTAGAAATTAGGAAGAAACAATCCATCAGATGACTAGAAATCACCACAGAGGCACAAGAAATATGAGAAAACAAAAAAAATCTCTCTCCCCCAAGGGAAAAGAATAACTCCTCTTTACACACAGACAGTACAATGGAACTCATGGAAATGTCTGATAAAGAATTTAGAAAATTCATAGTGACAAAGCTAACAGAGATGGAAGAGAAGAGAGACAATGAACTCCAGAAGAAAAGAGCCAATTAGTTCCAAGAAGTCAGGAAGTTCTTGTGAGAGCTTAAAGAGGAAATGGACACCATAAAAAAAATCAAATGGAACTGTTGGAGATGAAGGCTATAATACAGGAAGTAAAAACCTCCTTTGAAAGTATTAAAAGCAGACTAGATCATACAGAAAATTAATTCTCAAAGGTAGAAGAAAGAATTGCTGGACTAGTAAAATCCACCATGAAGATTAAGAAAATAACCCCCTCCTCAAATTAGAATAATATACAAGAAATACTAGATACCATTAAACATCCAAATATCCAGATAATCGGCATCCCAGAAGGTGAAGAGACTAATAAGGGCATTGATAATCTATTCCATAAAATCTTGGAAGAAAACTTTCCAAACCTAGAGAGACATTCGAAGACCCAGACAAAAGAAATGCAAAGGACCCCAAATGGGATCAACCCAAGATCTTCTCCAAGACACATTATAGCCAGAATGACCAAAACCACAGACAAAGACAAGATACTAAGATTGGAAAAAGAGAAACATCAAGTTACCTACAAAGGATATCCCATCAGGCTAACAGTGGACACATCAGACACAATGCGAACAAGGAAAAAAATGGGAAAATATATTCAAAGCATTGAATGAAAAACAATTTCAACAAAAAATACTGTATCTGGAAAGATTATCTTTTTTATGGGAAGAGAAGACAAGAACATTCTCAGATAAATAAAACCTGAAAGAATTTACCAACCCCAGATCAGTTCTCCAAGAAATTCTGAGAGGAGTGCTACCCTGGGAAAACTACAGTCAGACACACAGAAACAAGAGTTCTAAAACAACTAAGAAAAAGGCCAGCTTGGGACCAGCAATTAGCATAATGACTTTGTCACTGAACTCCCACATAGCCGACCACGGTTCGAGTCCCAGACTCGGTGGCTTAAACTCACGCCCGGTGCGTGTGCGTGCATGCCCAAGATCCTGAGAGGAGAATGGAGGAGAAGGGATTGCAGCATGGCCATCTCCCCTGTGGGGTGATTTCTCACTTTCTATCTCTCTTTCTCTCTCTGTCCTTCTGGCAAGCATACATGCCCTATAGCAAAAAACAAAACAAAACAAACAAACAAACAAACAAAAAAACTATAAAAAAAAAAAAGGCCAGCTTAATGGGAGGGACAAGTCCAGAGTTAACATTATCTTCCAGAATTTAAATGGTAAGAAGATAAGGTACATGAGTTTGAACTGGTGAAATAGAATTTTCTAACTTGACCAAAACATTACTGATCTTCTATGTTTTATTTTTCAGAGTTAACAATTTCTGTCTTCTCTTGAGTTGTGGACAGGTGCATGTACATAGTATTTGAACAGAATCTTAACCTTTTTCCTAGCTTTAAGTATTAAGCAAAATTATCCTAACATTTTTTGATTTATTAAAGCTAAAACTGCCTTTCCTGAAATTAAAAAATTCTATTTTAAAAAATACCTATTTAATGACCACAGTAAGCTATATATTCTCAGTTAGGTGCCACCTTATAGTATATTCATTATACCCACAGAGTTTTATATCTAAAGTCAACATTTGTCCACAGATATGTATATGTCAGCTGAACTTACTATTGAAAGTACTTAGATTAATTAAGATATTTTGTGAATCAATACAATGTGGAAAAGAATAAAGGAATGAAAAGCAACTTCAGATACCAGAGACAGTGTGGGAGGAGCTTGGAAAATGGCAGAGGGTGAGAAATGGGGGGGAGGGGAATATGTGTATACAAGAAACAAGAAATGGAAAATTATTTGTTGAGAATAACATATGTGATTAAGCCACTTTATAGTGTATTCTGGAAGAGAAATTGCATTTTGTATGCTGTGGTGATGCTGAGTGAAAGAATGTAAAATTAATTAATTAATTTTTAAAAAAAGACAATGAAAGAAAATGAGAGAAACAGACCTAGACCAAGGCAGAAAAGAAGTGGACCAGATGTTGACAGCCAATTTAATATCCCAGGTTCTGAGGTTACATCTGGGTTTGTTTACTTAGTTCAACCAGACTGGGTTATTGCTCTAATTTGGTGTATAACAGATGCTGTCAGTGTTTCTCCCACGGCCCTTTGAAGCTCACTGTTCCCATGCACACCAGCACTGTAAGTCCCTATGACTCTCTGGTCATGGACAAAGTGACAAAAGAGGGTCTGGGTATGATGTGTTATACCTAAGATGTGCTCAACAGAGTCTATCCAAGGATGGCAGTGGGACTGAGTCCTGGTCTAATAACACGAACCACAATGCATCTATGTTGGCTTTCTGTTATCATGATCACATTCCCATTTCCCTATCAGGGCACCCTAACATCATACCCCAAATCAACTACATTTATTCTGTTAGATTCCTTTCTGTTTTTGGCAAAACCCATTCTTAAAGTACATGGTCCGTGTGCTCTTAGTTGTGCCTATTATTTAGTGAATATTCTCTACCACCTTTATTCTGCGAGAGACACAAATAGCCCCTTTTCTTTATTGCAATTTCTGCATTCTATTTGTATGTTCTAGTTCTCTTGCTTGGAAGAATTATAAACTGAAACATCATGACTCCTGGGACTTCATATAGTTACTATTCAAGAGGAAAAATGGATTGCAAAATAAAAACCATCTTTTCAATTTAATATACAGAAAACAAAGGCAAGGAAATAGGTAAGTGAAATCTTAAGCAAGGTGGATGCTCAATCATTGTAATTTAACCATAAAAATGATGAGGAAGAGCTTTAGGGTGTGTATTATGCATCATTTGGTCCCAAGTAGAGGTTGCCTTATTACAGGAAGCCTCACAAATTGTCCATTTGCACACAGTCAATCTACTGGGTTGTCAGGAAAGTCATGACACACTTTTGCATAGAAAAACACATCATGACTTTCCCAACAACATAATATATTGAGCCAGAACTATTATAGTTTCCGCCAGTGCTTTAAAATAATAATAATAATAATAATAAGCTTATTTCATCATAGCTTTAATTATCAGTTATAGTTAATAAAAGATAAAGAAGGGAAGAACACAATGCACTAATATTTGTCTTCTCAGAATTAATGCAAAGGCATACAAATCTCCCAACTTGATGACTTCGTGGTAACCAATGGGTCATTGGAAAAGTCATAACACACTTTTGCATAGAAAAACAGACAAACACATCATGACTTTTCCGACAACCCAGTAGTTACTGTGAAACCAAACAGCTTTCCCTGAAACAGAATAGATAAAATGATCCCACTTTCACAAACCAACATGCTTCACCTTTTAAGAGATTCTCTCCAGATTTCCTTTGTCAGGCATACTCAAAGATAAATAGAAACATGACCCTCAGACAAATATTTACAAGTCTCAGCACCGCAGAGCTCTCTCCTTTCCATAATGTTTTGTGTATTTATACAGAGGCACATGCTCTGCTGCTGAAAGATGCCATTTCTAGAGTGTAAGGGCCAGAGGGTCATCTTTAATGTGGTTTTATCCCCCTGATCTCAGTGGCTAGATGGAAGAGAGAGCTTTCATTTAGTGAAGACTTTGCTCCAATTCACTTCGGGCATGTTTACGTGCTTCGGCCCTTCATCGTTTAAGGTCAAAGTAAGAAGAGACAATGTGGCTTGCATGGAATAGCAGATAAAAAAGAAAGACTTTATAAAAGCAAAAGACTGTGTCAGAAACATATGTTTTTTATTTTATCAGGCCTAGTACAAA
Source organism: Tupaia belangeri chinensis (assembly GCF_000334495.1). NCBI lineage: Eukaryota > Metazoa > Chordata > Mammalia > Scandentia > Tupaiidae > Tupaia > Tupaia belangeri. Next base: position 6,267,995 of record NW_006159565.1, read on the forward strand.
CCTCCATAAGTAAGTGAATACTCCCAAGGCTGTGAGCTACAATAATCAGATAAATGCTGTCACTCTGAGTACTTAAACTCTGCACAGCAGAACTCATCATCCTTCATGCCAGGACATGAAGCCAAGGTTTGTCTAGGACTCTGCAGAGGAGGGTATTTGTGTCTAACTCCTATGTTTCCTAAAAGGGCATTCTGCCTATGGCATTGCAGAGGTGAGCTTTTTCAATTTCCCCTGAAAAAGTTTCTGGTTTCAGATTCTCAGGGACTTTGGAATCTTGCATAATGCCTACACATTGCCTCCTTGCATTGCTTAGGAACACCACCACCACCAGCAAAGTCAGTGCATTGAAATGACCACACTGAGTCCTGTTTGTTTCTTTCTTTCTCTTTCTTTCTTTTTAAACATTTTGCCAGAAGGCACTTATGTTCACCTGAGAGTGAAAAGGAAAGAGAAAGAAAGTGAAAACGCACTGCCCAGAAAGCACTGGAATGGTCATGCTGCAATCCCTTCTGCTCCATCTCTCTCTCTTCCAAGATTTTGGGTACACATGCACACATACCTAGTATGTTTTTCAAGCTGCCAGGTCTGGGACTTGAACTGTAAGATCAGCCATGTGAGATTTAGTTGCCTTAACTATTGGGATGGGATGGACTCTGGGCCCTGTTGCTTAATGAAATATTAAAGAGTAGCACTATCTTAAAGCTGTATTTTGCAGTCCAGTAGTCTCCTCATAGCCTAGCTTCCAGTTTCTTCAGTTTCAGTTACCTATTCCAACTGTGTTCCATAAACATTAAATGCACAAATCCAGAAAAAAATAAAAATTAAAGGGCCAGATGGTGGTGCAGTGGTAGTACAACTGTATCTACGTGGAAAAGGACCCAAGTTTGTGACCCAAGGCCGCCCTGAGAGTGTCAGATGTATGCACATTCCCATGACCCAGGCTGGCCGAAAATGGGGATGGAGAATCATATCATGAATATCCTGTTGTATCTCTCTGTCATAGAAAAGATTAATATAAACTAAAAAGAAATAATAATAAACTTTACATTGCTCATTGTTATAAATAGCATGATAAATCACATCCTGTTCAACTCCATCCTACCTAGGACATGAATCACACTCTGTCCAGTATATCCACACTATCTATGATGTCTGCCTATTAGCCACTTAGAAGCCACCTTGGTTATCAGATCGCAAACAGTATAGGGACCAACAGATGGCGTAATGGATTATATTGCTTGACTCCCACATAGTCAACCATGGTTTGAGTCACAGACGCAATGGCTTAAAACTCATGCTGGGTTCATGTGTGTGCGTGCTCAAAATCCTGAGAGGAGAATGCGGGAGAAGGGATTGCAGCATGGTCAACCCCCTGGGGGTGATTTCTCACTTTCTATCTCTCTGTCTCTGTAGCAAGAGCACACATTCTACAGCATAAACCTCTTTTAAAAACAAATAACAACAACAACAAAAAAAAACCCAGTATATATTGGGCTCAGAATTAGCCACAGTTTCAGGTATCCACTGGCACAGGCAGCTCTTGGGGTGCTGCTGTACAGACGGCTCTGGACTGAAATCTTTGGTTATGGTCTTGCTGTCCTCACTAGCAGAGTGACCTTAGGAAATCCCTTTCCCATATGAAAAGGGAAAAGGTCTTACTAGTTAGTCTGTAAACTTCCTCCCCAGTCTGATGTTTGTGGAACCAGAGCTAATCTGTACTGAGCACTCATCATGTGCTAGGCTGTGTATTAAATGTATTGCTTCTTAAAACAAGCCCATAAAATAGGTGCTATTATTATCACTGGCCACATTTTATGGATAAGGAAATGGAGAGAGATTGGTTGAATGTTAAGACTGGCAGTCAGGACCTAAATAGGGACACATCTTTTCTAGTCCCCTCTGTCCTCCTTAATACTCTACTAGGAGTAAAAGGCCCATAGTTACATAGTTTCTTAAGTTGGGCTCCCCTAAAAGCAGACACTGAGATGAGGGTTTTGAAAAGGTATTTGATTTGGGAGATACTTCCAGCAAACAGTATGAAGAATAGTGAGACAAGGAAGAGAGGAAAACCCTTATGGTGAATACCAATGTAGGCGTTACACCTGTGACCACCAGATGCTCAGTCCTGCTGGGGGCATTCTGAGGAATATACAGAACACAACTGGATCCCACATATCCACTGGCACAGTTAAAGTCCTTCGACAGTAATTTAGCAAAGGCATTTATCCATCAGCTCCCACTCCTAATTGTCTATCTGCATTCCTGGCTTGCCTGTTCTTGAACTAAGCTCACACTTCCAGCCAGAGAATGCCTTCAGGCATGAGAAACAGGAAATCTTCATAAAGTACAGAAACTAGGTAGTAACATCCTGCATAGGCTGTGGGCAAAGAGTAAGGTGGTGACAATATCTGCTATACCTAGTTAGGTATGACAAGAGCCAGGGCTCCTACCCAGGTCTTTTGACTCCAATCCTTGGTCTCTGAATGGGCAAATCACCCACGTTGATAACTACATAGGCTCAGGAATTCCAAGGAGAAAAACAACCTTGCTCAATCTCCCCACCAAGAGTCTTTGTGCCAACTAGGCTTCAGCCTGTTGCAAGAGAAAAATCCTGAACCATTCTCTTGTTTGGTTTAATTCGAGATTCGACACATCCCATGATTTACTAGAGGCCCAGGATACTTAATGAGCTTGATCTGTGCCTTGAGTTAACGACACCTCCCCATGCTCAGCTGCTATCGATTAAAAACAAACAGGAGTTTTGTTTATCCTGGACAATTTTGTTTGTCTTCTTCACGAATGTTGCATTAGCAATCAGACTCATTTTGAACTCCAATTGCCAAGATTCATGAAGTTTGTAAAAATCCAAAATGATACATGCCTGCCATTTATGCTCCAGTTAAAGGCATTTAAATAATATTTTATGCAAAACTTTTCATCTTCTTTTAATTAAAGAATAAAGCCCAGTTTGATCTTATTCCGCCATAAGATAACATTTCACCAGTATAAGACATTCCCCAAGGACTCTAATGAAAAGGAAAAATATATTATTACAAAATGATCAATCCAGATTCTCTTATTAAAGAAGGTCAGCAAAGCTCATTTTGTAGCATGCTTAGCAGGTCAGGAGGTCAAGAGCCATGACTATTAGACATGTATAGACATGGCAGCAGAATATGATGCAGTACCAGGGTGAGCAAACTGGACCTGACCTAACAGCTCAATAAAACGATGCTAGATACTTTCATGGAGCATAACAATCATTTAGTTACTTAGCCTCACATCACACAGCAGGTGATTTGAATGGCCATGGCAATGACCTTGCTGGGTTCATATGAGGAGATGACCAAATGATGGCAACTTAGGGGAGGAAGGACGCAGCAGTGAAATGACTATTCAAGACCAGAAGGGTCAAATGTCTCTTCTTAGAAGTCCTAGCCCCATGTTCTTGTGGGTAGCTAGGTAGATAAAGGACCACTATTCCTGTTCATTCAGTGAGCCGGTCATTCTGGATTTGCTGAGAACTTTTTGTGTACCCTGAATCTAGTGGCACAAAAAAGAATTAATTAGGACCAGCCTGTGCTATAGTGGTTGAGTGGCTGGATCCCACATATCCACTGGCACAGTTAAAGTCCTAAACCCAGTGGCTTAAGAAACACGCTGGGCAGGGACCAGCAATGGGCGTAATGGCTATCTTGCTGGACACCCACTTAGTCGACCGTGGTTCGAGTCCCAGACCCAGTGGCTTAAACTCACTCTGGGCACGTCTCACGCTGGGCACGTGTGCATGTGTGCCCAAGATCCTGAGAGGAAAAAGGCCCATAGTTACATAGTTTCTTAAGTTGGGCTCCCCTAAAAGCAGACACTGAGATGAGGGTTTTGAAAAGGTATTTGATTTGGGAGATACTTCCAGCAAACAGTATGAAGAATAGTGAGACAAGGAAGAGAGGAAAACCCTTATGGTGAATACCAATGTAGGCGTTACACCTGTGACCACCAGATGCTCAGTCCTGCTGGGGGCATTCTGAGGAATATACAGAACACAACTGGATCCCACATATCCACTGGCACAGTTAAAGTCCTTCGACAGTAATTTAGCAAAGGCATTTATCCATCAGCTCCCACTCCTAATTGTCTATCTGCATTCCTGGCTTGCCTGTTCTTGAACTAAGCTCACACTTCCAGCCAGAGAATGCCTTCAGGCATGAGAAACAGGAAATCTTCATAAAGTACAGAAACTAGGTAGTAACATCCTGCATAGGCTGTGGGCAAAGAGTAAGGTGGTGACAATATCTGCTATACCTAGTTAGGTATGACAAGAGCCAGGGCTCCTACCCAGGTCTTTTGACTCCAATCCTTGGTCTCTGAATGGGCAAATCACCCACGTTGATAACTACATAGGCTCAGGAATTCCAAGGAGAAAAACAACCTTGCTCAATCTCCCCACCAAGAGTCTTTGTGCCAACTAGGCTTCAGCCTGTTGCAAGAGAAAAATCCTGAACCATTCTCTTGTTTGGTTTAATTCGAGATTCGACACATCCCATGATTTACTAGAGGCCCAGGATACTTAATGAGCTTGATCTGTGCCTTGAGTTAACGACACCTCCCCATGCTCAGCTGCTATCGATTAAAAACAAACAGGAGTTTTGTTTATCCTGGACAATTTTGTTTGTCTTCTTCACGAATGTTGCATTAGCAATCAGACTCATTTTGAACTCCAATTGCCAAGATTCATGAAGTTTGTAAAAATCCAAAATGATACATGCCTGCCATTTATGCTCCAGTTAAAGGCATTTAAATAATATTTTATGCAAAACTTTTCATCTTCTTTTAATTAAAGAATAAAGCCCAGTTTGATCTTATTCCGCCATAAGATAACATTTCACCAGTATAAGACATTCCCCAAGGACTCTAATGAAAAGGAAAAATATATTATTACAAAATGATCAATCCAGATTCTCTTATTAAAGAAGGTCAGCAAAGCTCATTTTGTAGCATGCTTAGCAGGTCAGGAGGTCAAGAGCCATGACTATTAGACATGTATAGACATGGCAGCAGAATATGATGCAGTACCAGGGTGAGCAAACTGGACCTGACCTAACAGCTCAATAAAACGATGCTAGATACTTTCATGGAGCATAACAATCATTTAGTTACTTAGCCTCACATCACACAGCAGGTGATTTGAATGGCCATGGCAATGACCTTGCTGGGTTCATATGAGGAGATGACCAAATGATGGCAACTTAGGGGAGGAAGGACGCAGCAGTGAAATGACTATTCAAGACCAGAAGGGTCAAATGTCTCTTCTTAGAAGTCCTAGCCCCATGTTCTTGTGGGTAGCTAGGTAGATAAAGGACCACTATTCCTGTTCATTCAGTGAGCCGGTCATTCTGGATTTGCTGAGAACTTTTTGTGTACCCTGAATCTAGTGGCACAAAAAAGAATTAATTAGGACCAGCCTGTGCTATAGTGGTTGAGTGGCTGGATCCCACATATCCACTGGCACAGTTAAAGTCCTAAACCCAGTGGCTTAAGAAACACGCTGGGCAGGGACCAGCAATGGGCGTAATGGCTATCTTGCTGGACACCCACTTAGTCGACCGTGGTTCGAGTCCCAGACCCAGTGGCTTAAACTCACTCTGGGCACGTCTCACGC
>NW_006159565.1:6273779-6275211 GCF_000334495.1 Tupaia belangeri chinensis
AAAAAAAAAAAAAAAAAAACGAAGAAGAAGGAAAAGAAGGAGGAGGAAAAGGAGGAGGAAGGAGAGGAGGGGGAGGAGGAGGAAGAAGAAGAAGGACAACAACAACAACAATGCTGGGCACATTCACATGCACACCCAAAATCCTCAAAAGAGGGAGAAATGGAGGAGAAAGTTTGCGGTGTGATCATTCCCTCTGGGAGATCTGTCTCACTGTCCCTACCTCTGCCCCTTTCTCTTTGTTTCTCTCAGGTAAGTGTACACCCTCTGACTCGAGTGCTGACATTTTGATGAGCAGAAGCAGATAGACTACCTATCCTCAGCAACTTCAAATTTAGCAGGACAAGAAAATTGAGTAAAATAGTTGCTATAGTGTGAAAGTACACCTGTAGGAGTTGTTGAGAATGACGAGATGGCAAGTGCTATAGATTTGAGCATTCCCCCCAAAATTCATGTGTTGGTACTTGGTATTGAAAGGTGGAGCCTTTGGGAGTGATTAGAATGAGGGCCCCTTTGATTGAGTCCTGGTGGGTTTATAATGAGAGCAAAGGAGACCAGAATGAACATTCATGGACACAGATTTGTGTTCCTGTTGTCTTAGGACGTCATGTCTTGCATGGGCTTGGGATACTGCTAACAAGAAAACCCTTATAGATGTGGCCTCTAGACTTTAGGCTTCCAAATGGTGAACAGAATAAAATCCTGTTCTCTCAAATTACCCATACTCAGATATTTTTTATTAGCGAGAAAATGGTCTAGAATAAGAGCGTGTACAGCTGGCGATTTGACCTAATTACGAAGGTCAGGACTAAAACTAGTAAGTTGAAGAGGAATCAGACCTTACACAAGAAGCATACGAAAATAACATTTCCTATGATGGAGAAGGGTACCAAGGCTGGGACAGAGCTGGATCTCAGGCTCCCAAAGAAACATAGCAACAGATGAGACCAGAAAGAAGAATTAGGGACAGCCCGTGGCATGGTGGTTGGGGCAACTGGATCCCACATGGCGACTGCACAGTCCAAGTCCTGAACCCAGTGCCTTGAAAAACACACCGGGCACATGTGTGTACGTGCCCAAAGTCCCAAAAGGAGGGAGAGAGGGAGGAGAAAAGATTACAATGTGATCATTCTGTGGGGTATGCTTTCTTACTTTCCTTCCCCCTGCCACTTTATCTTTGTCTCTGGCTAGATCAGGATCTCTGGCAACTTTTTTTTTTCTTTAAGAACTAAGTTAAGGATTTTGCCTTTATCCTGAACAGCTCCTTATCTGACAGTACTGCTGGAGGCTGCCCTACCCGAACATAATGGTTCCGTTATAAGCCACCTTTGTACAGTATGGATGCATGAAGATAGAGACAGGATCTTATTTGTTTTTGCCTCCTTCAAACTTAGCTTATAACTGACTCAAACAGTTGCTTTTTTTTTTTTTTTTT
>NW_006159565.1:6275267-6285749 GCF_000334495.1 Tupaia belangeri chinensis
TGATCTTTTAAGTGACTCAAACAGTTTCTTTTTTTTTTTTTTTTTTTGAGAGAGAGATTTTTGCTGTAGGGCGCATGTACTCGCTAGAGAGACAGAGAGACAGAAAGCAAGAAATCACCCTCCCCATCTGGGAGGATGGCCACACCACTGTCCCTTCTCCTCCATCTTCTTCTCAGGATCTTAGGCATGCATGCACACCTGCCCAGCATGAGTTTCAAGCTTCTGGGTCCAGGACTTGAACCGTGATTGATGATGTGGGAGTCCAGTGAGATAACTATTATGCCATCTGCTGGTCCTAATCAGTTGCTTATTTTTTTTTCTTTTTTCTTTTTTTTTTTTTTTTTGAGAGGTTTTTGCTATAGGGTGTGTGTGCTCGCCAGACAGAGAGAGACATAGAGACAGAAAGCGAGAAATCACTCCCCAGGGGGGATGGGCATGCCGCAATCCCTTCTCCTCCATTCTCCTCTCGGGATCTTGGGCACGCACGCACATGCGCCCGGCATCAGTTTTAAGCCACCAGGTCTGCAACACGAACTGCGGTTGACTACATGGGAATCCAGCGACATAGTCATTACGCTAACTACTGGTTCCCCAGTTGCTTATTTTTAAATGGAGACAGAACTCACCTAACAGTCATTATTTTAACCATCAAGTGTACAATTCCATGGTTTTGGGTATCTACAAAGTTGTACAGCCATCTCTATCATTTAACTCTGTAACACTTTATTTTGGAGAGGTTTTTTTTTTTTTTTTTCTTTTTGCTATAGGGCGTGTGCACTTGCTAGAAAGACAGAGAGACACAGAGAGACAGAAAGCATCTGGGATGAGTTTAAGCCACCGGGTCTGGGACTTGAACTGTGGTTGACTACATGGGAGTCCAGTGACAAAGCCACTGTGCCAACTGCTGGTCCCAAACTCTGTAACACTTTTAAAGACTCCAAAAACAAATCTGATTCTCATTATTAGTCACTCTCCATTCCCTCCTCCTCCTCCCTGACAACCACCAGTACACATTCTGTTTCTATGGATTTGCCTACTGTGGATATTTCATGTGAAAGCAATCATACAGCAGGCAGACTTTCATATCTGGCTTCTTTGGCTTAGCATAATGTTTTCAAGGTTTACTTGCATCATGGCCTGGATAATATTCCATTGTATAAGTATGCCACATTTTGTTTATTCCTCAGTTGATAGATATTCAGATTGTATCTACATTTTAACTGTTATAGATAATGGTACTATACACATTTTTGCACAAGTTATTTTGTGAGTGCCTGTTTTAATTCTGCTTATATAGAGGGATAGAATTGCTGGGTCATGGGGTAGCTTTATATTTAACTTTTTGGGAAATGTTCTAACATGTCTGTCTACCTTTCAGGTGGTTCTTTGTGGTGGTTAATGTTGTGTGTCAACTTGGCTAGACCATGGGAGCCAGACAGTCATCAAACCCTACACTGAAAATTGCTTGAATTCTTTTTAGATGAGATAAACATTTAAATTATTAGGTTTTGAATAAAGAAATCACCCTCCATCAGGTTGGTAGACCTCACTGAGTCAACTGAAGACCTCAAGAGAACAACACTGATGCTCCTGAGGAAGAGGAATTCTACCTTCATACAGGAACTATAACATCAACTCTTCTTTGGGACTCCAGCTGGATGGATGGGTTGCCCTGCAGATTATTTTATTTTATTTTTATTTTTTGGAGAGGTTTTCGCTATAGGGCGCGTGCGCTTGCCAGATAGACAGAGACATAGAGACAGAAAGCAAGAAATCACCCCCCAGAGGGGATGGTCACGCCGCAACCCCTTCTCCTCCATTCTCCTCTCTGGATCTTGGGCACGCACGCACACGCGCCCAGCGTGACTTTTAAGCCACCGGGTCCGGGACGTGAACCACGGTCGACTACGTGGGCGTCCAGCAACATAGCCATTACGCTAACTGCTGATTCCCTGCCCTGCAGATTTTGAACTTCTGAAATCAGAAGTTCAATTTGAACTTCCTGAAATCAGCCAGTCAACCAGTCTCTCTCTCTTTATATACGTTTGTGTATGTGCTTACATACACACAGCCTATTGACTCAGTTTCTCTGAAGAACTCTAGTACATTATTGTTATTACAGAAGGACTGTGTTCCTACTAAAATCGAGTCCTCTCACCAAATTCCATCTCCTTTGTCTTCTCAAAGACATTGTAAGTATGTTTTCTCTGTCTCTTATGCCATCAGTTTTAGTTTTGTTTTATTTTGTTGCTGGAGTATGGTATCACCAGTTATATCTTCTATCCTAAAATATCTCTTCTTCTAGGATCCTTGGAGAAATGACTGAATCCAGGTCTGGGGCAGGAAACAACACACAAAATAAGCTTGCAATGTCTTATACTAGAGAGCATGAAAGCTATCAAAAACTGTTACAATCATGTCCTAAATATTCAGGAGCTAATTTAAATAAGTTCTTGGTGGCCAAAGATGGCACAATTGAAATATTAATAGGATAATAAATACAATGGATTAGAATATGCCACATAAATTTAAATCCATTTCTAAGTTTCATAATGATAAGTGAAAGTGAAATGATTGGTTACCTTGGGCAAATACGAGGGGACTTCAAAAAGTTCATGGAAAATGGAATTAAAGTGAGTTTATTTTGGTGTAAAAAATATTGAGATCCATGCATAGCATTTTCTTTTCTTTTTTAAGCCATGGTACACTTACCAGAAGGAGACAGAGACAGAGAAAAAAAGAGGAGACAGTAACCCTGAGGGAAATAGTCACGCCACAATCCCTTTTCCTCTCTCTCTCCCCACTGAGGGGGTTGTGGGCAGGCATGCACACATGCCCAGTGTGATTCTCAAGCTGCCAGGTTAGGATTCAAATCATGTGATTGACCTTGTAGAATCCTGTTGCCTTAACCACCAGACCACAGAACCAGCTCCATAGATTTTTTTTTTCATAATATGCATTTTCCATGGATTTTTGAAAAGCCCTCATAATAAGGAACAAACTCATTATTTTGAAAACTAGTAAATAAACAGGAAGTAGGAAGCATTTTTTTCTGCCTTTCCCTATTTTCTCTATAACTTTAGGTAGCCTAAGAGTAGATGAATTATTATTCATTGTAGAATTATTGCAATTAATAAATTTAAAAAGATAGAAATAAAATATCACCCCTTTGCAACCCTTCAAAAATGGTATATGTGTATATGTTTGTGTGTGTACATACACATAAATATACAATATGTTTGTGTGACTGTGTGTGTGTATATGTATTTGCAGTTTGTATCTGGGTCTAATTTATTCACAACTACCAGATATAGGCAATAGAGGGGACAGAGAAACAGTAAATATATAGTAGCAAAACCAACTATGAGATACTCCACAGAAGATTCTGATTATGTCAACAAATAAGTTGTAGGAACAAGGAAAAGAAAGAGAGAGAAAGAAAGAGAAACAGGAATGAAAGGTAAGGGAGCTAGATTAAAAGCAATTTCAGACAAAATAGTATTACCTTTGGAGAGAATGGTTATTTATTAAGAAAGGACATGAGAAAAGCGAGGTTCTGGATGGGTCCTATATTTTTATCTGGGTAGTACTTATTACAAAAAAATTGAGCTGTATACCTTATATTAGTGTATTTTCCTCTTTAATGTATGTATTTAACCTCTAATAAAACTTTGAAAGAAAAAGGGAATAACTTAAAAGACTACATGAAATATATGGACCTTACTCAGATACTTACTTAAAACAAGCTGAAAGTAAATGAGACAACTGGAGAAATGTGAGTTTTGACTACATATTAATATGATTCATATTAAGCTAATATGAATGTGTTTCTCAGTAGAGTTTCTATCTCTTTTTGGAGGTATATTCTGAACTATGTGTGGATAGAATGATACAATATCCAGCAAGTGAGAGATGATGAGACTGGAGGTGTTACAGACAAAGATCTAAAGCACTGAGAAGACAGCCTCCAGTAAGAGAGCAGAGCTGTGGGTCTTAGTCTATCGTCTTTGGTCAGTGAAGGTGAGTGTGCAGAAATCAGTAGGTAACAAGGGAGGCAGTTCAATGGAATAAACCTCAAAGGAACAGACTTTTGACAGTTGAACCAGTACCTCTGAAATAGCTGGGATACATCTTTGTTCCAAGGTTGGAACAGATTAAAAATAAATAAATTGGGGGGGGGCAGCAGGTGGTGTAGTGATTAATGCACTGGACTGCCACATGGTCGACTGTGTTTTGAATCCTGGACTCAGCAGCTTGAAACTCATGCTGGGCATATGCATGTGTGTGCCCAAAATCCCAAGAGGAGAACAGAAGGGGAAGAGATTGTGGCATGGTCATCTGCCCCATAGGACCATTCCTTCTCTTTGTCTCTCCATTGAGTGCACATACTCTATGGCAAAAATAAATAGGCACGCATATGCCCTGTCTTACTGTAACTATCAGATATGCCCTGTTCTCTAATACAATTTCTTAAACATTTAACATCTGTTGGTTTATTAATTAAAAATCTTTAAAAATCATCCTTTTACCATACAGTAGCATTAACCCAGTTTTACCTATTCTATAGGTAAAGTATAACAGAATACTAAATAAACATACTAGTACTCAAGATATCGAGGAAAAAGCAGATAAAAGAAACAAATATATTTTATATAAAATCAAAATTGTGTTGATAAATTTCTATCCAGTCCCCATCTGGGGGGAGGAGGGTTGTCTACAGTTGGCTAAGCTCTCTGAAGATAGAAATATGGTATGATGAAAGGGTTGAATCGTACTATAAATTTCTAAACAGCTGTTTCTACCAAATAGGCATCAAATAGACATCAATTCTGAGTTAAGCTTTTACATCCTGAAAGTACATATTTAATAAATGAAAATTGTTCTTATTTGTCCTATAGCTCTACTGTTCCATACAATCCTTTATAGGCACTATTATGAGTTAATATGAGTGGCTTAAACAAAATTGCATTTATTATTCTTTCATAACAGGTGAAGTCATAGTTTCACAAATTCATTAATGCCCCAAACTTGTTCTCATTTCCTTTCAGCTTAGAAAAGCATTGATTTTCCACCTTTATCTCCAGTCCCATGAGCTTTCCTTATCTTCAGGCAAGAAGATAAGGGAAGAACAAGGAATCAGAGGAATTGCCCATATCGAGAAACAAACATTTTCACAAAAGCCCCAGAAAGCTTCCACTTAGATTTCATTGTCTAGAACCATGCCATACATTCACACCTAGCTGTAAAGGAGTCTGGAAAACATCGTGTGTGTGTGTGTGTGTGTGTGTGTGTGTGTGTGTGTGTGTGTGTGTGTGTGTTTATTGATAAGTACATTTCTCTCCCAAACAAAATGGGGTTCCATTATTAGGGAGAAAGTAAAAGTCGGCATAAAAAACTATTACGTTCGTGTCTGCCAATTTGTATAATATAATCACACTCACATACATGTATATACACATCTGGATGCAAATATATTAAAAACTGAATTATACAAAATATTAGAACAAATGTTCTTTCTCTTTTTGCCTCTATGAACAAATATTGTAAACCTTTTAAGAGGATCTGCCTTAAGATCATTATTACTGTTCTTATATTTCTCCGGAAATATTTAAATATTGCATGTCTTTCATACACATAGGAAATTAGTTTACATTTTCAAGGACTAAGATATCTAATTAAAGCAGAAAGCCTTACTCAATCATATCAAATTATACCCTTTGGGGAAGAAAAGATGGGATGTACAGCAACAGAGAAGGACATATGCAGTGTCAAGTTAGTTCTATTTTTGCATTTCTTTATTCTTTGCTCTTCCTTCATTTCTTAAATACATCTTCCCAGAAGGACTACCCTGTTTCCCTCTTCTAGACTTCCTTCGTCACATATTCATTGCTTATATATTCACTCTGTTCAATTTGGAGCCTTTTAAAACAACCATGAAAACTATTTGATCTCAAAGATATGAAAGGAAAAATTTCATATTCAGCCATCCCTGTGAATCCCCCAGCCTTTACAGATTTAAGACATTCCCAAAGCATTAATAGAGAATTTTTTTACCATTTTATTATTTAAAATATTTATAGTTCTCAATTATGCAAGTAATGGGCAATTTCATTGCATTTCATTATAGGTCTAATTCCTGCCAGCCAGTGAGCTTACTATTTAAGTAGTTTATAAAATGAAAAGGGTATATATGGTTTAGTTCATCATTTTTTTTCCTTTTTTTCCTTTTTTTAAGAGATATTTACTATAGGGCACTTACACTCACCAGAGAGACAGAAAGACAGAAAGTGAGAAATCACCCCCCACGCACACCACAGGAGGGCTGGCCATTCCACAATCCCTTCTCCTCCATTCTCCTCTTGGGATTTTGGGCACACATGCACACATGCCCGGAGTGAGTTTTAAGTCACTGGGTCTGGGAATCAAACCGCAGTCGACTACGTGGGAGTCTAGTGATGTAATCATTACACTGTCTACTGGGCTCCACAGTTTATCTTTTAACTTCCTCTTGTTTTTGCAGAATCTCTGCAGTTCCATCCACATAATACCACTGCCCACAGAAAAGAACCTCAGGAAATGTAATTGATCTCCCTTGGCCCACTGCTGAGAGCCTGAGCTACATTTCTTTGTCAAGGGAGGTAACCAAGACCTAGAAAATGCCTCGAAGGAGTGTGAGGTGATGAAGGGTATAGGGGACAGTCACAGCTTGGAAAATGCCATAGGAGAACACAGACAAATCTTCTCACCTCATGAAGAATAAATCACATTTATAAAATGTAAGACTCTTGGCATCTAGAAACTTCTGAAAGACCTTGCCAGTTTCAGTCTTGCAGGATGCCAAGCCCCAGTGGTCATTTGCATCTCAAACATCCACTACTGGGGACCATTCCCCCAAGATCTCTAGCTATCTTCCAGGTCACCTCTGTCCAGCTCTCAAGTCTACCTGGTAAATTTAATACCTACTACTTCTCTATCACTACATATAATCAGCTTCAAAGCCCTTGGTTATTTTTGCTTGATAATTTATTAATAGACATGTATGCTATATTCCTACTATTATGTTATGTCCTTCATAATTATTAAATATTTTTAAACTCATGGCAATCCTATGTGGACATCCTTATCATCCCTGCTTTTCAGATGAGAAAAACAGAGAGGTTAGGTAATTTTCCCAGCAGCACCTAGCTAGCAAGAGATAGGTCTGGAACTGCACTCACTTCTTTTGGCTCCAGGTTTTAACCAGTAATTGATTATATTCCATCTCACTGGTCTAAGGAATCTTGACCTTGGAGGTCATGCTGCCCAGGTTTACTCATCAAGCTATAGGAGACCCTGAAATGACGATTGTTCGGCTTTGGCTTAAATTCCTCCCTCCCTTAAAAATAAGATGACCTGCAAATCTGTTATCTGAGTCAGCATTGGGGAATCTAATTACATCAAGTTGATTTAATATGAACAAAGACTCCAAGTGGATGTTGAGGTCTCTAGTTATGAGAGTGTTATCTCTCTCTTCTTTTGTAGGCACAAATGAGAAGCCTGCAATTATGCTGCACTATTCTCTCTCTCTTTTCTCTCTTTTTTCTTTCTTTCTTTCTTTCTTTCTTTCTTTCTTTCTTTCTTTCTTTCTTTCGTAATGTGCTTCTTGTTACATTTATTTTGTTCCCACTATTCTCTTAGTCAGTGCTTCCTGGTAAAATCTAAAGTTTCATTTTCACTTTTAAGAGAGATTTTTGATAGAAAGCATGCACTCACAAAAGACAAAGACAAGAAAGAGAAAGTGAGAAATCACTTTCTAGGGTAGATGGACTCGCTTCAATTCCTTCTCCTCCATTTTCCTCTCAGTAGTTGGCATGCACACATGTGTGCCTGGCGCAAGTTTCGAGACACTGGATCCAGGACTCAAACAGCCTTTGACCATGTGGGATTCCAGCACTTTAACCACTTTGCCACCTGCTGGCCCCAAACCAGTAGATTTTGAACACCTCAGCTTTCTTGTGAACCAAGTCACTTTCCATGTTTGGTAGTACACTCTCAAATATTCCAAAAACAAATGTTTTTATTTTACTTGGGATGGAATGGAATAAATAACCAAAGACGACATGTATTAGCCCAGGAACTTACATCCTTTTTCTACTCAACTGCTGCTAACTGCCCTCAGAAGCACCCTTATTCCTTCTTTTAACCCTAGTCCTGCATACCTGGCTTCCCTCATAAAACCAATCGCAATCTAAAATTATGTATTGACTTCTCATTGGAAGGAAGACACAAAACTAAGCACTGATGATGAAACAGTGAGCCATGCAAACCTTGCAATAGCTCAGTTCCAAAATAGTGATATAAATTCTAAAAATAAATCAGGGGGGTGTTGGGACTTCCAGGAGAGTCAAGCAACAAAACCATGGGATCAATGAACACTTTTAGGAAGCAAGAGGCTTCCATGCTGAGCCCATTCTAAGGAAAGAAGTGTTGAGGTTCAGCCTTTCCAGTGGTATCCAGATTCCTATGGAGCAGGCCATGGTAGCACAGCCTAAGAAAGCACACTGGTTCAGCTGAAGAAAATCTATTTATGCTTTTTTTTAAATTTATTTGATTTTTCTTTATTATTATATATATATATTTAAAATTTTACTATATGGCACATGTGCTCACCTGAGAGAGAGAGAGAAAGTGAGAGAGCAAGCTGTCAGGTCTGGGACCCAAACCATGGTCAGCTATGTGACAGTCAAGCATCTCAACCACCATGCCATCTGCTGGCCTCCTATCTAAACAACCTGTTTTCAGGTTGTTTAAATAGGTTGTCATGTACATGTGAATAGGTTTGTCATTTAAATGTAAAGGCCAAATGCAGTATTATTCTAAGTCTTAAGCAGAAGAGCAAAGTGAATGAAAACTTACTGTCTTTTCAACTTTCCAATTTTCACAGTGGATTTTCTTGGAGCTCAGATAATGTGAGTCTTTCAGGGTTGTCTCTAATCATTGCTGCTGGTCCCTCAGCAGTAGGTGGCTTACACAGCAGCTGGTTCACCATAGCAAAGGGGGTGTGAAATAATGAGCTTCCACTTCCACCTGTGCCCCCACATCCCTCCCCAGTATCCCAGAGAAGACCCACTTGCACCACTGAGCTGGGATGTTGCTAAACTCTAACTTGGATTTCCTTTCTTCTGGGAAGAGACCTCTGAAATCCCATCAACTTTTATGCTATTGTTGGATGACTATTAAACACTCACTTCTCAGTACAAGAAAAGCTGGTCAGGGTAAGGCCTGAATCTGGAATGGCATTATGTAGTCAACCTTAGTTTCAGAAACAATCACTTAGATTACTAATAGAAGGCACAAAACTAAGCACTGATGATAAAAATGTGAGCCATTTCTTTCATTAAATGTGTTTGTTCTGTCCAAGGGAAAAGAATATTACCATTTGAACGGCTCATATCCAACTGAACCACATAATAACAATATAGTACTAAGCACTTACCCCTTCTGTGCCTCAATTTCTCTTATAAATATCAAGAGAATGATATGACCTGATAGTTCAATATTTATTGAACACAAAAAATAGTGATTATCTTAATATTTTAATAGCTATAAAAGTGGATGAAGTAGGAGATAAATAGCAATTTGTTGATTGCTCTCCCTGATTCAGTTTCAAAGTCACCCAGTTTTTACCATCACATTTTGGATTTCCAGAATACTCAGCCTCCTATTGCTTGGCAATTTGGTACCACTCAGAGTTACCTGATTCTCTGAATGGGCAAGTAACTGAAGCTATGCATGTATGCTATATTCTTTCTGTGGCAAGAAATAGTTTTTCTCTGCTCTAAGTCTACTAAACTGCTCTATCTAGAAGAAAGTTCATATATAATTTATAAATTGGACATGTATAAATTATGTCAAATAATTTTTTCTCCACAATACACATAAGGATGTGGTATTTGGTGGTGAGGTTTTAACAATTATGGATGTTTTTACCTGATACATAATTGTCACCTTTATCATCCTAACTCACTGAAATTTGCAACCTAGCATAGACTTTTCTGGCAAAGTCTTATTCTGGAAAATTCTGACTGGTAAATACTTCACATTCTTTATAAAATAGAGACCTATTCTTTGCCTTAACTATTGGGTCATCAGACACATGATGCATTTTTACATAGAAAACCATAGAAAAATACAACATGACTTTTCTGATGACCCAGCATATTTTGTCAGAGCTTCCAACTACCCTTTGGGAAATTCATAGAAAATATAATCAGTCACTGGTGTTTAGATTTTAATGCATTATTCTGCTCTCCCATTCAATAAAGCACCTTATGGGAGTTTGCTTCACTAAGACTTAGTCACCCAGTGAACCAGGAAGGGACTGTATTGTGTGTGTTTGGCAGGGTTTTATTTTTTGGGGGAAGAATAAGGGCCTAGAAGACCAACTATCAGGAGCAAAGTCACACACATTACAATCTTACCCAGACTAATAACTCAGCAGGA
>NW_006159565.1:6285780-6291305 GCF_000334495.1 Tupaia belangeri chinensis
AAAGTATCATTTTCTAATGAATCCATGTTCTCTTTATTGCTATTTTGCTAAGAGGCCATGTGGTACTATAATCCAAAATCAACAAACAAAAACACATAAAATGAAATGAAAACATCATGAAGAATAGCATTTCATGGGGCCAGCAGGTGGCATGGCGGTTAAGATGCTGGATTCCCATGTGGCCAACTATGGTTCAAGTCCTAGAACTAGTGGATTGCTTTCTCACTTTCTCTCTCTTTCTCTTCCTCTTCCCTGTTTCCCTTTGGTGAGCATACATATCCTATAGCAAATTTAAAAATAATAATGAATAAAATGAAATAAATAATTTTTAAAAAAGAATAACATTTTACTTCAGCTGTCCATAGTTACTTTGTCGAATCTAAAATGCTCTCTGAGCCTCAGTTTCCTTTTCTTAAAATAAGATGACAATAAACAGTCCTTAATTTTCTTTCTTCTATTTTGGAACTCAAATGTCTCTGATTTAGAGGTTTGCTTCTTTATAGTTACAGCCTTCAGGCTGCACACTGTGTTTAAATACCATCTCACATAAGGGTTTGTAAGACTTCTATAAGTTATCTAGCCTCTCCATCTATGAAATAGAGATATTAATAATGGCACTTGATTCATAGGGTTATTAAGAAGCTTAATGTAAAGCTCACCTGGAAAGCACTTAGGACAATGATTGCTGTGATACTGACTCGATCTGTGTTGCTTATCTTCATTAGTCATAGGAAGAAATCTGTGGTCACTCCTAATGTAGGATTTAGATGGTAAGCCTGGACATTCCTGCCCAGAATCTCCTCTAGCCCTTTACAAGTTGAAAGAGATGTGTGTGAATTTAAAATATCCATTTTTAATAAGTAAGTACTCCTGAAGGATGAAAAAAATTAAAGTAGGGCCAGTGATTCGGTTTTCAATGTGCATTATTTTATTATGTCCTCGGGCTACTCAAGGACAATACACTGAGAGCCAGCAAGGTGTGATAGAGCCCAAGTGGAAGAGAATTTATGTAATGCCAAACCTCTGTGGATGGCATTTTAGAGTGGGCAGCACCAGGTCTGAGACATTGGCAGGAAAAAGAGCAGCAGAGAGAGAGGAAGACAGCAAAGGTGACTTCATGAAGATCAACCTTGTCCCTGTATATAATATTAAGTGGTCCCCTGAACCTAGCACAGTAAGGAGAACATAAGATCTAACCAATGTACTACATATGGGTCAACAAACAGCAACCCACTTCCTGTTTTTCATAAGTGAAGTTTTATTGGCACACAGCTGGGCCCATTCATTTATGTATGGTCTATGGCCACTTTCACGATCAAGAGCAGATTTGAGCAGTCAGACAGACTGTATGGTCTTCAAAACCTAAAATACTTAATATTTTTGCTATCTGGTCCTTTAAAGATAAAGTATGCCAACTCTTCTGTTAATTAAATGATGAATAAATGAATAAAAGAATAAATGTAATTATAGAATTTGTAAAAAAAAATTCAAAAAGAAAAATGACTAATTTTGCTCTAGGACAAAAATAACAAGAATAGATAATAAAAGAGAAATAGGGTTGGAAGCTCACTGTTCCTAAATAATGGACCACATTCAAATGTATTCTCTTCGGCACGTACATCTGATATTCTTGCTTAAGGTTAAAACTTATACTTGAAGGGGACCAGCAGTTAGCGTAATGGCTATGTCGCTGGACTCGCATGTAGTCGACCGTGGTTCAAGTTCCAGACCTGGTGGCTTAAAATCACGCTGGGTTCGTGTGCGTGCATGCCCAAGATCCCAAGAGGAGAAGGGATTGCAGTGTGGCCAACCGCCTGGGGTTGGGGGGGGTGATTTCTCACTTTCTGTCTCTCTGTCTCTCTCTTTCTTTCTAGCGAGTGCATGTGCTCTATAGCTAAAACCTCTCAAAAAACAAAACAAAACAAAACAAAAACCCTTATACTTGAAACATTCTACGTTTTGTGGATGTGACAAGAGGGTAGAATGGCAAGGGTGATGTTCAGTGGTGAATAAGATGAAGTCTTCCCCAGAATTTTATTGTCACATTGAATCACAGAAATCTCTTTTGTGTTGCCCATACAAGAGAGGTAGGGAGAATGGAGGGGTAATTGGGTATCCTGATACATTTGGGAAACTGCTACCATTTTGTAAAGTAAATGCTCCTTAGTTGGTCATTAGTAGAATCTATTCTGCTTGACCCCCTTGTACCTGAAGACATTTCAGCTGAGCACCTATGCTACAAAAGATTCATTGACGTTAACTTACAGTGACTACCAGGTTTCTCTAAGCCAGGGGGGCAAAATTAAAAGAAAAAAAAATAGAGATAACAATGAAGTCTGAAAAGAGGCATTAGGCTCCCCTGGTAACATGGCTAACAAAAACAGAGAGGAAGGCAGCACATGCAAAAGTGAGAAAGAGAGGGAGAACATAAAACTTTTCTTCCTTTTTTTGTCCCTCTCACAGTTCCAGCTAATTAGATGAGGCTCTCTGCTTTGTAAAGGTCTCCTCACCTCCCAAAGCCACTGAGTACAAAGCTTCCAGAACATGATCCTTTGGGGAGACAAACTATTGCACAAAGTATAGCATTCACTAAACAAACCCTAAACTGAAAGAAGACATTCCTTCAGAGCCACTAATGCTGAGAAATTGCTATCACTTATGTGATAGCTGGTTTATTTGGCCCTTTCATCTACTTTTACTATTGTCAAGCTTTAATCAGAGTCTGCAAAAAGGAATAATGTAAGATGGAAAAGACGATCAATCATGTCTCTCTGCTGAGTAACACTCTAAGAATCACAATTTCTAGGGAAAAGATGGAAGCTGAGCTGCCAGAGCCTAACAAATAAGCAATGGAAGAAAGATGCTGTCTTATTGTGGACATTTGGCTTCCCTTCTCATTCCACTAGGTGCGCCTAGCTCAAACAGAGAAACTGTTTCATAAAGTAGTCCATAATTTTTGTTACCAGTTATATACCCCACTTTCTTTTACTCTACTGTTAGAAGAACTGACCTGGTTTGAAATTCCTCTCCCTTGCATCTATTTAGGGAATCTCCTACGAATCACAATAGGGTAATAGATAATTTCTAATCATGAGTCTTCCAGTCAGCAAATCCTTCTGGAAGTTTCCCTTTTGAAACTGTTCTATTCTTCCTCCTTATTTTCATCACTATCAAAACATTTACCAGGAACTTAAAATCAGAAAGGAATAGGAAGAAGAGTACATGCATGTGTCTTTAGGGGGACACTCATTCAAAAGGAGACCAGAGGTGTGAAACTATTACTCTATGAGTAATAGTTTACTATTCCTCAAGGATACCCATGGAGAGAATCCTGATAGCAAACACTCAGACCTTGGAGTAATCAAGAGGCAAAACAAGGCAGGCTTACCTTGCTAGAAATGGATGGTTCTGAAGGATTTGAGAGTGGAAAGGGAGTATGTAAAATCATACATTCTGGGCTAAGAAATGTTTACTTTATTCTGTATCTTAAAAAAAAAAAAAAAAGGGAAGCACTGAAGTATTTAGAGCAAAAGAAAATATGGCCACAGTAATTGATTAATAGTAAACTTTGGAATGAAATGGAAAACCAAACCCAGTGACAAGGCAAAAAGGAAGAGAAAGCTTCAATGGTGTGTGCGTGCGTGTGTGCATGTGTATGTGTGTCCCTATAATCCCTGAGATTCAGGAGGCTGAGGCAAGAAGACCATGAGGTTGATGCTGGCCTGGGTGACAGAGTGAGACCCTCTGAAAAAGAGCAGGACCAGGTTGTAGGTGCCTGTAGGTTCAGCTAGGAGGCTAAGGCAGGAAACTCATGAGAAGGCGAGACCCTGTCTTAAAGGAAAAAGAAAATGCAAGAAACTATTTTTTTACAGTATATTCTTTAGAAGGACAAAAAGAAAGATGAAGGGGAAAAAAGAAAGTGATGGAGGGAGGAAGAGAGGGAAGAAGAAAGATAGGAAGAGAAAAATAAGAGAGGAAGAGAACAAAAGAGCAAAGGAAAGATAGAGGGAAAAAAAGGAAGAAACAGGACAAAAAGGAAATCATTAATACTCAGAACAGAAGCTCAGAAGTCCAAATATGAGGTAAATCACTTTAATATCTCTGAATCTTTAGTATTCCTGTTGGTAAAGAGGCATAATGGTGCATTATTATTCACCTGAGAGAGATGGTATGAGGTAAAATGATACCAATTATGCAAAAACAGAAGTAATTGAAAAAAAAGTCTAACAACCTTGAAATGTGAATATTAAAAATATGGAAGGATCAAGAGCCATCATAAAAATTAAAATAATAAATCACATTAAATATGATATTAGTGTCACATTATTGGCTTTTCCTCACACTAATAGGGAACATATTCAAACACTGAATATTAATATCACCTATTAGAAAACCAATCATAATAAAAGTCAATGATGGTAGATAATTAGGTATTAGTGAGCCCAAGCCACACTGGCAAGAATAAAGACTTTTTTCTTGCAAAATGTAAAAAGATAGTTTCCTATAGCTTCTCTAATTATCAAAATCTTCTTTGGATGATAAGTATACCAACTTTGAAGTTTATAACTGGTCCCATGTGCCTTATCTGAATTTACCAAATGACAAAATTAATTAAACCATTAGGAGCATATTTCTCTTTTTTCCCATTTCCATAATGGCCCCCACTTCAAAAACAAATGAACAAATAAACAAAAAGGTTCTGACCCTCCACCCCCGATTGAGATAATGATGTAAAAGCAAAGTTTGAGGACTGATGTACACTAAATAATTGTTCGATAATTTCTGGGCTTTGTATTGTTTTGTTCATCATCAGAAATTAATATAGAAGCCCAATGCTTTTTCTTACTTACATGTAAGTTTTATCATTGAAAGCAGAGCCTTTCAATGGTGGTTTAAATTGAAATTTCTGAGCAAGGTTGAAAGCATTTTCATTTTTAATGGACAGAAACCCAGACCTATTTTTGTATTTCCAAGAAGAGCTTGCACGTGAAAAAGAAATGCAAAAAAATAGAGAAAACAAAGAAAAAAAATGGGCATTTGGGAATAAATGGAAAACCTTGGTGACTCCCCAGAAATCCTGCTAAAAAGCCTTTGTAGATCCATCCAACCTCATGGCTAGCACTTTTAGAAGGTTAGAATGATCAGCCTAGTATTTGTGGGCTCACTTTTCCTTTTTTAGTAGCAGTACAGTACATCTACCATTATCTTCCCGTTACCGCTGGCTATTTTCTTAGATGCCTCAGCCAGTTCTCACATTGTTTCCTGTTTCAATGAAGTAAAGCAGTATTGAATCTCTAGCCTTTGAGCCCCACAGACTCAATCTCCATCTTCCAAATAAGTGATGCATCAATAAAAGAGCATGGATTAGGGGCCGGTAGGTGGCATGGTGGTTAAGGCACTGGACTCCCACATGACTGACTGTAATTCAAGTCCTGGATCTGACAGCTTGCTTTCTTACTTTCCCCCTGTTTCCCTCTGGTCAAATTAAAATAATAATAATAATGATAAATAAAATGAAATAATTT
>NW_006159565.1:6291506-6291760 GCF_000334495.1 Tupaia belangeri chinensis
CGTCTCTGGGTTCCCCAAATTTCCCTCACATAGTCCTAGCCATCCCAAGCTCTCCCTTGAACACCTCCCCTGACCACCCCTCGCTCAAGAAGCTCATGGGGATTTTCAGACCAAGACTGGTTTCATTATTTGGCCTATGTCCATTCCAAGTTGTCATGCCTTAATCATACTTGTGACCTGTTATTAAATATTTTGAATTATGGACCAGACTCATGTATTTAATCAGAAAAACCACATTTTCCTCCTGTTTTCCC
>NW_006159565.1:6292685-6297172 GCF_000334495.1 Tupaia belangeri chinensis
AAAAAAAAAAAAAGGAAGCACTGAAGTATTTAGAGCAAAAGAAAATATGGCCACAGTAATTGATTAATAGTAAACTTTGGAATGAAATGGAAAACCAAACCCAGTGACAAGGCAAAAAGGAAGAGAAAGCTTCAATGGTGTGTGCGTGCGTGTGTGCATGTGTATGTGTGTCCCTATAATCCCTGAGATTCAGGAGGCTGAGGCAAGAAGACCATGAGGTTGATGCTGGCCTGGGTGACAGAGTGAGACCCTCTGAAAAAGAGCAGGACCAGGTTGTAGGTGCCTGTAGGCTCAGCTAGGAGGCTAAGGCAGGAAACTCATGAGAAGGCAAGACCCTGTCTTAAAGGAAAAAAAAAATGCAAGAGACTATTTTTTTACAGTATATTCTTTAGAAGGACAAAAAGAAAGATGAAGGGGAAAAAAGAAAGTGATGGAGGGAGGAAGAGAGGGAAGAAGAAAGATAGGAAGAGAAAAATAAGAGAGGAAGAGAACAAAAGAGCAAAGGAAAGATAGAGGGGAAAAAAGGAAGAAACAGGACAAAAAGGAAATCATTAATACTCAGAACAGAAGCTCAGAAGTCCAAATATGAGGTAAATCACTTTAATATCTCTGAATCTTTAGTATTCCTGTTGGTAAAGAGGCATAATGGTGCATTATTATTCACCTGAGAGAGATGGTATGAGGTAAAATGATACCAATTATGCAAAAACAGAAGTAATTGAAAAAAAAGTCTAACAACCTTGAAATGTGAATATTAAAAATATGGAAGGATCAAGAGCCATCATAAAAATTAAAATAATAAATCACATTAAATATGATATTAGTGTCACATTATTGGCTTTTCCTCACACTAATAGGGAACATATTCAAACACTGAATATTAATATCACCTATTAGAAAACCAATCATAATAAAAGTCAATGATGGTAGATAATTAGGTATTAGTGAGCCCAAGCCACACTGGCAAGAATAAAGACTTTTTTCTTGCAAAATGTAAAAAGATAGTTTCCTATAGCTTCTCTAATTATCAAAATCTTCTTTGGATGATAAGTATACCAACTTTGAAGTTTATAACAACTTTGAAGTTTATAACTGGTCCCATGTGCCTTATCTGAATTTACCAAATGACAAAATTAATTAAACCATTAGGAGCATATTTCTCTTTTTTCCCATTTCCATAATGGCCCCCACTTCAAAAACAAATGAACAAATAAACAAAAAGGTTCTGACCCTCCACCCCCGATTGAGATAATGATGTAAAAGCAAAGTTTGAGGACTGATGTACACTAAATAATTGTTCGATAATTTCTGGGCTTTGTATTGTTTTGTTCATCATCAGAAATTAATATAGAAGCCCAATGCTTTTTCTTACTTACATGTAAGTTTTATCATTGAAAGCAGAGCCTTTCAATGGTGGTTTAAATTGAAATTTCTGAGCAAGGTTGAAAGCATTTTCATTTTTAATGGACAGAAACCCAGACCTATTTTTGTATTTCCAAGAAGAGCTTGCACGTGAAAAAGAAATGCAAAAAAATAGAGAAAACAAAGAAAAAAAAATGGGCATTTGGGAATAAATGGAAAACCTTGGTGACTCCCCAGATGCTATGCTAAAAAGCCTTTGTAGATCCATCCAACCTCATGGCTAGCACTTTTAGAAGGTTAGAATGATCAGCCTAGTATTTGTGACTTTTCCTTTTTTAGTAGCTGTACAGTACATCTACCATTATCTTCCCGTTACCGCTGGCTATTTTCTTAGATGCCTCAGCCAGTTCTCACATTGTTTCCTGTTTCAATGAAGTAAAGCAGTATTGAATCTCTAGCCTTTGAGCCCCACAGACTCAATCTCCATCTTCCAAATAAGTGATGCATCAATAAAAGAGCATGGATTAGGGGCCGGTAGGTGGCATGGTGGTTAAGGCACTGGACTCCCACATGACTGACTGTAATTCAAGTCCTGGATCTGACAGCTTGCTTTCCTACCTTCTCCCTATTTCCCTCTGGTCAAATTAAAATAATAATAATAATGATAAATAAAATGAAATAATTTAAAAAAGAAATGTGCTGATACAGACCTCTGAATACTGAGTCCTTATTTTTTCAGTTTCCTGCTTTACAAAAGGTTGAGTTTATATGACCAGTCAATTAGGGATGGTTTCATTTCCAAATGTCTCCTTATCCTAGTCTATTTATGGCCCTTTTAAAAAAAAATACTAAAATATTTCAGTGTAGGTTAATGAATAGCTGCTTCTCTGGGTTCCCCAAATTTCCCTCACATAGTCCTAGCCATCCCAAGCTCTCCCTTGAACACCTCCCCTGACCACCCCTCGCTCAAGAAGCTCATGGGGATTTTCAGACCAAGACCGGTTTCATTATTTGGCCTATGTCCATTCCAAGTTGTCATGCCTTAATCATACTTGTGACCTGTTATTAAATATTTTGAATTATGGACCAGACTCATGTATTTAATCAGAAAAACCACATTTTCCTCCTGTTTTCCCGAAAGAAAGAGTAATGTCTTATCATTTACCACCATGATCCTGACTATGAAACAGTATTTTGGAATTTTAATATATTTAGTTTCTTTGTAACCCTTTTCCTTCTTTTTGTGTTTGTTTTTGTTGATGTTGTTTTCTGCAACATCACTGCTTCTTCCCTGTAAAAATGTATAACTCACATAAAGCTGGCTAACCTTATATTTTTGTCCTGGTACTTGAGATATATTAAAATAAAATCTGCCATTTATATACATACATATAAATATGCATATATATGTATATATATATATATGTGTGTGTGTGTGTATATACATACATATATTTGAGAGCCAGTGATGCTGTAGCAGTTACGCCACTGAACTCCCAAACGGTTAGCCATGGTTTGAGTCCTGGAGCTGGTGGCTTGAAAATTAGTCTAGGTATGTGTGCATGCATGTCCATGATCCTGGGAGGAGAATGGAAGAGAAGGGATTATAGCATGGCCATCCCCCCTAGGTGGGGGTGACTTTTCACTTTCCCTCTCATTGTCTCTGTCTCTGTATCTCTCTTGTGAGCACATAAACCTCAAGGCAAAAACCCTCTTAAAAATAATAATTGTTTATATATACATATATATACATATATGTAATAATATTTGCATATATACAAACATATATACACATATATATGTATTATACACATATATATATATACATACACACACATATATATACATACACACAAACACACACACACACACACACACACATATATATATATTTAAAAGCAATGTCATGTTTTACTTTCTTAAATTTCCAACAAGGAAATATATTCATTAGGCTTAACACAACTTTACAAAACCAAAATGAAACAACAACAACAACAAAATCTCCTCTCTCCTTTCTTTCCTTTCCCAATATTTTTACACAATAGTGGCCATGTGTCAAAGTTTCTTTTCTTCTTCATTCCAAGCTCATTGTCACATTCAAAAAAAAAAAAAAAAGCTTATCTTGGGCCCAAAAAGGTATTTGCCTCTCCTCTCTTTTCTTCTTCACCATGAAAACCATTCTCTTTCCTTCCCATCAGTCCTTGTCTGATATCCTGTTTCAAATTCCACACCTCTGTGACTTCTTTGTTTCATTTTACTTTTTTTATAATTTTTTTTGTTTTCACATCATTAACCTTGATTTTGAAAACAAAGCAGTACCAGGAACATCTCAGCCAACACAGAATTCTAAGAGATAATTAATGTTATTGCTTTATTTCCCCAAGGGCCAAAGAGAGAACTGAGTACATTCTTAATACCTTATCCCCAATTGCAAAATGTAAAAGCTCTGAGAACCAGAGGGTTTTTTTTTTTTTCTTAAATAGAACTCAGTGGTAAAACCAAATCTAAAATGAAATGAAGCTGCTTTATAGTCTTTACCCTAATTAGTAAAAATATTTATATGTTTTTCAGTAAAAAATACTGATATATTTGATTATGAAGTTTCTACAGAACCCCCAGAAGGGTGCTAATGGAAAATATGAACCAAATTACTTTTCCAAATGAAATCCTAATCCAGAAATGCATCAGGGTCCAAAGATTTCAAATAAAAGCCCGAACCTAGAGCTAAATTCTTTTGCTTTCTGTAATTGATTGAGGACCTTTAACTTCATTTTTCCTTCTGCCTCTTTCCTGTCTACACATAATCTTCATCCTGGATCTTCCCCCTTTTGAAATGACCTCCGATGCCCATTACCTTACTCTTCTTCAGTAACAACCATAGTGTTTTTCACTGTTCATCTGAAATTCAAATTTAACTGGTAGGTACCTTTTTTTATTTGCTAAATCTGGCAGCTCTCAGTTCTTTAAAAAAAAAAATCTTTAAAAAACAATGGCCATAGGGGCATGTGTGCTCACTGGAGAGAGACAGAGAGACAGTGAGAGGGTAGGTGAGAAATCACACACACACACACACACACACACACACACACCCCAAACCCACACCAACACCCACACCCTCACCCTAA
>NW_006159565.1:6297199-6315843 GCF_000334495.1 Tupaia belangeri chinensis
TGTGCACGCACACACACACACACACACACACACACACACACACACACAAGCTGCCATGTCAAAGACTTGAACTGTAGTTGTCCATGTGGGAGTCCAGTGCCTAAACAAACACACCACCTGCTGGTCTCTTGATGGACAGTTTTCACTTTCCTAAAGTGTTGACACTGTGGGCTGCCCCCTTATTTCCCAAGTGTTCTCATTCTTTGGCCCCTCTGTCCTCACATTCTCCAAAGTCTACTTCTGATGAACAAAGTTCTTTCTAGACACCCTTCTTCCTCTGATTTCTCCTTAACTCTCTGGTTGTTCCTCAGAGATATAACCTAATTCTCTTGCTTTTTTTTTTTTTTTTTTTTGAGAGAAAGTTTTGTTTTTTTTTTGCTCTAGGGTACATGGGCTCACCAGAGAGACAGAAAGTAAGAAATCACTCCCCAGTGGGATGATCATAGTGCAATCCCTTTACCTCCATTCTCCTCTTAGGATTTTGAGCACACATGCACACCCATCCAGCATGTTTCAAGCCACCAGATTTGGCACATGAACCATAGTCAGTCAGGTAGGAGTCTAGTGCCTTACCCACTATACCACCTGCTGGCCCCTCTCTTGTGCTTTAACCATTATCCTTGTGTTACTCAGGCCCATGGTTTCAGCAACCACCAAAGACTTCTAAATAATTGTCCTTAACTTGACTAGTTGTCTATCAGAATCTCTCGGCACTTTCTTATCCACATCCTAGGCTTACTCAGTGATTTATTCACTAAGTTTTTATTAAGTATCCGGGGCTTGGTACTTAGGGTTGCCAATTTAGCAAATAAATGCACCAGATACCCAGTTATATTTCAGTTTTAGAGAAATGATGAATAATCTTTTTTATTATAAACATATCAAGAGAACTGCATAATCATACTAAAAATTAGGTGGTATTTATCTGAAATTCAAATTTGGACATTCTATAGGTAATGAGGCAAACCTATCACTGCTATGGTAGGGACCACGCATTAAGAGAACAATGATAGAGTTTCCTTTATAAGGTGTTTACTGTATATGAGGGACATAGATCAGTATAAAGGACTGGAATCCATGTTTTAAATCAAAGCATTTCTAGTTCTTTGAATGTCATGTGATGTTTATCTCTATCTTTATTTCTCTCTGTCTCTCTCTTCCTCTTATTTGCACTATTGATTCCCATGGCAGGAATCTCCACTTTCCCTTTCAGCCTCACCTTTCACTCTTCCATCCTCATTTTCCATCTTAATTGGCTTATTCTTTCTCCAGACACAATTTGGGTGCTATTTCTTCTAAAAAAGCCTTTCAGATCACCCCAGGTCGGGTTAGTCTAGAGCAACTTTATCTCCAATAATAGCTTAAAAGAACCCTGGGATTTAGTACTTAATATATGGTTTTATTATTGATAACTCATCAGTGACCCTTACCTATAAGGTCTGTGTATTTATATCCCCACAATCTGGTATAGAGGGACAAGAGGAAAAGTTGAAGTCATATTTGTGCAAGAGAGTAGAGGGACAGAAAAGGAAAATAGAAGAACGCTTAAAGTAAGAGAGGATGGGGAGAAGAAATGGAAAGGAGAGGGAGGAAAAGTAGAATGAAGAAAGGGAGAGAAAACCTGAAGAAAAAGCAGAAGAGAATAAAAGAAAGGGGAGAAGGATAGAGAAGAAAGATTAAGAGGCAGGAGAAAGGGAGTGATGAAAAAAGAGGGAAGGAGAAAGGGAAGAAAGGAAGAGGAGTGGAAAACCAGAGGAGATCAGGAGAAATGGAGGAAAGGAAAGTGGAACTTCCGATTGATTCTAGGTGACCTTTTCAGAAACAGCTGAAAACCAGTGATTTAAGGTTCAGCTCCATGCTAGCATTAGCTTCTCATCTCACAGACAAAATACATCTTTCCAAATAATCTTTTTATGAGATATGACTGTATTCTAAGTCTTTCCTGAGTCTAACTCTATTATTTCTGCCAGTTTGGCTTTGTTTTCCTCACACTTACTGAGAATTTTGATTAGTTAGGGAAACAGGCTTTACTCTAATAATAGTTGGACTTATTTGTTCCTATCTTACTGTGCTGATTTTTTTTTCTTTTCCTTTAATGATTTTCTCATTTGATGGACAGATGGGAAAGGAAGAAAAAAGAATCTGAAAATGAGTTTTTCTGTCAAGAATCACAGACAAGCCAGCCAAGGATCATAGATTACAAGGTCCTTAAAAGAATTGATGTTATGAGGAATAAATTGAACACTTTTCAAACTATTTTGTTCAGATCTACCTCAATAGTAATTGATTTTCCAATGATTTGGTCAATATGCCTGAAGCATCATGTGTACTGTCCAAGGGAAAAACAAAAACAAAAACAAAACAAAACAAAACAAAAACAAATAGGGCATCAGCCCCACCTCTACAAGGAACATATTATTACTAACACTGTCACCACTTGGGGCAATGACTAGGACACAATATATATTCAAGCGTGTGAGACTAATACAGTTATTGCCTAAGCTACTACAGCTTCCGTGAAATATTCATCATCTCTGGACACTGCAGTTCAGGATCACTCACTGACATTGGGGTACTAAACATCTCAATGGTATTTTTAGTGACTTCCAGAGAAATCATAATGGACTTTCTCAAATGGCCTCTTACAAGTTTTAGCACTGGAAGTGGTTTGACCTTGGCAAGTAACTTAGCCTATCTGGGTCTTAACTTTTTTTATTTTTATTTGTTAATTCTGGAGGACATGTGCACTAGCCAGAGAGATACAGAAAGAGGGGGAAAGAGAGAGAAAGCATCCTCTAATGGGGCATAGTCACATTGCAATCCCTTCTCCATTTCTCCATTCTGTCAGAATTTGAGGCACACATGTCCATGAACCTAGCATATTTTTCAAGTCACTAGGGCTGGGATTCATACTGTGGTCAGCAGTGTGGGATCCATCTCCCTTAACCACTAGGCTACAGGCTGACCCACGGGTATTATTTTCTTTAGTTTGAAAGTGAGGAAGCTGTACAAAATTAAAGTACTTCCCAATTTTGAAAAACATATGCAAAAGAACATACAAATATAGAAGAGAAGGCTAAAGTTTAACTTGTTCAAGATTTTACAAATTTGGGACCAGCAGTTAGTGTAATGGCTATGTAGCTGAACTCCCATGTAGTCGACTGCCGTTGGAGTCCCAGACCCAGTGGCTTAAACTCACGCTGGGAGCATGTGTGTGCATGCCCAAGATCCCAAGAGGAGAATGGAGGAGAAGGGATTGCAGCATGGCCATCCCCCCAGGGGGGGTGATTTCTCACTTTCTGTCTCTCTGTCTCTCTGGTGAGCGCATGAGCCCTATAGCAAAAAACCTCTCCAAAAAAAGAAAAAAAAAAGATTTTACAGATCTAATATAGCTCAGGGCAAAAGTGATGAAGTCAACTGCTTTTGCCAATAATTATGACATATAATCCATTTTTCTTAAAATCATTTCTATTGAGACATCACGAAAGCAAAACAGATGATTTATAACTTCATAGTCACTTTCCTAATCATATCCCAATAGCTGTCATCTCCTTGCACAAGACACTCACTTCTGGAATCTCAGCCTCTTAATAGTTGTCAGTGTGGAGCTGAAACAGACCAGCCTTTGAGACCCTCAAGTGTCACTTTGCTAAAACCACCAAAGATTCTGACTCTTGTGACCCAGTAACCTTACAGAACAGACTGTTATTTATGCAACAACCAAGTCTAAGAACTGTTATTTTATGCCTAATTAAGGGAAGTTTCTGTTTGGTGTTTTCAGGAAAAGAGGCTCCTGAGGATACATGAAAGTTTTCTTAAAGAAATCATTTTAGGATCAAATAGATTCAAAGAGCAGTTAGCTGGATTCACCTTTAGTATAAGACATAAATTTAAGTAAGAGTGGATTTCTCTTTAATGGAAAGAAACCAAGAATAACTGATGAGAAACAAATAAAACCATAATAATTCACAGAATATTAATAGTCCTGTCGAGGGGGAAGTTAGTAATTTATGTCAGTGCTTGTATTCATTCTCAAGAGGACGTTAAGACAGGTCTCAGGGCAGTCCTTAAACACTAATGTCAAGAACACGTAGGAAAATAAACAGACAAGTATGTCCCCATGGTTTGCTCAAATAATCCAAACCACACTGAATTATGCAATCATGTCACTCAGTGTTCATACAGTTTAAAGATGACTGTGCCTCAGGCCTTCTCTAGTATACCATTTTGAAATAATTTATTTCCTGCAAAAGACAAATGGATATAGTATATTCACAGGAAAATGCTTTCTATGATTTGAGTACAAAAAATAGTCATCTTATTCCAAAACTCACTGACCTAAATCCTTTATGTGGTCAAAGTTCTATCTCGTTAAGTTTAAAAATGTTCATGGTGTTTGCTTGAACTTGAACCTGTCATGTACAGATACCATCTTCCCTGTCCTCCGTTCCCATTCTACCCTCGCTTCACCCACTCGCTCTTTGCATTTGGAAATGATCCACCTCAGATTTGACTCTCAAGACCCTATTAATTAAAGAAGCTACAGAACAGTCTCTGTAGCTGTTGCATCAACATTTTCTTTGCCTCTCCTACAATCTGATTTAGCAGTTTTATTATTTCCTGTGAGATATTATCATGCCTTCATGGTGACTTGTTAAGTCAGAGGGCCAAATTATAAGGGGAAGTTTTATTTTGCCTAATTAAAATCCAAAGTGTACACTAGCCTACTTTTGGAATGGTCTCTTGCCTATTTGCCAAGAAGCAAGTAAAAGTGAATGCTATCTTATTTTAGAATAAGCAATGCAAGGAAAGACATGCATTTGGGCCAAGAGAATTTTATTTCGTATTTTAATTGTAAAAATGTTCTGATTAATTATGATTTTTTGAGATACTTTGTAAGTATACAATTTCATAAGCATGGGCCCTGCCTTAGCAGTTAACACAGTGTCTGGCATATAAGGGGAGCTCAATAAATGTTTATTAAATGAATAAATGGGTGAACTGAAGAACAATTGCCCTAGGAGACATAAAGGTGGGCAAGATGCAGACTTTCTGTATAAGTCCTTCGATCTGAAAATATCTCATGGAAATTAGAAATAGTTTTAATTCAAAGCCATAGTTAATTTTCTTAAAATAAAAGGAGATAATCTTAGATCTGTCCTGGACCTATAAAAAAATAAATAAATAACCAATTGTGCTGACTATAGATTAATGTACCTTAGAACTGAGATAAATCCGTGGTACTGAGGACAAGTCAGTATGCCATTAAGAAGGTTAAGCAGTGCCCAAAGTCTCCATAGCCAATATGACTGAATGCAAAAGACACATGGACTGTCATTAAACGTTCTCATGCAGTTTTTAAAAATAAATGTTTTTGACAAAGCAGAAATATAAGCTGTTTACCAGATTTCCCATTTCCCAGAAAAAAGGGCTGAGTTGCCCCCCTAGGTTATTAATGACCAGTTGGATATCAGAATTTAAGTAAGGAAGTATTAATAAAAGAAAATGCACTGAAAGGAATGGACTTGGATTATGGAAACCGACATACCATTATAACTCCCTTTATGACAAATAGATAAATGACTTTGGAAATGAAATGCTTCTGTCGATGTAAAACTTATCAATTGTTTTCAAAAGAGAACACACATCATATTTTGTTTCTGGGAAGTGCACCATGACAACAGAAAACACAAGCTTTCCTGATAATCAATGTTGTGAGCCTATATACAGAGGACCAAAAATAATAGGAACAAGGAAATCCAATTGTTTGATGGTTATGAAAGCCTGCCAAATATGATCAGCCTCATCCATTTTGTCCCTTAATAACATTAAACTCCAAAAGAACATCATGTTAAAATAAAGTTGAAATCCTTACTGAGAAGCAAATGCTATTGTAAAAAGAACCTGCACTCTAAGGTTAGTTCAACCTGGGTTGGAAATTTCACTTCCTAACTAAGTGGACTTGGACAAGCTTTAACCCACTTGAGTCCTGTAACTGGAAAGATAGTATCTTTTCAGGCCTGTGGAAGGATTAAAAATGCAGCATCTGGGGAAATAGCAGTTAGCGTAATGGCTATGTCGCTGGACTCCCACGTAGTCAACAGCAGTTCGCATCCCGGGCCCGGTGGCTTAAAACTCACGCTGGGCGCATGTGCGTGCGTGCCCAAGATCCTGAGAGAAGAATGGAGGAGAAGGGACTGCAGCATGACCATCCCCCCTGGGGGTGATTTCTCGCTTTCTGTCTCTCTGTCTCTCTCTGTCTGTCTGGCGAGTGCACGCGCCCTATAGCAAAAACCTCTCCAAAAAAAAACAAAAAAAAAAAATGCAGCAAAAACCTCTCCAAAAAAAAACAAACAAAAAAATGCAGCATCTGGGGCCAGCAGGTGGTGTGGTTGTTAAAGTGCTTGATTCTCACATGGCTGACTATGGTTCAAGTCCCCAACCTAGAGGCTCACTTTCTCACTTTCCCTCTTTCTCCTTCTCTTTGGTGAGTGCACATGCCCTAAAGCAAATTAAAAATAATAATAATAATTTATAAAATTAAATAAATAATTCTTTTTAAAAATGCAACATCTAGCTTATCAACATTTCTCAACATATCCTAGCCAACACTGGAGTTCTGATAGGAATTGCCAATTTCTTACTTACTAGTTATGTATTTAAATACATTTGAAATTTTTTTGGAAAATATCTGGTATGATTATTTCTGAACATGTGCAGTTTAGTAAATTCTAGTTCTTCTTATAGACCTGAGATACAAGTTTGTTTATGAAAGTTCCCTGTGTGAATTAGAAGGTTTTTTGTCATCCCAATAAAATTAAGTCTTAATGTAGTCTTCATTTTAGACTAACAAGTTTTCAGTCTTCATTTTAGAATAAAGATGTTACATAGCTTTATTTATGTGTTTTCCCTTTTTATTTTTGTAATTTTTCAGGGAAGGAAAACATGAATATAAGAACCTAGAGGCCATCTGTAAAGTTCTATCTCATCTAAGGTCATTTTTTAGCTCTCAAACGTCCTCAGTATGTCTCTGAACTTGTTCTCCTTTCTTCTCTTTCCTCAGTCTCAGAGAACTGCCCGAATCCCTTGATAACGTCCCTACTCCTGGCCAATTTTCTACCTCTCCTCTAGAATATAGTGCCCTCTTCTAATTACTGGCTAAAAATTGTATGTGTGTGTATGTAAATGACAACTCCATTTCACTGACAAAAAAATCATCAAAATTGGTTTCCCAAATGAAAATGGCTTTCTCCAGATCTGTCTATTTCTCACCTTCTTTGAATCATTTAGAATAGGAAGTTCTTCATTTCTCTTCCTACCAAAAGAACATTTATATTAAAATCAAATTATGTATACAGCTTCTCTGAGCTTGCTTCACTAAGTGACAAAAGAAAGACCAATCAGTATATCCTTTGTGCCAGATCTCTGATCCCTAAGCCTTTCCACTAAGAGGGAAATAAATAGACCTGGTTCTCTGAATAAGGGTGATTTATAGGGTTTAACAATAAGGCAATCATATTTCTGTTTCCCAGTGTTTCTTTCAGTTTATGTGGTGGAAGCTGAGTCTTCCTTTCCTCCTGAGATATCTCATCTCACATAATGGTCAAAATATAAACCTGACTAAAATTTGAAGTCTTTCTTCCTCTTGCCAGGACTGTGGTAGGTGGAACTCCTGCAGCTAAGAAAGGAAATAATGAATAGATTACTTTTTTTTTCTCTTTTTCTTTTACTTATTTATGCATCTCCTCCTCCCTCATCTTGCTCACCTGGTGACAGAGATGAGAAAATGGGGCAAAAAAGTTTCAATGCAACTATACAGTCACGAACTGATAATATACTCTCCTTTTCTTGGGTTCTAAGTTGCCTTTTTGTCTTTTGAACATATTAAAGGGTTCTTCAGAGATTCACTATTCCCAGCCGTTTAGCTGGAATTCCTCTTACACCATCCTTATTATTTCCTTCTTTGGCTCTAGAAATCCAGGAGTCATTTCTACTTCTTTTTACCAATGCCTTTTACTTATCTGGAAGGGCTCCTTGTAGAGGATATTGCTGACTTTGTCTGATCTGCCTCATGTGAGGCTCATCTTTTGTCCACAGGAAATAGTAACCTGAACTTTGCCCAACACCACTACCTGTGCTGGTGAGTAACTAAAGCCTTTCTTATACCAGCCAGCCAAATCTGTCTTTTTTCTTTTCTTTTCTTTTCTTTTTTTTTTTTTAAAGAGAGATGTATGGTATAGGGTACATGCACTGGAGAGACAGACAGACAGACAGAAAACAAGAAATCACCTGCCTCCCGGGGGGTGGGGGCAGGGGAAGCAACAATAAAACCCCTTCTCCATTCTCCTCTTGGGATCTTGGGCACACATGCATATGCACCAAGCATGAGTTGTAAGATGCCAGGTCTGGGCCTCGAACCACGGTCGACCATGTGGGAGTCCAGGAACATAACCATTACACCATCTGCTAGTCTCATCTATATCTGAACTTTTAGGTTTTCCAAGTGCAATAAGACTTCAATTCAGAATGCTCAGTCCTGCAACTGTAGGAAACATTGCCTATGTTCTCTCACTGATCTTAGGAAAGTGTCCCTCTCTTCACTTAAGGTTAAAATAGAAGTAACCTGACTTTCTCTTGGACAAGTAGTGTATTTGTCACAATGCTGTGCTGATAAATGTTTATTTAAAGCTCTCTAAAACCAAGTATTTATGCATGTATATATGCACAGACCTAAGTTTATTGTAAATTTCACAGATATAAAGACTGTATAACACATAACTTACATTGGGTTATCAGAAAAGTCATGATGTATTTTTCTATGCAAAAATGCATCATGACTTTTCTTTCAGATGACCCAATGATAATAGTTAAATATATGCTATAATTTGAATTTATCCACCCAAAATTCACTTAAGATGTGGAAATTTAATCCAACTATGACTTAAGAGATGGGCCAGAAGGTGGCATAGTGGTGAAGGTGCTGGACTCCCACCTGTCTGACTACAGTTTGAGTTCCAGACCCAGTGCCTTGAAAATCATGCCAGGTACTTATGCATGCCTATCCAAAATCCTGACAGAAGAATAGAGAAGAAGGGATTGCAGCATATCCAATCCTCTCAGGGGGTTATTTCTCACTTTCCTTCTCTCTGTCTCCCTCTCTCTCCAGTGAGCATACCCACCCTATGCCAAAAACCTAAAAAAGAGAGAGAGAAAGAGAGAGAGAGCAAGCGAGCTATTTGGAGGTAATTAGGATTAGATAAATTTATCATGGTGGGGCCCCCATGATTGGGTACTGGTAGCTTTACAAGGCAAAGAGAGAAAGAGCTCATGCTCATTCCTTCTACAGCAAGAAAGCCCTCACTAGGTGCCAGCAGCATGCTCTTGGTCTTTCTAGTCTCCAAAACCATGAGCTAAATAAACCACTGTTCTTTAAAAATTACCCAGTCTGTAGTATTCAGTTGTAGCACCAGAAAACAGACAAAAATGATATATAATGCTCCATAATGTAAATATCACATAGACATTAATTCTCATAGAATGATTCAATAGATTCTTACCAAACTTTTTAGCAGCAACCAATCTATAGTTGGAACCAAGAAACATGTTCAAGGGGACTTGGAAAAGGTTTTGTAAAAGTGTAATTAAGTTATAAGTTTATTTTGGTGTATTTTTTTAAAACCCATCTATAGTTTTTTTTCATAATGCACAATTGCCATAAACTTTTGGAAAACCCTTTATGTAATTCCATCATGGATATCCAGTGATATTTTCATTTACAGTAATGAGTAATAAGATCAGAAAGAGAGCTATAATTAATTTGACAATTTACCTTAACCTTTGATTTAACTTTAAAAGGGCTTAATTGCCTGTGGCCATAGCCACCTGAGTCACTTCTGGTAATCTTGTAGGCTGGTAACTTAAGTTCCACCCAAGGGCAGGATCTGGAAAAGCACAGATCAGAGCCTCTTTCTTGAAAGAGACTAAACGTTACCAGTGTGGGAAATCTGGGCACTGGACAATGTCCATAACTGACACTCACTTGTCCCCTCTGAGGCCTTGTCCCCAATGTGGAGGAGCTGGCTGCTGAAAACGGAAATGCCCCAAGCTCTGAAGGGAGCTCAGGACTTCAGAGTCCACGCTGGCCTCTAAAATTAAGGATTTATTGGTCCTAAAACCCCAGCAGCTGCCCTTGGACATCTGGAAATCTCACTGGACAAGCCTCAGGTAACTCTTCAAGTGACAGACAGAAACGTGTTCTTTGAAATACTAATTTTTGTCTAAATCAGAGGTTAAGGTTATTTCCCAAAGTAAACTTAAGAGAAAAACAAGGAAAATTAATAGTAAACACGAAAGAGAGAGAAGAATTATGAAGATAATTTTTATGAAAGGATTTATATATGATAAGTTGACTAAAATTTAAACATAGCATTTTTCATGAAGGGATCAGGAGTGCCCTTAGATGACCTCCATCCAGCTGCTACAACAGCCTAGTGGGTAGAGCCACCAAGACATCCCCGACTGCCACTTCACAGAAGCCTTGCTTTGCCTCTCTTAATGTCTTTGTTATGTCAGATTGTCTTTACCTTCTGTTAAGCTGAGATATTCCTATAAAAACTGATACCGTGGTTACGGAATAGGTATCATGGTTATACCTATCTCGTCTCTCACTGGGCCTTTGAAAGACTGGGACTCTCTCACTTTGAACAACACCTAGGAATTTAAGAAAGAAAATTGGGCAGAAATTATATCCCAAGACACTTACTCTGTATTTGCATTTCAACCTGCTTTTTTAATACCCGCTTGTTCTTTTACTGTGGATCTTCTACTTACCTCTGTGTACCTGCTAACTGGACTGGGATGTGTACCTTGGTCTGCATCTCTTTACTACTTTAAAATGCTTTCCTCCAACCTTCAACAAAGCGTACACAAAATATCCCAAAGTCTCTTACAGATTCAAAACCAAATAGACCCCATGGTATGATAATTTTCCCAAACCAAAGAGGTCTACACTTTCCCAAAATAGAAAAAAAGGGATCTCTGCCTCTTCGCCTCTTTTTGGAAGAAAATAGTTGTTTGTATCCTTCCCCTGGTTGCCTCCACTGTAGCTCTCCTCTTAGTTTCTGTAGGACCTCCACTCCTAAAAATGCCAAGCCACTTTATTTGAGACACCATCCAACAATTGGCCCCAAAACAGGCTGAAAACATCTGGTTGCTCCAGAGGGTATGATATTCATGCTTGCCACCAGAGGACCCAAACCATCCCCATCACCCTAAAAGACAATGCCCCTTCTCAACTTGAAGCAGCTCCAGAAGACTGACCATCATCCATAATCCCTTGTCCTACCATCATCTCATTTTTTTTTTTGATAAAAGATAAAGGCCGGCAATGTTAGATAAGCCCCTGCATGGCTTTTAGGTAATTTCCTATCAGAAAATAAAGAGAAAGTTGCAGCAATTTTGTCCAGAATCCTCTGACCAAAACTTTCCCTTACTGGCAGCCAACATTCATAGATGGGCCAATAAGGTCACCGCGGCAAATAAGTTAATCAAAGTACCTGCCATTCTGTGACCTTACCCCCCTACCCCCCTCATAAAACTGCATCACATCTCCTTAGTAAGGTGGGTTGAAGTATGTCCATCTTCAATCAAACCCCTGGGTGCTCTTTCTCTCAATAAACTTGCCTTTTTCTCTTGAAAAAGAAACAATGAGTAATAAAAAAGGGAAGCAATAAAGAAGTACGGCAAAATTTCACTTGCTCTCCATGATGTCTTTGACTTTTTACTGAATAAGTTTTAGAAGACGTGTGCTTTTTATAATGTAACTAAGTTTAGTTTGCATTTTTAACATTTTCTCAATTACTTTGAAATTATCAACCAACAATAAATCAAGCCCCAAGTCATAGTGTTAACCAATTTTTCTGGTGTAAATATTTTCATCATGGCTAGTTTCAAATACAATGTAATGTCACCAAAAACAGTAGAGAAGATATATACCACTATGACACTATGAATGAAGTATTTCCCAGTCAGCAATAATAGATGTATGTAACCTCAAGAATACAGATAGTAACAAAACATAGTAACATAATCAGGGAGTGATGAATCTTACATATTTATTATTTTGGTTTGATATAATTTATTAACCATAATAAACATAATTTTTAATAATGTGGTTTAAATGCTAATAGCTGCCTGAAAACAACTCTCTCCCTACATTATCTCTTTATCTTCATTTTTCTGATTCTTTTTTTTTTTGTAATGTGTAGAGAGCATGTATAGTCACTGGAAGAGAGACACAGATGGGGGAAATGAGAAAGAACCCCTCCCCCATAGGGGACTGTCACATCACAATCCCTTCTCCATTTCTCCTTTTTGGGATTTTGGATGCATACATGTGCACCTGACATGTTTCCAAAGCCACTGGGTCCAGGACTCAGAATACACAGCTATGCGGGATTTATCTTCCTTAACCATCAAGCCACCAGCTGGCCCCATTTTTCTGATTCCTTAATTTTTTCTTTGAGGGTGAAGAACTTTTAAAATCATCTTTCAATGTAGGATTTCCAAGTTCTACTTTGAAACTTTACTTTATCCTGTTCACTTTGTAAAGGAATGTCTCTGAACTAAAACTTTCATTCATTCTAACATCCTGCTACAAAAATAGATGAATAGATGAAATGATGGCACAATAAAGAATGACAGAATATACATGTCAGAGAAGACCTTACTGAAGACATGTCATTCATGCTGAGACCTGATTAACTAGAAGGAGCCAATTATGTGAAAATAAAGAGGAATTTTTAGGAAGAAAGAGACAACAGAAGACCCAAGAGGGGCTGTTCAATCTATTTTGCAATGTACCTTTAGCATGGTGAGTATTGGAATAGGAGTAGAAATCAGAAAGATAGGCTGGGTCAGAGTACGCAAGGCCTATTGGCCATCGTAAATGGTTTGTGCCTTAATATAGTTCTCCTTGTAATTCTTTGGGAAATTTTAAATAAAGGAGTAATATACCCAATTTACATTTTAAACCAGTCCTCATTTGGTAGTTTAGAGAATGGGTTAGCAGAAGGCAAGAGTGGAAAGTTAAGTGTCTAGCTAGGGTTTTCTTGCATGGATTAAACCCAAAGACCATAATGACTAACTAGGATGCTAATGGTGGAGACAGAGAGGAGTTGACAAATTAGACATGTTTTCCAGTAAAAGCTGAAAGAAATTGCACTGCAGATGAATTGAATGTGTGAAGAAAAGGGAGGGAAAATGGAATGATGCCTCAGTTTGAAGCTTGAAAGATGGCAATTGAGTGAGTGATAGTATCACCTGTTGAAATTTGAAAAGGTTTCAGTGGAGAAACAAGATTTTGTTTTCATAGACATAGATAAAGCCAAGGCAATGACAAGTGGAAATGTCAAGTTGAGAATGGCAAATGTTAGGTTGAAACAAGTAAAACTGTCATTTTTTTAACAACCAAAAATGACCAAATACTGACAATTCCATAGAGTTCAATTTAGTTGCATTGAAACCCAGTGGAAAGGTCAGATACATATGAAGAACGAAGATGCTGCCTGCATTATTATGGCTATATGACCATTCTCTGTTACATAATTAATAAATATAAAACACTATACGACTATAGCTTATCATAGTACTATTTGTAACATATTCACAAATAATTATACACACACACATACACACACACACACACACGGAATAACCAGATTATGAGAATTCACTAACTCAAAGGGTTTCATTTAATATACCACTTCAGCTTAAAGACATTTTTCCACATTTATAAGGATGGATTTCAAATTTATACGCCTCTGTGGCAGCTGAGCACCATGAAACGAGTTACCATGAAGTCATCTCTGCAGCTTTGTAGCTGGCACTGGTAGCACCCAAATCTCCTCTCTGCATACTGGTAGCTTGCCAGTTTATGGGAGAGATAATCTCGTGCACCATTTACAAATTTTTCTCCCTTTCTTATGTTTTCACTGTTCTATTTGTTTTATTTTTTATTAAAATTTCAAGTATATAAAAATCAATGATCATATAGACTTTGTTAACTGTTGAAATGATCCTTCTAATCTTGATAGTAAATAAACTTTGGCTTAGAAGAACTTGGCTTTTTATAGTTTATCTTCCAGAAATAAATAACCCTCTCAAAGTAAAAAGAAGACTATATACTAAATTAATCAACAATATGACACATTTTATTGAAACACAAATCAATGTATAGTACAACATGTAAATGCAAGATACATCATTAGGTTATTGGCATCATTCCTCCAGTATATTCAACCAATCACAGATCTGATCAATTTTTCCTTTAAAGCTTCCATAAGCATGTGCTCCTACATTTTTCTTTTCTCAACATCACTCTAGCATAGTATTATTTCCTCATCATAATGCCTGGGTTTCCAAATCTTCCCTCTAATGGTTGTCTTTACTCCCCACCTTCCCCTCTCCACTCCTGCTACCCCAACCTTTCTGTCCTCCTTGTCATTATCAGTGACTAATGAGACCATATGCCTGGATCACCACAGACCTCTCTCTAGGAGGTCAGTTCTGAAATTATAACACTGTAAATGCATTTATCCCTATGTATATGAAGGAATTAAATGAAGTGTATTTGTTTTAATTTGTTTCAGACCATTTAAAAAAAAAAGTTTCTTTACCCTAGAGAATGGCATAATAGTGAAAATATTCCCAATCTGAAAACACATTAGAATATGGGCATTTCTTGTGGTAGTGCCTAAATGGATTAAATGTTTGAATTCACAGAGGGAGTACTGGGAACTAGAAGATAAATGAGAAACACTAATTCCTTCATAATGAAAGTAAGTCATGAGTTTAGGGATTTTCAGATTTCAGTTTTCAATTTTGTCTGGAGCTAAACAATAAAAAAAGAAGCAATTTTTTTTTCTTTTTATTTCTTGTATGTATGTAAGTATGTATTAGTCTTGGGTTTCTAGCTTATCTGTGGAGACTAGCATATGGTAAGGAACTCTAGAACTATAACTTTTCAATAATGATGAACTTTACATTGTTCAAATGCAGCATGTTTAACTAAGTGAATTAAAAATAAGAATTATAGCACTGCATAAAACAAGACATCAGCATGATATATTGGGTATGTCATTGAGCTGGAAGGCAGGTAATTTGAGTTTCTATCTTATTCTCATTGATAGCTTTCTGACTTTGAACTAGTTCATTTATTTCTCTATAGTTTTTTCATCTATAAAGTAGGAGTGGTCTCAAAGGTCTTATCGCATATTCACATTTTACAATTCCCTCATTTCATATTTCCTGACAGAAAGTAATTTTGTAGTAGGAAATCAAAAAATACTAGTAGTTTAATAAGTGTTCTCTCACAGTCCTGGTGGCAAGAATAAACTGATAACATGAGGTAGGAGGGATGCCTTTGTTGAAATTTTTGCATTTTTTGTAATTTTTCCTATGAGCAAGAGCATACAGAAAAATCTGGTTTGACTAATCTTCTTCACTTTTATTTTCCTGAAGTAAATATGACTGGCTACTCTGGTGCTTCATTTTCTTATCTATAAACA
The DNA here is from genome assembly GCF_000334495.1 of Tupaia belangeri chinensis. NCBI lineage: Eukaryota > Metazoa > Chordata > Mammalia > Scandentia > Tupaiidae > Tupaia > Tupaia belangeri. Next base: position 6,312,766 of record NW_006159565.1, read on the forward strand.
CAGTGTCAGTTTATAGTCCTATTTGTCCTAAAAATCTAGCTCAGCTTTCTTGTTGTCATTTGTAGGCTTTATGGGATTTCACCATCTTATGTGATTTGGAGTGAGGCACACAGGTACTATAATCGTTGTCCAAGGTGCACAGATTTTCCCATCTGGACAGGTCTAAACAGACTTTTAGGTAGACACTTTAAGTTCCCACTTTCTAGTGTTCATGCCCTTGAGGATCTGCTTCTATCCTTGCTTCTAGTCAGTAGAACAGAGCAAGGATAATGGAATGTCCTTCTGTGATAATTTCATGTTATATGGCAAAGGTGATGGGGTGCGATTATGTTGCGTTATATACGAATCCATCTTGCCAGAAGACTTCCTATAGAGCCTTTCTCTCCTTGCTGACTTTGAAGAAGCGAGCTGCCCTAAGTCCCACAGTTACAAGGAAATATGCTGCCAAAAGCCTGGGTAAGCTTGGAAGCAGACTGAGCTCCCACAAAAAAACACCATATTGGTCACTATCTTGATTGCAGTCTTAAAGGAGACCCAACTAAGCTGTGCCCAGAATCCTGATCCACAAAAACTGTGTACTAATGAGTGTGTGTGTGTGTGTTTGTGTGTGTATGTGTGTGTGTTTCAGACATTTTCACTTTAGGGCATGTGTACTTGCCAGAGAAAGAGAGAGAAGAGACAGTGAGAAATTATCCCCACGGGGTATGGCCATGCTTCAATCCTTTCTCCTCCTGGGATCTTGGGCACACATGCACAGATGCCAGGTGTGAGTTTTAAGTCACCCAGTATAGGACTCGAACTGTTTTCTTTCTCATTTTGAAAGCTTCTCTTTCAATCTTAATCATTTCTTTCTTCTAAAAGAATGAAGAAAAAAAAAAAAAAAAAAAAAAACTCCAGATAGCTAACTTTGATCAACTTCTGGTTAACCTGAAGTTCAGAAGAAGCTGAGAGTCATCTTATCCATTAGTAGTCTTTTTAATCATTTCACAAATTGCTGTTTGGCTCAGATTCTGGTTCTGCAATGGATGAAACTTGGCACACAGATTTTTCCCAAGCTTTTCTCATATTTGATTCATAATTAGCAGCTGCCTTACCAAATTACCACACAATTACAGCACCTGAGTCTTTTTTTGGAGCTCTTTCAATTAAAACACTAACTGGGATTGGCAAGGCTTAATTTTATTCATCTTGTTGGTCAAAATCAACAGTGTTATTATTTGATACCACATAGAGATGATAGTTCCAAGTCCTAGGTATCTCATGAGTTTATCTATAATCCGTATGACTTTATTTTGTCAGTAAATTTTATGCTACTGAGTAGACCAATAGATTTAAAATAATGACAAATTGAGAAGCACTTGATGGATGAGGTTTTCTGAGTTAGGTAAATTAATGACACCAAGGTGAACAATTTATATAGACAATTGAAACATTTACTTGACTAATAGAGCTAATGACTTATATTTGCAAGATGTAAGAGTACACAAGTAGAGGCAGGAAATGTTAGTTGATCCAGCATTGGCCTGACTCCTGAACAAACATATCCCTTCTTTTAAATTGTGAATACCTTTGTTGCCAACCCAATCCAGTTGGGTCCAGGACTTGAACATGGTCTACTACATGAGAGTCCAGCTATGAATGAATCATCTGCTGGTCCCAAGCTGCTTTAATATTTAATTGTATTGTCTCTATTGTGCCCTGGGATCATGTAAAGCCATATAGTTTACATAATAATTAATACCCTCAAGGCAACTTAAATATTGTTAGGTACCTAACAATATTTTCTTTTATCATTAACATTAAAATAATTACTAAACATCTTAACCAGTTCTCTGACTTGGCCCCTCGATACTTATAAATGCAATGTATTAGTTATGTGTGTTTATGTGTGTGTATTGTGAGCCAGTGGGTATGTTCAGGAAATAAAATTGTATCTTGTTTTTCTTGCTCAGCGATAGTGACTTTCTATTCTTTTGAAAGCAGTTTCCAAAGATAAATTTACATCAACTGTCTATACAATCTCAAAACAAAACTGCATAAAGGAAGAATGCATAGACTTAGAGAAGCCTAGCACCAGAGAATGCTATGATCCCTTCTTCAAATGATTGTTTAGAGAAAGGTAAACATGTAGATGTATAAATAGCATTATCTGGTTGAAAGTGGGTTTGGCGTGTTTGAAAAAGAGTCCATTTCAAAAAATAAAATTTATCACCAAATTAATCTATGAACTGAATGAAATTTCAATAAAAATTCCAACAGATATTTCTTCAAAAATGACAAATGACCCCACAGTTCATCCAGAAAAGGTCAAGAATATGTAAATCATTTTTGAAAATGATAAATATTCTATACGGTGATTTACCCTTCCAGAGTATAAAGACCATAAAGCTAGAGTCATTGAAACATTTAAATCTGAAGTAGAATTAGATCAGTATATCAAAGACAGATCAGAGAAATACAGTTATACCTTTGTGGAAATGGCCTGTCAAAGAAAGCCAAGTAGATGATAGACTAACTAGAAATACCAACATTTTAAACTTTTTATAGGAATCTATATAACTAATAGAATAATTTTATAAAATTGTGATAGAGAAGGATCCTTTAAAATAACAAACGAATGGCAGAAACCATAAAGCAAAGATCAGGACATCTTTTCACAATAAAACGTAGAACATGATGGAAATTTTTATGGATAAAGTTGTAAGGGAAGCTCTAGTTAGAGAAAAAAAGAAAATATTGGCAATATACGTAGTTGGCAAAAAGTTGTTATACCAAATATATAAAGAATTCTTATAACAAGAAAAAGATATTAATACATTTGAAGGGAAAAAATGAGTAATGTGGAGCCAGCAGGTGGAGTGGTGGTTACGGTGTTGTACTCCCACATGGTTGACCGCACTGAGTCCTGGATCTGAAGGCTTAAAGCTCACACTGGGCACATGTATGTGCACACACAAAAATCTCAGGAGGAGAATGGAGGAGAAGGGATTGCCGTGTGGCCAGCCCTCTCGTGTGGGTGATTTCTCACTTTCCCTCTGTCTCTGTCTCTCTCTGGCAAGCACACACATCCTATGGCAA
>NW_006159565.1:6315862-6336372 GCF_000334495.1 Tupaia belangeri chinensis
ATGACAAAAACCAAAAAATAAAAAAAAAAAAAAAAAAAGGGACGGGAACAGCAGTTGGCATAATGGCTATGTCGTTGGACTTCCACGTAGTCAACCGTGGTTCGTGTACCGGACCCGGTCACAGCGGGCGCGTGTGCGTGCGTGCCCAGGATCCTGAGAGGAGCACGGAGAAGGGATTGTGGCGTGGCCATCCCCCCTGGGGGTGTGATTTCTCACTTTCTGTCTCTCTGTCTCTCTCTGTCTGTCTGGCGAGCACACACGCCCTATAGCAAAAACCTCTCAAAAAATTTTAAAAAAAGAAAAGAGCAATACACAATAAAGGCAACTCCCAGAAAAAAAAAAAAATAGTGAACAAGAGGTTGGGTATATATGCTATCTAACTAGAAATCATGGAAATGAACATTAAAGCAGCCGTAAGATGCCATTTTATACTCGTTCAACTGTAAATGTTAAAGTGTGAACATGCCATTGTTGGATGCAGAAAAACATGAACCCTTATAGAATGCTGAGAAAATATAAACAAACACAGACACTTTAGATGCTAATTTGGTTTTTATGAGTCGGTTGAAGATGTGGATAATTTTTGAGGATCAAGTACACTTCTAGTTAAATGTCCTGCCTAGTCAAACCCTTGAAAATGTGTACAAGGATGTTTTCTGCCATGCTGCTTGTTGCAATGAGTGAGTGAAAGGCACTGTCACATTTTTCCATAGAGATGAAATGACTCAATTAAATGGGACATAACTGTAAGATGGAATTGCATTGAGTGATTAAAACAAATGAATTAGAATTTATATGAAGCAACATGGAAATCAAAAGTAAAATATAATGTGAGAAAATAATATGGTCAATGATCCAATGAAATATTTATAGCAATTTTCATAAACGTACAATTGATACTATATATATTTAAAAGTCATCTCTGCATATAAGGGGTCTTAAAACGTTCATGAAAAATGTGCAGTTTGAAAAAACTATGCATGAATTTCATTTTTTTTACCAAAATAAGACTGGACATTAATTTAATTCTACTTTGCCATTAATTTGTTTTGTTTTGTTTTTGAGGGATATTTTTGTAATAGGGCACATGCACTCACCAGAGAGACAGAGAGACAGAAAGTGAGAAATCACTCCCCAGAGGGGATGACCATGCCACAATCCCTTCTCCATTCTCCTCTTGGGATTTTGGGCATGCATGCACACATACCTGGTGTGAGTTTCAAGCCACTGGATCTGGGACTCGAACTGTGGTTGACTACATGGGAGTCCAGTGACGTAATTATTACACACCATCTGCTGGTCCCAAGTTTTCCATGAAATTTTTAAAGCAATCCCATATGAGTAAAATGTATAAAAACAGCCAAGAATCTTATACACCAAATTAAAGACAATAGTCATGGTTGGAAAGAAAACAGGGGAATATACTTAGGAAGGTTTTAAAAAGGATTCCAAGTTTTCCTGTAATGTTTTATTTCTTTATTAATTAATTAATTAATGCTAATTCTAGGTTACTTTTTCCTTTTTTTTAGAGTTTTGCTATAGGGCATGTGTGCTCACCAGACAGAGAGAAAGAGACAGAGAGACTTGAAGCAAGAAATCCTGCCCCCCGGGGTATGGCCATGCTGCAATCCCTTTTCCTCCATTCTCCTCTCTGGATCTTCGGCATGCATGCACATGTGCCCAGCATGAGTTTTAAGCCACCAGGTCTAGGACTCAAACTATAGTCAATGACATGGGAGTCCAGCAATGTGACCACCATGCCATCTGCCAGTCCCTGTTCTAGGTATCTTTTTTAAAAAAATTCTGTATACATTTCTGAAATATAATGATATTTCAAGAATCAAAACAACTCTTCGCCATCTCCAGATAAACTGAATTTGAAACAGGGAATTTTAATTTCAGAACATTGTTAACATCCTTAAAAGTATTTAACAGTCTTAGTTAGAATCCCCTCACTAGTTTCACAAACCTCACCTTACCAGGCTCAACTATAAATTTCTATTCCTATAACACTTTTTTTTTTTTTTAAGAATTATTTATTTAATTTTACTTATCATTACTATTATTTTTTTAAATTTTGCTAGAGGGTGCAAGCATGTATGAAAAAGAGAAAGAGAAAGTGAGAAAGCACCCTGGAAAGGGAATGAATTTATCACTATCCATTCTCCTCTCAGGACTTTGGGAATGCATGCACACATTCCCAATGTGATTTTCAAGCTGCTGGGTCAGGCACCCAAACTGCAGTCAGCCAGATGGGAATTCAGTGCCTTACCACCACCCTACCTGTTGGCCCCAAGAGTATATATTTTTAATAACATTTCAGTTTTCATTTTCCTTCCAGATAAGCCAATGAGAGTACTCGTCATTAAAATAAGAAAGAAAATACAGTATAATTAGGCAGTAAACTCTAGAAGGAGTTTTCCTCTTGATTAGCTCAAATACTTCTTCCACCATAGAAATATTTCTTACTTAGTTCTTTCTTTGTGAGACTACCAATTAGAGTCTGCCTTCTTTTTCATAAGTACCAATTAATGAAGTTCATATTTATATTTTTCAAAGCTGAGAAGTTGATTTCAGTTTTATTCCTTTTGAAACATTTAGATATAAGGACCGGTAAAGGGTATAATGATTAAGTCACTGGACTCCATGTAGTTAACTACTTTTCGAGTCCTGGGTCCAGCAGCTTAAAACTCATGCCAAGTGTGTGTGTATGCATGCCCAAAATCCTAAGAGGAGAATAGAGGAGAAGGGATTAAAGCATGGCCATCACCCCAGGGGATGATTTCTCACTTTCTGTCTCTCTGTCTCTCTGTCCTTCCAGCGAGCACATGTGCCCTACAGCAAACATCTCTCAAAAAAAAAAAAAAAGAAAAGAAAAACTTAGATATTAAGAATCTACAGCTAAAAAACATGGCATGAGATCTTACTAGTGAACAATAGATAAAATTTTAAGCTAATGAATGATTTCTAATAATCATAATGTTTTACTCTCAATTCATACCAAGTTTTCAATCTTCGGTTTATTATCTTTCTTGATAATGGCAATGTGAAATTATTCAGCTGAAATCAGTCATCTAACTTTATTATGGGATTCCAAGGTAGATGTTCTAACTAATTTCCTCTTGGTATACATCTCTTTTTCTACAAACTAAGTGAGTGATTTCAGGTTGCAATCAGCAAAACAGAGGTCAGAGATTTTTAGACTTAATTTGCATTTCATTATGAAATGATTCCAGGTGCAAAAATTAAAATGCCTCATTTTGCTTCACAATCTTTATTTAAAATTCCATTTCTATTTTCATTCCTGTAGAAATGACATTCTACACTCATTTGTATTTTGTTTGTTTGAGGAAAAAGAAAGTCTGAATTCCGTCTACTGGGATCTAATTATCGGAACCTAATTCTAATTACAATCTTTTAAATCAATGCTGTAGGCTTTCCTCTCTCCATTTCTTTTTGAAAAAGGCCCATTTACATTGTGCAGAACACTTTCCACATAAGGCATCTCTATTTATAGATACCATCTACCAAGGGTTTTGTAGCTATGTAATCTCAGTTTGCCAAACAACGTCATGCTTATTTGAACTATGGAATCTCTTTGTAATTTAAACACAGAGGATTAGAGACATGCAAATATAAAACATACACAAATCAAGACTTTCTTGTTGAGATTAAAAAATAACATTTTTCCTTAAAACTTAGTTTTTTTCAAGAGGCATAAAGAGCTACTCATAGAGCATGTTGACTATAGATGTTTTAATAAAATGCACAAAACTTGATCACTATTATTAAACTGTCATATGTCTGGTATCAAAATGGTATTTTCCCACTAACCCCTGAACTGGTAACACATAATAGGCAAGAAATCCAACTTGCAACTTTATAGCCCATGTAGAGATAATTACTTCTAATTTTCCACTTTATTATTTTTATAGTCTCGTTTCATAACATGGTTATTTTCTCTTGTCAGATAATAAATATTTAATCCAAAAGCTCTAATATTTTTTTCATTTAGGAGCTGTTCACTTATTGACAATTAACACTTAATTTTTACTCAGATATGTTATCATCTTTAATATTAAGCAAATAGAATCCTTCCTATTAGCCTTATAATGACACAATTCATACCAGACACACACTCTGCTTACATTTATTAAGATTCACATGACGGACAAGGGGTAGAGGATAATGAAGGTGTGTCAACTCAGTGGGCATTGAAGTACCCTGCTACTGACTTCCACTGACGAGCATGTGTACCTGTACTGACGACTCAGGTTACAGTGAGCAACCGCAGGGCGAGCCTGGACTCGAAAACTGCAACTCTATTGGTGTGCAGGTTTGACAGAACATAAGATATATATTCCATGACCAACATTTTGGACAAACAAGGCTTAGAGACTTTTGTGATGTTGTTGTATGTGTTTTTTTCATTCCTCTGCAGAATTTTCCGAAACTCTATGAAGGTAATGGCATTAAAAATTACCGAGGAGAGGAACCAGCAGTTGGCATAAAGGCTATGTCACTGGACTCCTATGTAGCCGACTGTAGTTTGAGCCCCAGACACTGTGGCTTAAACTCACACGGGGCGTGTGTGCATACAGGCCCAAGATCCCGAGAGGAGAATGGAGAAGGGATTGCGGTGTGGCCATCTTCTCTGGGGGGTGGAGGTGGGGGGAATTTCTCACTTTCTGTCTCTCTGCCTCTCTCTGTCTTTCTGGCAAGCTCACTTGCCCTATAGCAAAAACCTCTCCAAAAACCAAAAAAATTACCAAGGAGAGACTAGCGGTGGTTCTCAACCTTTAGTACACAGCACACTCACCTAGAGGGCTTGTCAGAACTCTAACTCTGTCTCCAGAGGCTCCTGAGACTTTGCATTTTTTTTTTCACTTTTTGGAGAGGTTTTTGCTGTAGGGCGCGTGCGCTTGCCAGAAAGACCAAGAGAAAAAGAGAGACAGCAAGCGAGAAATCACCCCCGGGAGGATGGCCACACTGCAATCCCTTCTCCTCCATTCTCCTCTTGGGATCTTGAGCACACACACACATGAGCCCGGCAAGAGTTTAAGTCACTGGGTCTGGGACTCGAACCACTGTCAACTACATGGGAGTTCAGTGACATAGCCATTACGCTAACTGCTGGTCCCAAGAATTTACATTTCTAACAAGTTCCCCAGTGAAGGGGTCCAGCAACCACATTTCAAAAACCACTGAGTTTTAAGAATATATTTTACAGTTATATTAGTTTTTTGTTGTTGTTGTTTATTTTTCTTATGGAAATTTCATCTTAAGGAACTGGTGGTTCCCAAAATATATTTAGAAAATTTTTTCAGTCTAGAAGAAAATCTTAGGCTAGAAAAGAATTCTGGAAACAAATGAGGAATATAGTCTCTTCACTTCCACTATGACATTTTAGAAATAACTGTTAGACTGCTAGAAATTGAAAAAACTAAGAGAGATAATTTATGAAGAGATATGCATCTTCTCATTGCAATTTGTGACAAGTGTTAAAACTGAAATGAGTTCTGATATATACAGTGTAATATTTTAATACCTAAGAATTAAGGTAAAGTGAAAAATAGATAATATCAGGAAATGTCAAATTCCTCAGGTTCACAACATACATTATTAAATAAGCTTTCCTTTTTACAGTTTTATATTCAGGGAGAAGATAGAATAAGGAGTTAAAAAAATCCTGCTGAGCTTAAAAAGAACTTGTATTTCTTTGTTCTTCATAGTGATCTTTGAAGTGTTTGCTGACTCCTTGGGCTTTTCTATTAAGGTATTTGAAAATTTATTTTTCTAAAGAGGAACTCTTCTGCTAATAAACTCCTAGTAGTATCATAAATTGATATCACTGCAGAAAATAATATAGCAAAAATGAAATATATTCATGTGCTTTGACTCTTTCAAGGAAATTTACTACAATAAAATAATTCAAAAGAAGCAAAAGTTCAGGAGTCAGCAGATGGCGTGGTGGTTAAGGGGCTGACGATAGACTGAGACCTGGACTGGTGGCTTGAAAATCACACCATGGAGACCAGTGGGTGGTGCAGTGGCTGGGGGCACTGGACTCCCACATGGCTTACCACGGTTCAAGTCCCGAAACTGGTGGCTTGCTTTCTCACTCCCCCTACCCCCCACTCTGTCCCTCTCTGGTCCAATGGGAAGAAATAAAGAAAAAAGAGAAAGAAAGAAAGAAAGAAAGAAAGAAAGAAAGAGAAAAAGAAAGAAAGTTAAATAAAATAATTCTAAAAAAAAAAAAAAAAACACCACATATGTGTGCATACCCAAAATCCCAAGAGGAGAATGGAGGAGAAGAGATTGTGGGATGATTCCCCCTGGGGGATGATTTTTCATTTTCTCTCTTTCTGTTTTTATGTCTCTCTCTGGCCAACATACAAGCCCTCTAGCAAAAACTTTAAAAAAAAAAAAAAGAAAGAAAGACAGAAAGAAAGAAAGAAAGAAGAGAAAAACAAGTTCATGCTGAGAAACAGTGTTTTCAATATTATATGTAATTGTTTTAAATTTAAACAAGTTAAATATCTCCGTATAAAAAAATGAGTTAATAGATTGTGACTATCGCATGAATGAGAAATATTTCAAGATTCAACAGGAAAGTTATGAGGGCGTGACAACATGGAGACGTTTACATAGGATGCTACGTGCAAAAATAATGTCACAGTTACTTCTTCTGCTCAGATAACACTAAACAAAAAGGACCAGGGAAAAGAGAGAATCACTGAATTGTGGTACTGAGAATATGAATTATTCTGATTTTTCTAAGAAATGTGTTGATATTTTAGCAATATATGAAAATTTTTAAATGTCACTATCAACATGTTAATTCTCCCTAGAAAAGTATTTTAATTTTCCGGCAGCTGCTATTAATAGCACTAAGCTTCGAATATGGTAGAGGTTTTTGAAATAATTGGTTAAAATGTTAATGGGAAAAAGAAAAAATATATATACATAAAAGGAGGTTTACAACTTCCATAACTTGATGTTCTTATCTTTAACAAGGACCCACTGAATATGCACAGTTAGTCCAAGGTGGAAAATGTCCAGGTGTGGGAAAATGGATACAATGTTCCAAAAAAGACATCAGAAATTAAAAAAAAAAAAAAAGCTAAAAGTAAGAGAAAAATACTGAAGGGTTTTTTTTTTTTTTTTTTTTTTTTTTTTTTTAGTAGACATATTTTAAACCACTTTTTCTTACTTTAACTGCAACCAGGCTAAATTTTTGTGTAATCAACTTGCTTTTTTTTATACAAGTTGTCTTATCAAATTTAAAAAAAAAAGCTTTCTTCAATAAAATTAAAAGCAAGAGATAGGAGACCTTGATGATTTCAAACAGCATTTTTCTCCCAATGTATTTTTAGCTTAAAAAAGTTTCAAGATTTTGAAGTTTGGATAGAAAGGATCTAAATTTGTTATCCACTGAACAAATTTTTCCTACTACATCATCTTTATATCTTTTTAAGGTTTTTTCCATAGGGCACACGCACTCACTGGCGAAAGAGATAGAGAGAGAGAGAGGGAGATAAAGACAGGGAAAGTGAGAAATCACTCACCAAGGGGGGAGGGCCATATCACAATCTCTTCTCTTCCATTTTCCTTTTGAGATTTTGGGCACACATGAACATACACCTGGCATGATTTTCAAGCTGCCAGGTCCAGGATGTGAACCACAGTCGGCCATGTGGGAGTCCAGTGTCTTAACCACTTTACCAACTACTGTCCCCTACATTGCTCTTTCAATATTCAGAAATATCACTATATTGCGTACTTACAAAAACAAAACAAAACAAAAGAAAAACAAAAACACTTGAGTTTGATCTAAAACATCTTCCTTAAATTTCTGACCCTCAAAGAATACTTTAGAAGTAAAGAACATTTTTTCCTGGGTATTTAAAAACTGTTGTGTGGTACAATTACAAAGTTGCCCTAAAAAGCCAGTCTCAGCATAGTCTTAATCAGAGTTTCCAACAAAGGCATTGTTGAATTTCTTTCTGCCTTTATCAGTCAAACAGCTGTGAAAAGATAAAACAATGTGATTTTTAACTTCTCTCTCTCTCAAGACTTCCCTTTTTTTCCTGTTCTAGAGCTACCACAATTGTATCAAACACATTTTCCAGGTCATATAATATTATTCACTTTGTCTACACTAAGTTTTAATCCGGAAGGTTAACAATTTTTTTGGGGGGTGGGGGGTGGAGGAGAGGTTTTTGCTATAGGGTGCATGCACTCGCCAGAAAGACAGAGAGAGACAGCTAGACAGAAAGCAAGAAATCATCCCCCAGGGTGGATGGCCACACCGCAATCCCTTCTCCTCCATTCTCCTCGTGGGATCTTGGGCATACACACACATGCATCCGGCGTAAGTTTAAGTCACTGGATCCAGGATTCGAGCCATAGTCGGCTACATGGGAGTCCAGTGACATAGCCATTACGCTAACTGATGGTCCCGGAAGGTTAACACTTTGAAATCTCTCCTGCATGCAGAAATCACTAGGAACTCCATGCTGGTGAGCACACATATATTGAGGACCTACTATGTGCTGTGCATTGTCTTCCATCCCTACTATAGAATTCCACTGGGAAAGGGGAAGGGGACAGTATACATATACACATACACATACATGTGAGGACCTGATAAAAAGATTTGAGAAGCTATTTACATTATTAACAACTCAGCCATTGATTTGCTATTAACTAAATGTCAAGAAATTCTTGAATTCCTCTCCTCTGAGAAGTAAGACTTGGACCCAGACCAATGGAAGGATAATCAATAAGAACAAGAGTAACAGAAACATGGGGAACCATTTTGCCAACACTAGCTACATAGTAAACTAGACAATCCACACACAGGGACAGAAAGTGGGATATACCTGGGTTCATATAAAACAGTACATGTGCCGAAAAGTATGGGCGAGATCACAGAAACCAGAGGGCAGGAAACTTCAAAGGGGGACAGAAGACCAGTGCACGTAAGTTCTTTAAAATATGCAATTCAAGACCTGGACTCAATGTACCAGGCATGTGTTTCCATATGCCCAAACATGCCCCAAATCCTGAGAGGTGAATAAAGAAAGGGACTGTGATGTGGCCAGATCCCCGGGGGGGTAGCGTGCCCCACCGGGGGGGGGGGGGGGGGGGAGAGGGGTGCTTTCTCACTTCACTTGCCCTCTCTCTCTCTGTGTCTCTGTCTCAGAGAAGTTCATTCACCCTATAGTTGGGGGGCAATGGCTTCCATTGGTTATGTAAGCAGAAAGGAGAATCTGACAGAGATAACAAAGGTTAAAAAAAACGGGCAGATGACCTTTAAAGAATAATAAACACAACTATGAAGGCCATATTTATAACTGTTTTATTAATAAAATGAATACAGATCTCTTAATTTAACTCTGACCTTGTGCTTTTAAGATCTCATGCTTGTATTCTATGCAATAATATATAAATGGCATAAAGTCAGGTTTGTACCTGGAAATTTAAAACCAAAGAAATTTAAACATACCCATTAAAATGATATTATTAGTTAACAAAAGTTACTAAAAAAGTACTATAAAGAAAGTAAGAGAGATTAGTTCATGTGAACAAATCAAATAATAAAAGAGAAGGGGAGCACTATTAATGGTTGTGCTAACTGCTATTCCTTGTAGCCTGCAACACTTCCATCCACTAGTCCCCACAGGTACATTATAAGGGATCGTGAAGTCATTTGCAAAATAAAAAGTGCTATAAAAATACTGAATAATAATGATAATTCATCTTGCTTCCCATCTCTATAGCATTTATTTATATTATACTAAATATGAGCTTTTATTGCTCCCGAATGCATCTGTGGGTCCATATTTCTTTTGCTTCCTCTTGCAGTAACACAATCCGAGCATGTCAGACAGGTCAGGCTGGAAGAGAGAAATGCCTGCCTGCATTGGAGTTTTACACAGTATGGGTCAAATGATCCACAGCACAGCTGGCTTTCCTGATCAATCTCACTGGAACTGACTTATTTCTCATACTTGGTAAAAACTAATGGAGTGAGAAAGCACTCTCAATTGGTCACTTCTGCCACCCATTCTCAGAGTCACTCTATCACCGCAACATGTCACCACTGTGTCTTCTGAAACTTTTTCCTATGGGTTTTAAATGTTCTGCCACTCTGCACAGGTTTACCCAGTGATAGATTTCACTGTTTTTTGTTTTGTCCCACCCTCCAGGCTGTTGACCTGGAGATTCCTACATGTTCTACTAATAGAATGGTTCTACCAACCCATCATACCATTTTATGGATCATCATTGAACAAGCAGATGGTCAATTAGACAATTCTGTGGGTATTCTCAAGTTAGGGAGCACTCAGCTTTACAAAGGAAAAAGCAATGGTAGTAGAAATTAAAGGAGAAAATAATGGGTAAATGGTAATACAGTTAAAACTAGGTCAACCTAACTGGACTACTGTGAATGTCTATAGTTTGCTTCTTTCCTTTCTGCCTATCTATAACACATAGATCAGATTTTAGAGCTTTAGTATTTTTTCGATTTTTTTTCCTTTTCTATGTATTCAACAATTGGCTAAGATGAAATGGTTATTCACTATGTAAGAATTACTAATTTTTTAAAATGTCCTTTTCAGCAAATCAATCACTATATCAATAAGCTAAAGAAAAATACAACATGATCATATCAACTGATACAGAAATTTGATGGAATTCAACATCCATTCATGATCTAAAATAAAAAAAAAACTCTGAGAAAACTAAATATAGAAGGAAACGTCTTCAATTTGATAAAATACATATTCAAAAGCTCACAGCTAATATCAGACTTAATGTGAAGAACTGATTGTTTCCTTCCTAAGACTGGAATAAGGCAGAGATGTCAGTTCTCACCACATTTGTTGTGTACAATAAGACAAGAAAATATAATAAAAGGTATAAAGATCAGAAAGGAAGAAACTCTTATTTGCTGTTAACATGATAGTCTACATAGAAAATCTCAAAAAACATTAAAAAATTTCCTAGGATAGTGAGATCACCAAGATCACAAGTACTAGATTAACATATAAAAATCAACTATATTACTCCAGAGTAGCTATGAATATGTGGAGACCAAAATTGATCCCTTTTATGAGCACTCAAAAACTAATTTAATTGGGGGGGGGTTGGTAGGTGGCATGGTGGTTAAGGGTGCTGGACTCCCACATGACCAACTGCAGTTTGACTCTTGGACCTGGTGACTTGCTAAATAAAGAGTCAAATTTTAAAATTCTGAAAAAATATTTTAAAAATTAATTTAATTATATATAAATCTAACAAAGTATTTATAGAACTTCTGTGCTGAAAAATATACTGATGAAAGAAATAAAAATTAATAAATACAGAAATTTACTATGTTCCTAGATAAAAGACTAAACATCATAGGGATACATATTTTCCCTGAAATTATATATAATTTTATCACAATTTCATTCAAAATCTCACCAAGAGTCTTTATATATACAGAAAAGCTTATTGCAAAATTTATGTGGCAAACAAACTATAATATTGTGGTATTGACAGGGGACTAACACATAGACAAATTAATCAAAATAGTGAACCCAAAAGTAAATCCACATAAATATATGGTCAACTGACTTTTTTTTTTTTCTTTTTGACAAAGGTGTAAAAGAAATTAAATGGAGTAAAGATAGCCTTTTATTAGTAGTAGTAGTAGTATTTTTAAGAGAGATCTTTGCTATAGGGCACGTGCACTCGCCAGAGAGACAGAGGGACAGAAAGAGAGAAATCACCCATTAGGGGGGATAGACATGTTCCAATTCCTTCTCCTCCATTCTCCTCTTAGAATCTTGGGCATGCATATACACATGCCCAGTGTGAGTTTGAAGCTGCCGAGTCTGGGACACAATATGGGAGTCCAGCAACATAACTATTATGCTATCTGCTGGTCTCAAGGATAGCCTTTTCAAGAAATGTTCCTTGAGCAATTGAACATCCATAAGCAAAATAAATAAGTAAATAAATCATCACAATCTAAACATCACACCTTACATAAAAGTTTATCCAAATGGCTTATGGACTTCAATGTAAAACATAAAGCTATACTTTTAGTAGAAAATATAGGACATGTAGGGTTTATAAAAATTTCCTAAATGTGTCATCAAAAGTATAATCCATGAAAGAAAAAAATCTGTGAATTAAATTTTATCTTAGAGAAATGAAAATTCCCATCTTCACAATAAAAATGGCATATGGATGTTCATAGTAACTTCATTTATATTATGCAAAATGTGAGGAAAGCAAAACTCTTTCTTAAAAAGTGAATGGTTAAACAAACTGTGGTATGGCTATATCATGGACTACTACTCTGCAGTAAAAGGGACATCTATTAATACATTCAACAACTTGAATAAATTTGAAAGGCATTACACTAAGTGGAAAAAAAAAACCAACAACCTCAGAAGATCATGTATTGTATGATTCCATTTCTGTAACATTCTCAAATTGGCAAGATTATACTAAATGTGGTAAATAGATTTGCAGATGCCAGGGTCTGACTATAAATGAGTAGAAAGACAGATATTTTTTAGTAATATAATAGTTCTATATCTGTGTAGTGGTGGTTATAGAAATCCATACTACATGTGATCAAATGGTATGGATCCGCCATTCTATCAATTTTAATTTCCTAGTTTGGGTATTATATTAAAGTTATAGAAAATGAACCATTCAGAGAAACTGGGTGAAGGATACAGTATATCTCTCTTTATGATATTTTGAAACTTCCTATGAATCTATAATTATTTTAAAATAAAAAGTTTTAAAAAGAAATAAAAAGTATATATACACATATATATATATATAAAATGAGACTAAGAAATATTTAGTTTGCATTTATTTAGAGGGTTCTTAAGTTCACCTCTTTAGGAGGTAGAGTTTTTTTTTTTTTTTTTGAGAGATTTTTGCTATAGGGTGCGTGCGCTCGCCAGAGAGACATAGAGATAGAAGGGAGAAATCACTCCCCAGGGAGGATGGCCATGCTGCAATCCCTTCTCCTCCATTCTCCTCTTGGGATCCTGGGCACACACACACACATGCCCAGCGTGAGTTTTAAGCCACTGGGTCTGGGACATGAACCCGGTCAACTACATGGGAGTCTAGCCATTACGCTAACTGCTGATCCCAGTACAGATAGTTTTATGGGAGCTAAAACATTATTTAATATAATCAATTATCCAAGATGATCAAAATAATGGAAAAATCCTCCCAAAGTACCTGCCTTTCTGAATGAAGAGTACCCTCAGTTGAAGCGGCTGACTCATGAAATCAAGTCATCAGGACATATATGGTAGAATGAATGAGCAAGTAAATATAGCCACTCCTCACTTAATGACCTACCTGATAAATAATTGCTTAGACTTATGACCAGGTCTCCACCATAGGGAATCCCCTCTCACCACCTTTTTCTTGTTCATGCAGTTGGTTAGTATTCACTACACAGAGTGTTACATAAGATTACATATTTTGTTTATAGATATGAATTTCATTGTTCATCCATAGTAATGCTCAGAATAAATAATTATGCCAGATTTTTATTATTGTGTTGTGGTGTGTCTTGTCACTTTCTGGGACTTATCTAATGTATGCTTTTTGTATGGACATGCTTACATTATTCTACTGTGGCATCCCTGATACCTATGGAAAAATACATGCCCTGTGCCATTAAGACACACCACAAAACATCCACTCTGAAGCTCCTTGCTTACCAACCATTCACTTAATGACCTAGTCCCATGAACAGAACTCAGTTCAGTCATTAAGTGATGCATGGCTTCAGGAAACAAACTAAGACAAGAGACAAGCACATTCCCTGTTTATCTAGCCTCTAAGATTGATTCCATTACATTCTAAAAACATTTTTACAGTCTTTTAAGTTAAAAATCAGGTCACTGGTCCTTGTGGAATAGAAATAAACTTTTACTTCCCTAGGCCACTTATGTGAAATTATTTATATCAACAAGAAAAAATTAGCATTTAGAAGAGGAACTCGTGATCCTTATCCTTTGCTACAGGCTGAATGTTTGTATCACTCCACCTCATACCAAGCCCCTACAATCTCTCCTGTCCAAATTCAAATCTTCTCTTTTTTTTTTTTTTTTTGAGAGAGGTTTTCACTATAGGGTGCATGTGGTCGCCAGAAAGACAGAGAGAGACAGAGAGACAGAAAGTGAGAAATCATCCCCCTCGGGGGGAAGACCATTCCACAATTCCTTCTCCTCCATTCTCTTCTCGGGATCTTGGGCACACACACACACACACACACACACACACACCTAGCGTGAGTTTAAGCCACCAGGCCCGGGACTCAAACCACAGTCGACTACGTGGGAGTCCAGCAATGTAGCCATTATGCTATCTGCTGGTCCGGAAACTGCAATTGTTTTAAGACAAACCTACTCTTAAAAAACTTTGGTGAAATGGCTCCAGTAACTACACATGCATGTGCACTTGGATTGTTTAAATAATTAGTACCTCAGCTCTTTATTCATAAAAAGGTTCATATAAAGGATTTTCCAGGACTTCTGTTATCCTCTCTGGAGCTATATACACTAAATTTGTTATACTCTGAACTCATTTTATAATTGTTACATGACAGTAAAAATCCTCCGTAATGCATTCGCTTTCATAGTAACTTAGATAACTTGTAATAATAGTATGTTGTTACAAGACAAATGATCAGTTGTCTCCCAAAAATTGGAGTATATGTGTATATTTATTATTATAGTCATTGCTAAAATGCCTGACATTTTTATGGAAAATAAAGTAAAATTCAATAGATCCTTGATATATTCAACTGATTCAAAATCAAATTTTTGATGCATTATAAATTACTTTGAGGGAAGTTATTGAGCCCTTAGTACCTGTAGGCCAAAACCAGTGTTAAAGATTTTACCTGCATTGTTACATCTCATTCTTTCGCCAACACATGAGGAAGGCACTATTATACTCATCATTTTACAAATGAAGTAAATTAATGTACTGAGAGGCTAAAAATCTGGCTCAAGATCACACAATTACCAATGGTAAAAATGAGGTTTGGACCCAAAGAGTAGAATTCCTGACATTGGGTTAAATCACAAATGACTTTCAATTACACTGACAGTCATGCTCAAAAACCCAGAGAATGAAGGAAGATTAGAAGTAGAAAAACCTCTGATATAATTTAAGGAGTCATTACAGAAACAAAAATTCAGGCCACTAAGGTGAGGTGGAGAATTACAATGCTTCTAAGTTACTTGTGGGGGGAATTACAGTGTTTACAAGTTACTGAAACAAGAACCTGTAAAGGATTGAAACAGAATTAGAACCCAATGTTCTTTCCATTAGATCATCATGATAGGATAAAAACCTAATAATGTCTCAAGAATAAATTTTTCTTTTCTTTTTTTTTTTTTAGAGGTTTTTGCTATAGGGCACGTGCGCTCGCCAGACAGACAGAGACAGAGAGACAGAAAGTGAGAAATCAACCCCTGGGGGGATGGCCACGCTGCAATCCCTTCTCCTCCATTCTCCTCTCGGGATCTTGGGCATGCACACACACCACACATGCACCCGGCGTGAGTTTAAGCCACCGAGTCTGGGATGCGAACCACGGTCAACTACGTGGGAGTCCAGCGACATAGCCATTACGGGGTCCCAAAAATAAATTTTTTTAACTCGTAAAAAAAAAAAAAAAAAAAAACTTGTGGGGGAAATAAAAGTACATCTGTTCTTTGTCCCATGTTTCTGATGTAGAAATTTAAAAACTCTTGGAATTTCTTATGTAATACGATTGTTTTTGTTATACTAATGAGATAACTGGGATGAGCTGTTAGATTGCCCAGCAAGTCGGTCAAACAGAAAGATCAACCACAAAACAAGAGGGATGAAATTTTTGATCACTCTGACTTCCAATAAAGAATGGTGGATCTGAAATCCATGAGAAGAGGTCATAGGTTGGTGGTTCCTACCCTACCAACCTACCGTGAGTATCTTTTCATTAGGCTGCTTCTCATCTGTATCCTTTATAATAAGCTGTAGTTATAAGTATAGCATTGACCTAAGTCCTGTGATTTGTTTTAGTGAATTATCAAACAAGAGAGGGGTGTGGGAATTCTAGAATTTATAGCCAGTTGTTCACAAGTGCAAATGGTCTGGGGATCCCCAAAATACAGGTGACATTTGAAGCAAGGGGAATCTTGTAGAGGACCTAACTCTTTGCTTATAGAATCTGATGCCAACTCCAGGTGGTTAGCATCAGAATTGTACTGCAATACCACAAATAGTGTCAGACCAGCTGGGCTGAAACAGAAAAACACTCCAAACCATAGACTATTAGGTCAATTGCTTAAACTATCTGTATTTAGGGTCCCCATTTGTAAAATTGGAGTAAGAATAGTGCCACCTCTTAGAGTAGTTGTAATATTTAAGTAAATCATGAATCTCAACCACAAAATCATGACTAGTCTTCTGTTAAAAGCTGATAAATTATTGCTATTTTTATTTCTATACAAACTCATTAGGATATAGATTCAGCTTGGTATTCTCTATTATTTTTCACTTTGTGTCATAAGTGTAAGCAATTATTTCTATTGCTATTACATAAGGCATAATTCTCATTTCATGGATACATAATAATCCATCAAGTTGACAGAGAGACTTATTTCACCAGTCCTCTCTGAAAATAAAGGAGTTTCATATTTTATATATTTGAATTATATGTCTTCATGCATAAGAATTTTTCTATCTTTTTGACAATTTATACATAAGTTCCTAGGAGGTAGATTGCTGGACCAATGAACATATTTATTTTTACAGCTTAAAACATATTGTCGAATTATTTTTAAAAACAATGGTATTATTTTACAATCACCTGCAATGTGTGAGGGTGTTTCATCACAATTTCTCAAATAAAGAGTGTTAGTATTACCAGTATGTTAATATTTTATATGTGTGAGTGTGTGTGTCTGTGAGTAATTTTTAAAGATGTAAATGGCACAATCTTGTTATATTAATGTACTTTTCTTAAATTCCTTTAAATACTAGTGAAGTTAAATGTTTTTCCTACTTAAAGATAGAGTCCTCTCTTCTAAATTATTTCTGGTATCATTTGCATATCCTATTGATATTGTAGTATATCTGTTTTTATTATTTTTACAGTTTATTTATTTCTTCTGTGAGTGAGAAGAGCAGAGAGAAACGAGAAAGATGGCACCCCAGTATGGTCTCGCTGCTGTGATCCAATGTCAGCCTCAGCCAGCTCAGAATCATGGGCACAAATGTGTCCAGCACGCTCATTGAGGTCTCTGCACATGAATCCAAGAGTGTCCCCATATGGATCAGCCTCACAGACTGATTTTACCATTTCACCACCATCCAACTACTCTCTATTTATATCTATTTTAGCCCTTTGATAAATTTTTCACTGAATATAGATATTTACCCATTCTCCTTTATAACAATTTTTAAACTGTGTAAACATCATAGGTAAGGTCTTAATTAGACTCTCTTGGTTGTAACAAATGGGAACCCTCACTGTGTGTGTAGGTTGAGGTATTTAGAAGAATACAGGAGAAAATCATGAGAAGGAAGCACAGGGAGAGACGCTGAGTTTTGCCAGGCAGTAATTCTATCCTCCTTTCACCTTGCCAAGTGTCCATTTTTGGCTCTGATTCACCATTAATGTCACTATCTTTCTTCATGTTCTCTGCAGACTGACTTTGCCCACTCTGCAGTACATGGATTATTATGATGGCCTCACAGTCTGGGCATTCACCTTCGAGTCCAGTTGACATTCTAAGTTAAGCACCTAGCATCAGCTAACTGAATCTCTGGCCCTGCATGCTAAATCAGATTAGACCATTTTTCACTGAAATGTCTACCTTGGTTGTATCAGCTGTGTGATAGTTCTGAAATTATACATTCTTTGAGATTGTCTTTTCCAAGTCTTAGAGAAGTTTCTCTAAAGGAAGGATATAAAATTGACTAAGAATGTTTGGCATGCCTAGATCAGGGTATAGTAGAGAACTTTCATTTTCGTATGCATCTGGAGCAAGTCAAATGGCAATTTGAGAGAATAAATTTGAAGACCGCTCTCATAACTAAAATTAATGCACATTTTAAGAAGTTCCCCTAAATCACCTCCAACTTTGATAACATGATAGAAGGACTCACAGAACTAAAAGCTACAAGGGCACTTCAAAAAGCTCATGGAAAAGTAGAATTAAAGTGCATATTTATTTTAATGCAAAATAGTTTTGAAATCCATACATAGTTTTTTACAATTACATTTTATAAACATTTTTAAAATACCCCTTATATTTTACTCACAGTTATGACTTATTGGGTAGGAGAGTATGGATCAAAATCAAGCAGTTGCATTAATACACAAGATAGGGTCTTGAATGTGTAAATGTGAAGCTTTCATTGTCCTCTCCTGTGGAGTCAAGATGTGTTACACTCCCAGCGTTGACCTATGACCATAAACAGAGAGCACTGCAAACCATGAAAGCTCACTTGAGTTTCAGTGTCTGGAGTTTCTTACTGGGGCTTTATTACACAGGCATGACTGAATGCAGTATTCAGGATGAAGACCAGATCACATGGTTGGTCTATCCAGGTAGCCATTCCCATGTAAGACTTTGGGATGTGGTCAGTCCTACCCTAAAACTATACAGGAATGGTCATTTCCCAACTTAAATCACATCAACAACTATCTAGCTATCCCAAGACCTTCAAGCAAGAAAGGATTACCTTCTAGGAACTGAGAGTAAAGGCCAGACCTCTTTGGGCAAACCAAATTGTCTACTACACAATATGAATTTTTTTTAAGAATTATGTTATTTAACTTTATTTATTTATTATTTATTTATTTTAATTTGACCAGAGAGAGAGAGAGAGAAAGTGAGAAAGCAAGCCAATCCCAAGACCTTCAAGCAAGAAAGGATTACCTTCTAGGAACTGAGAGTAAAGGCCAGACCTCTTTGGGCAAACCAAATTGTCTACTACACAATATGAATTTTTTTTAAGAATTATGTTATTTAACTTTATTTATTTATTATTTATTTATTTTAAAATTACCAGAGAGAGAGAGAGAGAAAGTGAGAAAGCAAGCCACCAGATCCGGGATTCGAACTGTGGTCAACCATGTGGGAATCCAGTGTCCTTAACCATCATGCCACTTGCCAGCCCCAATATGAAATATTTTAAAAATAGAAGTTGTAACAAATTTAAGCCAATATTTGTATAAATGTTTATAGTGTCTCTTTTAATCCTTACATTAATCTGGTAAAATAAATATTTATTATACAAATGAATCAAATAAAGATGACAAGTTAAATAATTTGGCTGTAAGTCAGCAAATAGCAAAACGGATTCGAATTTCAGTCTACTAGTCCTTAAAACTTAGCTCTTTTCAGGCCAGCAGGTTGCATGGTGGTTAAGATGCTGAATTCTCACATGCTGACTGTGGTGTGCCTCTTGGACCCAGCATTTTGGAAATCATACCAGGTGTGTGTGTGTGTCCTGAATTCTGAGAGAAGAATGGAGGAGAAGGGATTGCAGCATAGCCATCTCCCATGGGCAATGATTTCTCACTTCCCCTCTTTCTCTCAGTCCTTTCTGTCTCTCTCTTATGAGCTTAAACACTCTATAGCAAAAACCTAAAATAAAAAAAACCAAACCAGGTCTTGTCCCTCTCTACTGCCCAGCCTGTGGCAACAAATGGCATTAGAGCTTCAGGGCTGTAGTTGCGCCCTCATGCATCATAGAGTATCTGGGAGAGAATTACTTACCTCCAATTTGTTGCCATTTATTCCTGCTCTCCACCTTCATAAGGGAAAAATGTAGAAAAATGGGCATTGCTAAGAAAGAGCAGAAATCACTACTGTTGTCTATTTCCAGAATAATATTTGCAAGAAGACAAATATCTAAAACCTACAGGTGAATTATTTTTTTTTTACTATTCTACATTTTACATTTTGCATAAAAAGAGAAGATTTTTGTTGCTACTCCTATAAGTTCATGAGAGCCAAGGCCTACAGCGAATAGGGGAAGAAAAATCATGTTACCCATTAAGCTGTACAAACTAGAAACATAAAGCATAACAATTTCAACTATTGTACACACTGATTTCTCTATGATCTCAAGAACACCTAACCTTTTAAATTTGTCTCAGTGAAAACTATTTGAAAATCCCTAGAATACCAGCTTTCTGACTTGAAATATGAAAATATTTTAACACGCTGTCCACATGCACATGTAGATTTATTGGGTTGTTGGAAAAGTCAGGATGCACTTTAGCACAAAAAAACACATCATGATTCTTTTAAGTGACCCAATAAAACGAAGGTTTGGGGTCACCATGGTGGCACAGCCAAGATACAATGCTCCATGACACTAAGGCCACATGGGAAGATCTTGGGTGAGAGTTCCTGTGATCATGAGTGTCTAAGCTGGGGTAGGAGATCACGGTGTAATGT
>NW_006159565.1:6336382-6379203 GCF_000334495.1 Tupaia belangeri chinensis
CTTTCTCTGTCTCCCTCTCCCATGCAAAATATATCAATCAATAAGTAAACTTTAAAATATGAATAAAATAAAATGAATGTTTCTAGAATATATAATTAATTAAATTTGGTTCACAGTATTTTGATGAATACATATTCAAATTAATCTGTACCGTGCTCAGATCCTAATAGGTGATCTCCTCTGAGATCAAGAATTCTCAATTCCCCATCTGAGTAAATAGCAATTTGCATTTGTGATTAAAGGTTATAGGAATATTTAATATCAAGCTGGCTTTTCCTTTCCACTCATCACTTCCTCCTGTTTACCTACATCCAGGTAAGAAACTAAAAGTTGACTCTATTTAGGGAAGTACATCTGCAATTTAAAAATAAAACAAATCACAATTGAAAGCCAAATATATAAACATAGTTACTCATTATTACTTTTAACCTGAGCTCCTCCAGCCCTATCAGCCTGTGTAAAGGAGGTCTTACAGGGTGACTAGGAACAACATTGGCTCTGTGATCACTTTAGCCTTAGTGAAGATGAGCAGCCAAAGGCATGGTGATGTTCAAACACATGCCAAATGAAAACATAGCAAGCTTCTAGGAGCCAAAGTGTATTCTCTGTCAGTTTTCTGTAATTAAATCTCTCAGTTAATCCAAATCAATTTCACTAGATTTTTCTTTGCACATACTTTGTAAAATATGGGCTGAAAATCTTTTTTTTTTAAATTTTACTCATGATAAAAAGTGCATGCAACTGTAAAAGCAAGGAGAGGGAAATAAATGAAGGACCCTCGACAGGATCTTATGACAACAATATTTCCTTCCTGTACCTCATCAGTTCTTCAGAATCTTGGAACATGCATACTTAACCAAACCCAGTGTGTTTTTAGACCCTCCTGGGGATCGAGACCTGCAGTCAGCTATGTGGCTTTTAGTACTGCTGTTCGGTTTGCCTCATCATGCTGGACCTTAGGCCAAAACATCTTATAAATGCTACACAATATAAAGTCACTTCAAGTTTATGGATGAGAAGGCCTCTAATTTATCAGCAGTTAGCAACCTGCCTTGAGGTGGGAGGATGGGAATGGGGCTGGAAAGGACGTGAACACTGCCATGTAACATCTTGCTCCAGCCAAGAGGAAGCCCGTCAGAGAAACCACAGTGGAAGAAAAGCTTTTCCACTTTTACCACTCCATCCTCTGTATTTAAGATCCGTTATTTAACCATGTTTTTTCTTAATGCGCATTCCAAGAAAGAAATTGCAAGAACTATGAATTTCAGAATTAATGGAAGAGAAAACCTGGAAAAGATAAGTATCAAAAACATCGTATGCCAGCTTATTGAGATAGTAACATATGTTCCCTAAGCTATATGCTACATTCGAAGGAAACATGAAAAGCTCTAGCAAGTAGATAAATAAAAAAATAATTGTAGGAAATAAACTGAAAAAAGATTATGAGGGTTTTTTGGTTCTGTCGTGTGAGACCTACTGAATTGAAAGAGTTGACACAAACATTCAATTAATTTAAAATGATCCTACAGCAAAACAGATTAGGTGGTTTCTGCAAGAAATGTAAAGACCAAGTTTAAAAAAAAAATAATCATTTGAGCATAGGCTTAAATTTTCCACAGCCTTATGCTTCTTTCCTGAAAAGAACAATAAGCCATTTAAACACAAAACAAAACAAAAACTAAAGCATATCAGTGAACTGATTAGAAAAAAGCAAAAGCAATTTTTTTCCTTTTGGCCAGAACCACCATCTTCTAATAATTAACCGAATCACAAAGGGACAGAGGAGAGGCACCTGATATATGTTCTCTAGGCCTTTTATAAAACATGGAGTGATTCCTTTGGCAACATATATGTGAATCTACAAGGAAGGTGATATTGTAGACATCAAGGGAATGGGTAGTGTTCAAAAAGGAATGCCCCATAAATGTTATGATGGCAAAACTAGAAGAGTCTACAATGTTATCCAGCATGCTATTGGCATTGTTGTGAACAAGTTAAGGGCAAGATTCTTGCCAAAAGAATTAATGTGCATATTGAGCATATTAAACATTCTAAGAGCCGAGATAGCTTCCTAAAGAATGTGAAGGAAAATCACCATGAAAAGAAGGAAGCCAAAGATAAAAGTACCTGGGTTCAACTGAAGCTCCAGCCTGCTCCACCCAGAGAAGCACACATTGTGAGAACCAATGGAAAAGAGCCTGAGCTTCTGGAACCTATTCCCTATGAATTTATGGCTTTTTGGGGGTTAAAAATAAACTAATCTATGGTCTATAAAAATGTTTCCCTTAATTGAGTAGAATTGTGTTCCCTTCCCAGATCTAATTTTTATTGGGTTCTAATTCATTTTGTAATATCTTTATTCAAATTTAGTATTTTTTTACCTGAAAGATATTAGGTGGATTATGCAACAAATAAAACTTAGTTGGTTAACAAAAAAAGAAGAAGAAAAGAAAAAGAAAAAAGCAATTTTTCCCTCTGTGTTTTATAGTTAATTTTTTCTTTTTCTTTTTTTTTTTTTTTTTTTTTTTTTTTTTAGATTTTTGTCATAGGGCATATGTGCTTTCCAGTGAGAGACAGAGGTAGAGAGAAGCAAAGTGAGAAATCACCATCCGGGTGGGAATGACCATGCCACAATCCCTTCTCCACCATTCCCCTCTTTGCATTTTTTGCTACACATGTACATGCACCTGGTGTGATTTTCAAGCTGTCATGTCTGGGACTCACACCATCAAAACATGATCAGCCATGTGGGAGTCCAACACCTTACCACCAGGTCACCTGGTGGTCATGATTATTATTAATTTTTTTTCCTTAAACTGACACATTGGACTGTGACAAGGACACTGAGATTATTTCCATAATAATATGGTTGCACTCTATAGCAGAGTTTCTTCTTCCAAAATTTGAGTCCTTTTCATAAACAGAAAAATCTCATGCCTAAGGTTAAGGAACGTGAACTGGTGTTGTCACAGATGAAACCCAGAATCTCAGAGACTTAACACAGACAAGTTTATTTCTTCTATTGCTGCAATAATGCTAATGCTATAAATCTAATTTTGTTCCACTGGGGAGGGAGGAGTTTCCAGTTGGGTAACTTTTCCCAGGGACTCAAAACCTGCATTCTTGAGCACTTGGCCAACTTCAACACAGAGATCTCAGTGGGCTCTGGTTATTAGTTTCACTCAAGCCTACTGGAGCTATGATGTCAGGTGCTCATGGCCCAGACCTGGAAGTGGCACTTGTCATTTCCATCTATATTATATTGACTCTAACATTATCATTTAGTATCATAAAAGCAAGGATAGATGGAAAGAGTAGTCTGGTTGAATGTCAAGCAAGAAAAAGAAATAGGCTTGGTGCATCTTTAGTGGTCTTTATCACTGTTTCCAGAAAAATCCTAAAAAATTCTAATAAGAGGTGCTACATCTAATGCTCATGTCTAAGAGTCAGCATACTGTGTATCCCTGCCAGCCAAGGGATATACTTTCATTTATTCATTCATTCATTCATTTATTCACTCTTTCATTTAACACATTGAATATCTGCTATGTGCCAGAAGCTCTTTAAGTTAGGAGATATACAGGGAACTTCAAAAAGTTCATGAAAAATACAACTAAAGTGCAAATTTATGGCACAAGAAATTGAAATTCATGCATACTGTTTTCATAGTATGTATTTTCTGTGAACTTCTTGAAGAGCCCTACATGGGTGAAAAAAAATCCTTCCCTGCTAGGAGACTAAGACTATAAAAATAAATAAATAAATATAGTTTATACTATAGGTATATTTGAAACAACTAGAACTGAGGGGAAAAATAGAGAATGTCAGTGCACAGAGCAAAGGGTTACTATTTTAAGTATGGTGGTCATGACTTAAAAGGAGATGATGATATACACCATGGGAAATAGTCAAGTATTCATTGAGTGCTTTGTATTTGGATTTTTCTCAATATAAATGCATCTTATCCTAAATATAGCTTTGCAAAATAAAACCAATTTACTGAGTTTCTAATGCATATCTCTCCTCCACACCAACCCAGGTAAGACTCTACTGGCATATAAAATAGGTATAAAGTCCTTGTCATTCCTTCTCTCACAAGTAAAGACCAAGATAAGTATTTTAGTTCAAATAAACCAAAAAATACCTTGTAATTATGTATTTGAACTGAACCCTTTGATAGTTAAGGAATGTTAAGTATCTCAGCCAAAAAGGCTATATGAAGTGCAGAACCAGAGCAAACTGCCATCTAAGACAAAGATTTTTGGGAAATAATTTCAAGTACATAAGGAGCTACAAGTTCCAAACTACCTGTAGCCTTGAAAGACCTTCAAAATGACCCAAGACCGAGCTGTCTTGCATAAAACTGCACAGGTCCAATCGAAAGTTATCTAATCAACAAGCAAACAGCTGAAATGAACTGATCAGGGTTCTCCTAACCTAAATCTTTACTTTTCTTTCTAGCACCTCATCATGTACTCAGCTGCCCAAGTTAGCTCTGCCCACTGGACTTTGCTCTCAGCTCCAGAGAAATCAGGAGTAAACTTTTGCCCAGTGGCTTCTCCTGATTCTGCACACCACAGGGTCCTGTCTGAGCCAGACTTCATTGTGGTTAGTATCATGGAAGTAAGGTTTAAAACAAGCTCATCATAAATGAACAGAATTAACCACTGATAACATAAGCTGTCTTTACAGGACTTACAAGTGCAGTGCTTTCCAAGAAATGATATCTTTCTTCTAAATATCCTCAAGGACAAACATCAAACATTAAATATCTTCAAAATAAAACACACACACACACACACACACACACAAACACACACACACACACACACACACACACACACAAGGAGCACATATTGCTGCTTCTGCTCCCTATTCTTTCTCTGGCAATGAACAGATGGAACAATCTGTTCCCCACCTTCCAGCCCAGCCCATGCAAGAAAATTGGAAGGAATCTAGTTTAGCTCATTGGACCAAACAGTGCATGAACTTGGCAGCTGTTTAATTTTAACTTAAAATTAAAGTAAGTAAAATTTTAAAATTCAATTCTCCTGTCTCACTAGCCACAAGTTCTCAATGCCGCATGTGTCTAGTGGTTGCTGTGTTGGATAGCACAAGAGACTATTTCTACCAGCACTGCAAGTTCTATTGGATAGCACTGCTGTAGAGATTGGAAATGAAATACCAAAGGGCATGAATCTGGGCAAGAAGATCCAGACCTGATTCATTCATACCACTAATAGATGTATACCTCACTAAGGTAGTCCCATCTCTTAACTAATATTCTAATATTATTCGTATAGTCTTCATACTATTTAGCATAGTATGAAGGACTAGATCATTAAAGACAGTGATTATTGTTTATTTTGTTCACTGATAAGCACAAGAACCTAGGTCAGGGACTAATAGAAGCATGACAGATATATATTAAACAGCACATAGTAGAAGCATGATAGATATATATTAAATGAATGAACAAACACAAATGGCCTAGCTGATTTTAAGGTGTTACGAATAAATGTCGGTGTTATTCCCCAAGTGATTATGTGTTATATGTTACCTCCTACTGTGATGGTATTAAGAGGTAGGACTTTAAGAATGAATACAATTAGATGAGATCATGAGGCTGGAAACCTCATGAGCCAAATCAGTGCCCTTATGCCAGAGACCCCAGAGAGCTCCCTTGTGTTTGCTTCTTATTTGTTTTCATGTGAGAACACAATAAGAAGTCAGCAGTCTGTAGCCCTGAGGTGGGCCGTCACCAGAACTCAATCATGCTGGCACCTTGATCTCAAGCTTCCAGGCTCCAGAAACTTGAGCAATAAATTTCTGTTGTTTATAAGCCATCCAGCATATGGTAGTTTGTTATAGCAGTCCAAATGACTAAGACATAAAGGGACCATCATAGAAGGATAGAAATAATTTTCCAGGCTCCATTACAGGTCAGATTGAATAACTTGCTAAATGTTCCAATCCCTTTTCTATGGCCACCTATTTTCTAGTCACTAATTCCACATCTTGAATCCATTAGCACCAAGAAAGTTTGAGAAGACAGACAGGGCCATTGTGACCGTAAAACTAGATTAGTCCTATTAGAGTGAAAAAAGTGGCACACACATTCGAAACTCAGTCCTCTGTGATTCTGGTTAGTGCAAACAGGTTTTCAAGGCTGATGTTCTCTAGATGAACATTAAAATAAATAAATAAATAAATATATAAATACTACACAAAACAAACTGGGATTCAGAATTCAGACCAAATTGGTCCCTGTTGTAGCTGCATTCGAGCAGTCAAACCTCTGATTGTTCTACTTAACATTGTTTAACAATAATAGTGTGTTTTTCCCCAAGCCTATAGCATAGGAGAGTTTTTTTTGTCCCAACCAATCACCCAGAACTGTGCATACGGCAAACAAATCACATTTCTTCCCCTTTCTGTACCACCATGCTTCCCCAGTTGGGCTGATCCAATCTGACAGAGCATACAGATTGGGTGTTATAAATTAGAAAAGACCAAGAACTAGTAAAAAGATTAGAGTTAAGAGTCTCTGGGGGGATCAGCAGATGATGTAATGGTTATGTCGCTGGACATCCACATAGTTGACTGCGGTTTGAGTCCTGGATCCAGTAGCTTAAAAATCACATGAGGCATGTGTGTGTGCATGCCCAAAATCCTGATAGGAGAATGGAGAAGAGATTGCAGCATGATCATCCCCCCATGCAGGTGATTTCTCACTTTCTGTCTCTCTGTCTCTGTCTCTTCAGCAAGCGCATTTACCCTATTGCAAAAATTTTTCTTTAAGGAAAGAATAGTTTCCAAAGTGGGAGGATGAGATTAGTATTTAGAGAAAAGAAAGAGAATAAAAAAGCTGGGCATTATACTAAGATTTTCATTGCTGAGTCCAGCTCTTTATTTGGAATATAAAAATGGAGAATTTCTACTATCTTCAGAATAATTCAGTCTAGAAGAATCTCTTTGGAACTATACAAGTTTCAAACTGAAAGTTCAGGAGTTTATTTAAAATATTGTTTCCATACCCTTTTCTATACTTTGAAAAAAGTATATATACACATAGATAGATAAATGAGTAGAAAGGAAATGTATTGAGTTATTGGAAAAGTTGTGATGTATTTTTTCTGTTTTTCTATGCAAAAATGCATCATGACTTTTGATAACCTAACAGTTAATCATATCTCAGCCTTGATCTATAAAACCTTATTTCAAGTGGGATATGTAGACTGGAAGGAAAGAAGAGGTTTCCCATCAAACCAAGTAGACGACAGAAATCAATCTTGGAGTTTGGTAACATGACTGATGTTACAGCTGATATCCCTCACATTCTAAATGCATGGATGGTCAGCTTTATACATAACTATTATTCTGAGATCTTTGAATAAAAAGCTCAGGTTCTTCTAGAAAAAAAACATGAATGTTTGATAAAGCTACTTGGGCATCTTCTTAGAACTAAAGAATATTCACACATGTAAAAGTACTGAATTGGGAAACAAGATACCTGGTGTCTAGTCTTAATGCTAGCCCTAGTTAACATTCATTGGTCTCTGGTTTTTTGTTTGTGATACTGGAGACTGAGGTGGGTTAGTATTAGATTTCATAAAGAGGGAGACACAGAAAGAGAGAAGATGATGACAGATTTTCAAAGTGTTAGATAGTATGTTCTATTCAAGACTTTGCCTGAATCATGCCCTGCTTACATTTGTCCAAACAAGTAAGATAAACATGACATTCCAACATTTTTGTTCAGTAGATCACTTTTTTTAATCCTCAATCAGGGTGACACCATCTTTGGAAAATGCTTATAGTAGACACTTTGGTTTTCTTTGTTTACGAAAGGGTTTTACGTCCTTTAACAAATGAACACAGAAAATGTCAAAATGATGTTGTAACAGAGTACACATAAGCCAAGCAGCATCAGACGTGCTTTCAAATTTGTGGCCCTAATTCACCCTGATGTGGTTGGGTGCCTGGCTGCTTCAGGGTCCCAAAAGGAATCCTGACAAGATGCCTTTTGCTTTGTACTGTGCCTACTACAATTCCTAGTTGCATCCAAGTAAGCACTGAAGCAATACTTCCTATTTCCAAAGCACTTTATAATCATTAATGATTTAAGCCCTACAACATCCCTTCAAGGGAGGTCAGTAGCAAAACACGAAGAACACAGATGAAAGAACAACAAAGGGAAGGTGTTAAATGATGTGGTAGACATCATACAGAGAAAAGGCAGTATTAAAGCAAAAGGCTCTCTGTTCTTCACATAGATGTGTCAAAGTGGGTGCGAGATGAAGAATGTTTCCAGAATAAGGTCACGTAGTTCTCCACCACCAATGAATCTCCATCCCTCCAAAATAACCTTTTCTTGTCTGCACTTTTTCTTGCCTTCTTAATCCCTTTAATATCTGGTATCAGATTTTCACTATGTTAAAGCGATTTAGATTCCTACTACTTTCAATTCAATAGAGTATTTTTGGTCATCACCTAATAGAAGTTAATAAAAGCCCCTCTCTAACCAGAAAAGACAAGAAATTATTGAACTGATGGCTTGCTGGGGTCAGCAGGTAGCCTGGTGGTTAAGGGCACTGAACTCCCACATGGCCAACCGTGATTTGAGTCCCAGACCTGGTGACTCACTTTTTCACTTTCCCTATCTCTCCATCTCTCTCTCTCTTTCTCTGGTCAAATTAAAATAAATAAATAAATAAAGTTAAATAAAATAAATTTTAAAAATCTTTAAAAAGAAAATAAAACAATGCCTTGTCCCCATTGTATACAATTATCTCTTGATTTTTAAGTTTTTAAAGATCATTGATGTCCCACTATGCACTCCCACAGGTTCAAGTTCTTTACTACAAGGTTACTGACTGCTTTCTATGGATTCCATTCCTACTCTACCACCAGCTCCCCAACCTCCTAAAACTGTGGGACCTGGTGGACTCTAGTCTTAGACACTGATTGGGACTCTGGGAGCTCATAAAGTCTAAGTGAAGAAACCCTATAATAATTTCTGGAGATCATTTGCCAGTTGTATCTGTTCAACTTGCTTTGATCTGTACAAAAGATGCATTTCTAACATGCTAAATGTTCATAATTGTTTTATAGAACATATGACAAGTTTCTATTGATCAATAGTATAATGTAGGAGATCTCTTACATTTAGTTTAAAAGCATATCAAACTGTCAATCACTCTTCATTCCTTAATTTTAAACATATCCCTTCTGTTTTCTTAGTATCTACCAACTGATATTAAAGAAGCCAAGTGGAATATATAGTTTTAGAAGTATATGCTTTAGTTTACTGAATAAATGTTTTTCTAAAGCAACTAGTCCTCAGTTTATCTTGTCAATTTGTTGCCGAAGTTTTCTTAACAGATGTCAAAGTCATTATTAAAATAGAAAGATTCTTCAAAGGTCACCTCAGGGCAATACTTTGGTCTAGTGTAACTTAGGTATAAATTTCTTACTTTTTTGCTTTGGTTGTACCTAAATACATTTTATCAAGGATAATTTTGGACTCATCATAACAACAAGTTATATGCCGATAACTTAGTAGACACTGTAATATTATACATGTAGTAAGCTAACAGAGTTTTGAAATACTATTTAATATAAGATGAATTGATAATGGTATCTACATGAATAGGATTTTGTTTAATTATTTAGTGAAAAATATTTAAAAATTAAAAGCTACCAAAGAACAAATAATATAATCAAAATATGTAAACTACTGGTCAATACTTCCTGACCATTTCATGTCTTACAGAAAATGCAAATGGACGTGCATGTGAGGGAGTTGTCTGTAGGATATACAGTATGCAATGGGCTTCCATGCTTCCTTGAAGAACAAAACACGTAACCTGTCCTCCAGTAATAAGTATAGAAGGCACCTAAGTGTTACAAAGTCACGATTCAATCATTTGTACCATTTCCAACTCTATTCAAAAAAATTTGGATCTACACTTTATGATGTTAATTTCACAAAAAGGCAATCTGAAAAGCTGTCTCCTGAGGAAAGATCATTTAAACAGAAGGAGAATAGTAAACAAAGAGATGGAAAAATTATGTGTTTGATGGTGGAGAAAAGGTGTCAGGGAGCCAGGATTTGTAGCTTTTATTCAGCCCAAACAAGGAAAGGAGTCACAGTATCAGAAGGGGGAAAAAAAAAGCCTAAGTCCACAAAGGTGTGTTCTATGATGAGACAGGAATAGAATAGTCCAGAGGTAAGACCTCTAGGGGATTTGATTTTGTTTTCACTATCTCCGGCTCACAAAATATTCTTCTATGACCAGTTCAGGGCTTTGAATCCAGGAAATTCCAAGCATAAAACTGTTATAATCTCATTGAAATTCAACACAGCAATGGAGGCAGAGTCTTTCAAATGAAGTGCAAAAAGAAAACTTGATGAAGGGTAAAAAGGCAAATCTGGGGGCTTGAAAATAACGAAGAACCAATCCTAATCCTCAATCCTAGTTATTTTATCAATATAATGGGAGCCAAAGAGGTCATGCTGACTTTCCTACATGACTTACTTTACTCTGTGCCTGTAAGACCAGCAAATACTGGACAATAATCCACCACTCACCACTGCATTATTAAAAGTACACCACAATGAAACAAGAATACATTACTGTCCCTTTTTTTTTTTAAATCATAAAATTAGGCCACATTTTTATTATCAGCATTGCCAGCAAAACTACAATAAATATAATCTTTGCATTAAAAAAATGATGATTTTAATTAATTTTCTGAGTGTCCCATAAACAGAGACTGGTATATCCAGTAATAATCCTAGTATTAGAAATTCGCCTCGAAACACAAGTTTAACTTGTTCCGAAGCCATCTCAACAAAACAGAGCTCTCTTGGGCCATGCGAATTTACTGATAAGTACAAGAGAAGTTACTACAGAAATATTTTTCCAGCCGTATTTAGGATCTACAATTGTGCTGGGCTTCAAGTGCTAAAATCGATTTAGCAGCCAGTTCTTCCATCTGCCCTGCAATGGGCCAGCAGCCAGGACCCAGGATGATCCACAGCCTCTGGGACCTATGACTTACCAGCCAGTGAGTAATATATTTTGCTGTTTGGTGCTTTGTCAATTGATTTTTTACAGTCAAAATCGCCAAAGCTGCAACCCACCTGCCAATACTTTCATCTCTGCCAAATTACTTTAAAAACCTAATGTGAACATAGGAATATACACCACCTAACACCTGACCTATACCAGAGGAAGCTCTATTAACAATATATACTATATACTTTAGTAAATGCAAAAGATTTTCAAAGGTATATATTATCTATCTACTGATCTATTAACCTACTGATCTTTCTACCATCTATCTAGCTATCTATACACAACAACATAAATGTTCACACACATTTAAACTATATCCTTTGAGTTTCTAATCACAGCATATGTTCCTTAATTCAGTATCTTTCCTACTAATGCCATATTCGCTAGTGACCAACTATAGTAAATAGGTTTATTTGAAGGAGCCAATAAAGTCAGTTCATATTAACAAGCTTCAGTGACTTCTGGATGAAATGTTGTAAATATAAAGAGTGCATCATTCCAAAGAATATCTAAGCTGTAAACAGAGTGTGCTCATAAACTGAAAAATCAGTCTCAGACTTTAAAATGAACCATAATGCTGTGTTTACAATCAGAGTCTGAAAAACGGGGAATATGCATACTTATATAATGCACCATTTGACAGTATGATTTGGAATTGACTTCTGGGGCCAGATTGTGGCCTGATGGTTAAGACAGTTCAATCCCACGTGGCCAACTGCTATTTGAGTCCCTGATCTGGAGGCCTGAAAAACATGCCAGGCACTTGTGTGCGCATGCTCAAAATCCCTAAAAGAGGGGAAATGGAGAAAAAGGGATTATAGTGTGACCACATCCCATGAAGGAAGGATGCCTTCTCCATGTCTCTCTCTCTCTCTCTCTCTCTCTCTCTATAAATATATATATATAGATAGATAGATAGATTATTTATTCTGTTATAGTATATATACACACACATATATATATATTTCTGTGTTTCTGGTCATCACAAAAAAAATAAAAATAAAAATAAATAAAAACCAAAAACTGAATTCTGGAGGCTGACCTCCTTTACCCAGGCTCTACCTTGTACTAAAAGACTTCAGTAAAGTAATTCCACCTTTATATATGCCTTGGTTTCCTCATCTGCAAATAGGGGATAATAATAATAATACCTCAAGGAGCATTCAGATGATCAAATGAAATAATATATAGAAAGTCCCTAGAAAATTGCCTGGCATGCATTAAATTTCTGATAAATTTCAGTTATGGTTATTACTACCTTAAGATTTAGGTTGACAGTTCTTATCAGCTCCTCTGGGTCTGTCCAATACTCAGACATAAGGAGAAAACATCCCTGGGTCTTTTTTGCAAAGAATTGTTGGAGATTCATCCGTGAAGCATAACAATTTGAACTGGAAGCCTTGGGGTGGACATAAGAGCAAATTTGGCTAGACTCTCTGGGAAAGAAACTCATCACTATCTGAAGGAAAAACATGAGTGGAAAGCTAAATGAGAAAATTTGATGAATTAATACAAGACAATCTATGTAAGTAATGCCTTTTAAGTTATAATGGGTAGAATCAAAATTCAGCTATGATGTTTCATATATTTGGTTTTGTGCCTCTGTGTAAAGTGGAGAAGAGAGGAGAGAGGCAAAGAGGGAGAAATACATGTGTCTGGGATAAATATCTTGGCTAACTTGATACAAGAAAGATACTGCTAAAGATTTTAAAAAGATAAACATGGAGATCAC
Source organism: Tupaia belangeri chinensis (assembly GCF_000334495.1). Lineage (NCBI taxonomy): Eukaryota > Metazoa > Chordata > Mammalia > Scandentia > Tupaiidae > Tupaia > Tupaia belangeri. Next base: position 6,349,199 of record NW_006159565.1, read on the forward strand.
TGTTTAGCTATCTAATTAAGGTCAACTGCTTTAACCAGGTAACCAAAACTTAAACTATCCTGATTTTTTTTCTGAAAAGCTAACCCTGAATATAAACAAAACACAAATATAATTTTTTTTTGTCTTTAACAACATGATTCTGTGAAATTAAACCAATCAGATATAGACAATTCAGATTTGGACAAATATTAAACCAACTCAGATATAGACAGATCAGCTGAAACAGCTCTATTTGCTTTAAAAATATATTATATATGGGACAGCCCCATAGTCTAGTGGCTAAGGGAGCAGGATCCCACACAGCTAGTCATGGTTCTAATTCTAACCCACATTGAAGAAAATGACCAATAGGTATGTATGCTTGCAGAGAACCCTTACAAGGTAAAGGAATGGAGAACACATTGAGGGACAACCACACTCCATGGGGGAATGCTTTCTCCCTCTCTCTCTCTCTCTCTCTCTCTCTCAAGCACATACACTCTCTGACAAACAGAAAGAAAAAAAGAAAGAGAGAAAGAGAGAGAGAAAGAAAGAAAAATAATATATGATAATAACCATTAAAAAGTTCAAAATATTTTCATGGAGAAAGAAAGAAAAATAATATATGATAATAATCATTAAAAAGTTCAAAATAGTTTAATCTTCTAATAAATGTGTTGTAATTGCTAATAATAAACCTTCATGCCATATTTATGTTTTAAAGACCCTCTATGAACTGCTTTTTTAAACTATTGCACATATGACATAGTGAATATAGTCAATAACAAAGTATTATATATTTGAAAATCAGAGAGTAAACTTTAACCATTCTCACAACAATAAATGTGTGTATTAGCTGTATTAAGCTATTTTACAACACATAGATATTTTAAAACATATTGTACATGATACATATATTCCACTTTTTAATTTTTCAATTAAAACTTCAATTTAAAACTTTATAATGACATTTAAGAAGATCCAAAGGGAAAAATAAAGATAAGCACCCCTAAAAATATGTAAAAAGCATCTTATTTACAATCATAGGCTCCACTTGCAAAAAAAAAAAAAAAACTAAAGTTTTGAGAAATGTTTTCTAAATCAACCCCAGGTCCCAGAAATTCTTTGGGAGCTACTATCCTTTCTCCAGGAAAAGAAAAAAATTATAAGCTGTTCTGTATGTACAATAAACTCTTTTAACTCTAGCTCGATCTACTTTCATTTTTTAAAGTCCTTAATGCATTTTTAAAGTTCTTCAGAACCATGGAAGAGTCTTCAGTATATTTTAATGGCTTTATGACCCCTGAAGTTCAAAAGTGTACAATATTGATAGGGACAATAGAGACAATGAAGTTGAGTCAAAATGTTAAAGATGCTTCAGAAAAATTAAAGTGAAAAAACTAGGTTGAACACTAGAGTGGGGTAGCGTTGTGTTTAATCAGGACTCTCTTATGCAAGGAAATAGATGTGTTCAGCTCCTTACACTCTCCCTTGCTAGTTACTAACTCCGTGAAGAATTAGTGTGTACACACACACACATGCGTGTGCACATATACATGCACATACTCATGCCCCATACGCCATGCCTTAGGAAGTGGTCAGGCTCATAAAACCTGCTGAAAATCAACTTTTAAAAACAGTAGTGTTAAGGAAGTGAGTGTGGAAAAGAGGGAGAGGGCCAAGCTTGGAGGTGAGGGCCATGCTGACGACTGACCCCACAAAGCAGGGTGGGCACTCAGAGATCTAGTGAGAATTTAATTCAGAAGAGCAAGACTTTTGAAATGCCACTGGATTCTCCATTACACTTCAACAAAGGAAAAGGTATTGAAGGGGTGGAGGTAGCATAGAGAAAGCTCTTTCCTGCTTTATGTGAGAGGGTGTTGCAGAAAGGGTCCAGAGAGTGATCGCAGAAGATGGTCAAAGGGATAACCCAACACTAATCCCTGGGAAAGGCCTTAATAAGGAAACAAGTTCATATTAAACTATAGGTCTGCTCCACACACGTTTAAAAATGTTCCCTGTTATAAACATACAGTTAGTCTAGTTTGTAATTTTCTCTTAGGTAAAACAAAATTGCCTTCTTACTCTAAAATACCTGTACTATTAGATTCTAATCCCACAATCAATCAAAAAAATAATTTATTAAGCTTCTAGCACAGAGTTTGATACAGAGAAAATTACAAGGACTATTGAAAGAGTGAGGCCTTGCCCTCAAACTTCTTTGATGTATGGAGACAGTATTCAAATGGTGAAATAAATAAGATCACATTTAATTTTATTTTCAGGTTTTTTGGCATAGGGCATGTGTGCCTGTCAAAAAGAGACACACACAGAGACAACGAGAGAGAGAAACTGAGAAATCATCCTTCCCTGGGCGGGTAAGGATGGTCACACTGTAATTCCTTCTCCTTCATTCACCTCTCGGGATTTGGGCACACACACACACGCACACACACGCATGCCTGGCATGATTTTCAGATCACCAGATCTAGTACTTAAACTGCTATCAACCATGTGGGAATCTAGCATCTTATCTACCATGCCACCTGCTGGCCCTGATCACATTTAATTTTTTAAAGATTTATTTAAGTAGTGCTCAAGAAGTGCAAAAGATAATGGGACCTTTGGTCTCTGGTTGGCCTGGGTATGTCTAAGGAAATTTTAAGAAAAGGTGGATATTGCAACCCAGTTGGTGAAAGGGTGGGATTCGGACAGGTGGAGCTACTAGCAGAAGGCCTCCGAAGTGAGGAAACAGCTGTGAGCAAAGATCTGGAAGCTGAAAAGTACAAGGCATGGTCTCCAAAACGCAAAAGGTCACCTGGGCCTGAAGAATGGTGAGCCCAGGTATATGAAATCCGAGGTCTGACCAGCTATACCCTGGTACTTTGTGCTTGGCATCAATAACCCTTGGGCTGGTGATTGATTCAAAAGCCTCATTTTAGCTCCTACATGATTTTCTGTATTCTTGTTTCTACATAAGACAAAAGTTTGAAGGAGGAAGCAAACTTATATTCAAGAGAATTGTGAGGTAGAGCATCTGAAATTAATCCTTACAAAAACCAGAAATACCTTTACGGCAAATTATTTGGTAGGTTCTCTTTGCTCACTACTTGTATGTATTATTTATGTGTCTTAGTAGGACTACAATTGTGGAATATAGATTAAAAAGTATAGAATTACAGTAAAACAATAAAATGTGTTCCTTCCTAAAATAGCACAATAAAAAGACAATTGACATTAGCAGAATACAGAATGTAATGTACTGGTATCTTTTTTTTTTTTTAATTGCCAGAGGTTGTGTGTATTCTTAAGAGAGAGAGAAAGAGAAAACACCTCACAATTGCATCACACTGCAATCCCTTTTCCTCCATTTCTCTGTCCCATCATGATTGGAGCACACATGCACATGCGCATGGCATGGTTTTCAAGCTGCCCAGGTGCAAATTCAAACTGTGGTCAGTCATGTGGGATCTAGTTTCCAGTGTGTGGCATTAGCTACTGTACTAGAGGGGTAGCCCTGTGCTAGTATTTTAATAGAAAAATAAAGAAGTTGTTCTCTAAGATGTAGATACAAATCTATATTTATCTACAATAGTTGGTAAGAAGAATAGCTAGGAATTACCAAGTAATAATATGTTTTTAGCACACTGTGCTTCAAATTGAGATATAACAAAAGCACCTGTAGGACTCAACCTCTTTGTTGATGGAAGATCAGGCAATGTCAAGTTCTATCTGACCACTGTGAATAGCTATCTTTACACAAAATCCTAAATCACATCATAAGGGACTGTGCATGTCTGTTTGCTGTCACTGTGGGGCCCAGGGTTGTTTTCCAATTAAGGGACAGGTGAAGAGACCAGGATCTCCAGCCTAACATCTTGTGCTATCACAAGTTACCTCTTCAAACCCTTACACTCCTGATCTCCCTTGCTGTAAGATAATAGTCTGGACCCTTAAACCACAGCCCTTCCCAGCTTTAGAAATCTATAACCCAGGGAGCCTTCTATGATGCAGGTCATGAAAGAAACTATAAGAAAAAAAAAAAAAAAAAAGAAAGAATCAAAGAAACCTAGAGTCTACTGTCTCTAAACTTATTATGAGAGAGAGTAAATATCCTTCTTCTTATTTTAGGATTTTTTTATTTATTTATTCGTAGTATTATTTTAATTCACCAGAGAAAGACAGAAAGGGAAAGTGAGAAAGCAAGCCGCTAGGCCTGGGACTCGAACCACGGCTGGTCATGTGAAAGTTCAGTGCTTTAACCACCAGGCCATCTGCTGGTCCCAAATAGCCTTATTCTTTATGCCAAGTCATGTCAAAAGTTGTTCTTATTTCCATTCAAAAGCTGACAGTTTCTTTTTCTTTTTTTTTTTTTTGGAGAGGTTTTTGCTATAGGGTGCATGTGCTCGCCAGACAGACAGAGACAGAGAGACAGAAAGCAATAAATCATCCCCCCGGGTGGATGGCCATGCCGCAACCTCTTCTCCTCCTTTCTCCTCTCGGGATCTTGGGCACACATGCCCGGCATGAGTTTTAAGCTGCTGGGTCCAGGATGCGAACCACGGTTGACTACATGGCAGTCCAGCGACAGCCATTACGCTAACTGCTGGTCCCAAAAGCTGACAGTTTCTAATCAGGGTTTAAAAGTTCAAACATGCATTAAGAAAATTACATTTTCTTAGCTTTACTTACTCATTCTATAAGTTTAATAAATTGAACATTAGGTACCTTGCAATTACATGGCATGTTTATTTTTAAATAGAGATAGGCTTATATGGGGATTTCGTTTTTTTTAATTTACTTATTTTACATTCATTCACTGTATGTCATTGCGGCATACAAAATGAGTTTTCCCATCGAGAATACACTGTACATTGGCTCAATGAAAGATATCAACATATGTGTTATCTTCAACAAATAATTTTCCATTTCTTGTTTCTTACATATTTTACTTTTCCTTTTATGAAGATTTTCATAGTGCTCAGATCCTCATAAGCACTCAATGAATGTTAACTTTTTTCTTTTTTTGTTTTAGATTTTTGCTATAGGGCATGCATGCTCTCTGAAGAGAGACAGAAACTAGAAAAGTAAAACATCATCTCCCAGGAGAGATGACCACACCACAATCCCATCTCCTCCATTCATCTCTTAAAATTTCAGGCATGCATGCACACATGCCCAACATGATTTTTTAAGGCACCGGGTTGACTTTAACTGTGGGGTCGGCCATACAGGATCCACCATTTCAGCCATCATACCACCTGTCAGTCCCAAATGTTAACTATTTTCTTGTTAGAGAGCATGTGTACTCATAAGAGAGAAAGAGAGAGAAAGCACCTCTCAGTGGGGCATGGTCATACCACAATCATTTTTCCTCCATTTCTCTATCCCATAAAGATTTTTAACACACAGGCTCAAGGCATTTTTCAAGCCCCTAGGGCAAAAGCCAAGGAGTTTTCAAACTGTGGACAGCCATGTGGGGTCCAGCTCCCTATACACCCCACCTAACCACTGTACCACTGCATTCTGAGGCCAGCCAGAATGTTAACTATTATGAGCTTTAATAACTAATGTTAAATTGCACTTTACACTTAGAAATAATTTGCTTTTACACATTTGTTTTTTGTTTGTTTGTCTATTTTAAATCCCTGTGAGAAGTTGTAACTTTCCTGGTTGAAAAACTGAATCAAATGAGAAAATTGACCCAACAGGATAAATTACTTTCCTGAGTCAAAAAACTAATTGGAGACTGAGTCAGAACCATGTTGTCTGGTTCCAACTACCTTGATGTTTCCTCTACACCACATATTCTTCTATTATTCTTCTACTGATTCCTAGAATAGGTCAACAGCAAAAGTCTATTTTGATGAGCCCAACTGTTCTTACGGGTCATTGGAACTCTAATTGAGAGAGGGAAAAACAAAAATAACAAACCTACAAAGTTGTTACAGAAATTTCCATCATATATTCAACCAAAAGTGAAAGCAAGCATGTTTTAAAACCTACACAAAAGATAAACCATTTGACATCTTTAAGAAGCCAGGTTTAAAATAAAATATTTTTATATTAAAAGGCAAGAAACCCTGAGCTATTGATACTTAATGAAAGAACCAGGGACAGAAGCCTAGTGTGCTTCTGTTTTGAGAAGAACTTTCCAAGGAGTTCCCACAGAGAGAATAATAACTTAACTGAGAACCAGCAATAGCTTGAAACAACAGAGCATTTCATTTGTCATGGGTTGTGTCTTTCAACATTGTTGTAATTGGAAAAATATATTTCTTCTAGAATTCTCTTGAAGTTGCAATCCACATGGTCCAGCTTCAAAACAAACAAACAACAACAAAAATCCACATTTTTCTCAAAGCAAACCAATCAATCTAGCAATCAAAAGTAACTTCTAAATCACTACGAGTTTTTGCTTTTATCTGAACATCAATCTAGCAATCAAAAGTAACTTCTAAATTACTATGAGTTTTTTCTTTTATCTGAAGACCATGAAGAGAATATACTGACTGTAAACAGCAATAACTAACAGATATGAGCATAGTCTCATACCTTTTATATAAATCAAGAAGTATAATCTTATAATACCTTTGTGAGGTAATTACTACTGTTTTACATTTATTTTACAGATAAGGAAAGTGAGTCTTAGAGAAGCCAAATGAGCTGACCAAGCTATCTATAGTATGACAGAGTTGGAATTAAAATCCAGAGAGGATAAAGGATTATATGGTTGTACCTCAGTCCTACCCTACACACACCTAAAGCTCCCCGCCCAGCATTGATCTCCAAGCTCCTGATAAGATTCCTCTCTTAATTCTGACCCAATCTCCCTCTTATCCTCAATTATATATTAGAAAAGTACCTTTTGAAAGAGAAAGAAGAAGCTGAAACAGAGTGTGGAAGCCTAAATGCTCTTCAGCCAGAAGGGAGAGCCAAAAAGAGGCTAGAAACCCTCAAAAGAGCAATGGTTTTCAAACTTGAACACTCATTATAAGCACCTGGAGGGTTGAATAAACACAAATTGCTGGGCCTCACACCTGGACTTGCTCATTCAGTTACCCAGAGAAGGGGCCTAAATATTTGCACTTTTAAGAAGATCTAAATCAGTGCTAATGATGCCAGAGTAAGGATTACTTGCTGGGAGCTACCCTCTGGGAACCAGTATTCTATGTGAATAGCTTTAAGTTCCTACTTGAAAGAATAATTCTATTTTAAGAATTTGTCCAATTATCCAGGGCCAGCAGGTGGTGTGGAGGTTAGGGCACTGGATCTCATATAGTTGACTCTCATTTGAGTACCAGACCCAATGGCTTGAAAATTGTGCTGGGCACATGTATTTGCATACCTAAAATCCCAAAAGGAGGATGGAGGAGAAAGGATTGTGGTGTGGCTCATAATCCTTTGGGGGCTATTTCTCACTTTCCCTCTCTCATTCTCTCTGGTGAGCACACACATCCTAGAGCAAGAACAATAACAAAAAGTTTCTAATTATCCAAAAGTTCTTCTGCTGGGTCATTGGAAAAGTCATGACATATTTTTCTATTTTTCATGACTTTTTTGACAACCCAATATATTGACCAAGCCTTAAAGAATTTCTACCCATTGTGTTTAATCACCTCCAGCCGAACATTACTGGGCCTAGTATAACTAAGGGAAATTGCACCCAGAGGGAGAAGACAAACTTCTGTCATTTACTAAAGGCAGTATTCTGAGTTCTCACTGCCTTTTCAAAAACCTGTCTCTCTTTGCCAGTAACTTCCTCTCCCTTCTAACGTCATGGACAAGTGACTTCAGTTTCTATGCAAACAAAAATATCTATGGCCTCAGCTTATGTCCGAAATAGGCAAGGATACTTGGATGTGTATGTAAGTCATAGAGGTGAAGACAGACAGTATTTCTCCCCAAAGTGTTGAGGATTGTTGAGCTGAAAAGAGTTAAAACAGGAGACTCTGCCTTTTCTCTGAGTGCCTAATACTTGGAGAGAAAATTACCACAATGAGAGGTCTTTCTTGTTCCTCTGCCCCTGCTTTCTACCTAAAGTAAGATAAATCTTTTACAATGCTTGCCTAACAGCTCAGAGACTGCAATGCCAGAGGAAGCTGGATGCAGAGTTCTTCCCACAAATTTCCCCACCTCTAAAGCCTGAGACCACTTATCCTTTGCCCTGCTGCCAAATAATATTGCTAGATACAATTCAAGCCACTACTCTGAGAGTGTATTTTCTCTCACAGGATGTGCATGCCATATGTTAAACTTGATTGTTTTTCTCTTGTTAATCTATCTTCTGTTAACAGTGGTTTATCCCAGTTACAGTGGTTTATCCCAGGTTTATCCCTGTGTGGGTTAAGGAAAAAATATATTTTCTCTTTTTCAGAGGGATGGCTTCTTTACACAAACTGATAGAAAAATATATGCAAAAGCAACTACAAGGGATGGCTGAAAAGCAGATAGCAGATAAAAATAAATAATAATAATAATATTCAAGTCAAATATTCTCTTATTGAAGGCATCAATGTATGAACATCTTCTTTCCTTCAATAAACATGAATATTTGTATTAAAAACTTTCTATTACGGGCCAGCAGGTGGTGTGGGAAGTTAAGGCAGGACCCAGCAGCTTGAAACACACATTAGGCACATGAGTGTGAGTGCCCAAAATCTGGAGAGGAAAATGGATAAGAAGGGACTGTGGCATGGCCATCCCTCCCAGGGAGTGATTTCTCACTTCATCTCTCTCCCTCTCTCTCTCTCCCTGGCAAGTGCACATATCCTAAAGCAGTCTAAAAAAAATAATAAATAATACATTTTTTTAAAAAGAATCTCATATTAAAAAGTAATTTTTCAACTAAATTAATTATAAATTATTACATTAATTCACTGTACATGTTTTCATTTTAATTTTAATGCTGACCTGTGAGGCCTAAATTCAAATCTCTGTTTGTACCCTAGGACAAATTTTACTTGTGCCAAAACTTTTGAGCATAAACTCTTCCTTTCTCCAAGTACATAGAGTTATAGATCTAGAGTAAATAGAAGCTTTAAATTGATTAAGCTGAAGGAACTCAGGCATTACTTTATAATGTGATTTAAATGGGTTTGTGCAGCTACGTTAAATAATATATTACTTGAACAACAAATGAAATTTTTACCTATTTTGTATACAAAAGGAAATATGGTCCTAACCCAGACAAACATGGGATGCTCATCTCAATAGCACTGAAGACAGGCCAATCAATTAGTTCAATCTTTTTCAATTCCCTATACAGAAATAACACACCCTTTAGTATTTTGAATTCATTGATTAAGATTTTTACCTTTACTATGAAATATGACCTTGATTTTGTTCTAGGATAGAGAAATAAGGTTCCTCTAGGAGCTAGGGAGATATTCATTCAGGTTTGGAAATATTTTTAATTACTACTGAAGAATAACACACTTCAAAAAAATCATGCATAAAATTGGGAGCACAGGAAGACTTGCAGTGTTTTGCCATCTGAAAATGACTCTAGAGAAGTTATATGTGGATGTGTGTGCACGCTTGCATAAATGCATATGTGTGTGGATATGTGTGTATTTACAAATTTTTTTCTTTCATTTATTTATTTTTACATTTTTTCCACAAATATTTACTTTACATAGCAAAAAATTTTAGCTCATACTCCATATATATATATATATTTTTTTTTTTTTTTTTAGAGTGCAGACACTCGGTATATATTAAGTGGGGACATACATATTCCATTGAGTATATGTGCCACAGTTTTTCTAACCATTGTATTTGCAAATTGATGCTCTCAGCAACTATGGAAAAGGGTATTCATAGAAAATCTTGAAAAATGACATGAGGAGTTTTGAAAGAAAGACTAGTTGGGAAGATAGTCACATCGAATACTTTTGTAATTGATATGTAATAACTGTACATATTTATGTGGTACAGTGTGTTTTTTTCATACATGAATATGCTAATTACTCTCATTTGACCATCCGATACTATTTTGAGCAATTGAACCAAATAAGATTTTGCATGGTTTAGAGATTATGTTTTGAAGAGTGGGTATGAATTATCTAAAGCTAACTTGTGAGTTTTTCGTTTCCTTATCAAAATTTTTGGAGATAAAATTTCCAAGGCACCTATTTGAAATGAACTATTTCTTTTAACATGATCAATTTTCACATGTAGTATGTTCTATAAAAACTGGTATTCAGGGACTAGCAGATGGTGTAATGATTACATCACTGGACACCCACCTAGTTGACTATGGTTTAAGTCCCAGACCTGGCAGCTTAAAACTTACATCGAGCATGTGTGTGTGTGCCCAAGATCCTGAAAGGAGAATGGAAGAGAAGGGATTGTGGCCATCCTTCCTCGGTGTGGGGGGTGATTTCTTGTTTTCTATCTCTCTCTCTCTCTCTCTGTTTCTCCAGCAAGTGCACAAGCCCTATAACAAAAATCTCTCCCCCCAAAAAAACATCAAAATAAAAACAAACTGGTATACATTATAAATGCATGAGTACTGTTTCTCATTTATGAAAGAATTACCTCAAATTTAGTCAGCATGTGATTCATTAATAATTTAACCAAGTAGACTTCATCATGTTCAAGATAACAGGCATGTAAATATTAAAGGCAATCTATAAAATGGACGCGTATTACTTTGTAGAAAAGGGATTCTTTATATTTAAAATCCACTGAATGTTTTTAACAAGTAGGTCTTATCAGTTATTATATGAACTTCCCGTAAAATAACTGAATACATTTGGAGAGTTGAAGAAGAGTCAAATGCATCCATCCCCTGTCCCAAACTTAAGAGCACATTGCCACGTGTTACTGCATCTGGTTTAGATAATTAAATATTCCAACTTTGCCTGATTTTTTTCATGTTCCTATAAAACATCAAAGCTGAAATATTTTGCCTCCATTTTCAAAGGAAAGAAAAATGACAGTGGTGAATGTAGAGGCTTTCATGTGAGCCACAGGTAGGAGATACCAGGGACAGAAGACATATGGGCCTATCTGAGAAATTACTTCAGGGCAGGAGGAAGCTTGCTGAGTAGAGTAATTTTACTTTTTGGCTCTAAACTTGGGGTGCCTTCTGAACTTACAAAACCTGATGATTCAACAATATTACAGAGGATGATTTAACGGCCCTGTTTGAACTTATCACTTTAATCCATTAGTCAGAAGTGCACAGGAAAGCTTCCATTCCACCCTGTCATATTGACTACCCCACCCCATGCAGGTGATGGGTTTCTGAATTAACTTACTTTCTTGGTATTTTTTTTTCCTTGCAGCAATCATCTTATATCAATTTTGGTTCGTTGAAAATGTTAACGTGAAACGGAGATTCTCCTACATCATCCGTCGTCTTAGAAATAGGCTGCTTGCTATCTTCCTTGAAGTCCTCCTTTACATGCCCAACCAAAAGCCTGTGCCTAAGAAGGATACTTTTCTATAAGTCGGAAAACCCCCTCTGCATTTTCCATGGGCTCTCATGGAAGACCTATCCCCAGCCAGCACTGCCTACTGAGTCTAGAGAATGGCAAAATTTGCCATTACTGAATACCTTATACCTAGCAATGCTTACCAAACTTAGGCCCTGAAATTGCCTGGAGGGAGAGTTTGTTAAAACACAGATTGTTGGGGCCAGCAATCTCTCTCTCACTGGTGAGTGCATGTGCCCTATAGCAAATTAAAAAAATAATAATAATAATGATAATACAATAGAAAATAATTAAATTAATAATTCTTAAAGAAAGACAAAGACTAAAACACAGATTGCCATGTCTCACCCCTGCCCACCCCATTGGTCGTTTCAGTTTACAATCTCTTCTAAGCTTCCATTTGAAAACCACTGACACAGAGACTAGACTCTCAGGAACCGAAAGATGTATATTTCTCTGTGGGTTCACTTTGAGATTTTATTTTTAAATATTCATACAATTTTCATGATACGAACATTTCTTTCAGGCTGAATTATGTGAAAAAGCATAACCTCCCCGACTGCCAGGCAGTGCGTGTGTGTGTGTGTGTGTGTGTGTATGACTTCAAATCTTCCTTAATCACCTACAGGGACACACACCCTGCCCCTGCATGAGCTTACAGGGACTCTATCACACCAGTGAGCTTCTAAGAGATTGTGGAACTTGGTTGTTTTAGAAAACAGATGTAGAAAGGTCATTCTCACCTTCTCCTCGCCTATAAGAGGTCCTAAGACCTGAGCATGCAAGGTACCCTGGCAATCCAGAGCCAAGGAATATCTTTATCTGAAGACTGAAGGACATAAAGAGGAATCCGAGAAAACAGTCCTTGGTAAGCATCCCCCAGCTTACTACCATTAAGTCATACCTTTTTAAGGTCCAATTATAATTTCAATTCAAATCAAGCATAAAAATACACATGTTGATTGAACTCATCTTCACTTCCTGACTTCCGGCTGAAGAATTCTATACCATGTAAAACTTAACATTGAATACATGTTTATGCTTTTCTCTTGTTAACCTGTCTTTTTACAGGGGCCTAACCCATGAACTTATGAGGGAGTCTTGAGAAAGTTCATAAAAAATGCATATTATAAGAAAAAGGATAGATAGTCTGTTTGTACCAAAATAAACTTGTGCTTTAATTTTTTTATGTATTTTTGAAGTGCCTATAAGATGAGTAGAGAAAAATATATTTTTGTTCACCATGACAATCAAAAATTACATTATTGTCATCACATTATTTTGGAAATTTCACTGTTCAATATGTTCTGAAAAAGTTGAACCTATTTTTTTCACCTAGCACTGTGTAGTAATAGTCCCCATCTTGCCATGAGCCGCTGGATATCTGCTGATCTTCATTCTCTGGCCGCCCATGGCTATTTTGGCTAGTCTTAACAGAGGGGACTTTCTCCCTCATCTTCACGATTTACACAACCTTCACTTGATTTTGTCTGTAGAGCCACAACCATGACCTACAAAAAGTGTGATTTTGTTTCTGGATTCCAACATTTTTTTTCCTACAAGATGGGTGGAAGATCACAGAAGCCCATATTAACTTTTTTTGTTGTTTTTGGAGGTTTTTTACATAGGGTGGGCACATGCACTTGCCAGAGAGAGAGAGAGAGAGTCAGAGACAGTGAGAAAAAAAGTGAGATGGGATTAGCAGTTGACCAAATGGGTATGTCACTGGATTCCCATGTACTCGACTGCAGTTCGAGTCCCAGGCCTGGTGGCTTAAACTCATGCCTGGCGTTTGTATGTGCATGTCCAAGATACTGTGAGGAGAATGGAGGAGAAGGTATTGTGGTTTGGTCATACCCCCTCGGGGTGATTTCTCACTTTCTGTCTCTCTCTTTCTCTCTTTCTGGTGAACACACGCGCCCTACAGTAAAAAACCTCTAAAAAAATTTTTTTTTAAGTAAATATTGGTTTCCTTGACCAAGAACGAAGATTTTTCTGCTGAGAATTTTCCCTCCAGGCTTATTCCTAGTGGGTAGAGATAGCTCTGTGTCTCTTTCTCTCCATTTTTGTCTTTCTCTGTCTCTCTGCATCTCAATGAAATTTTATTAAAAAAAATAAAAAGAAAGTGAGAAATCACCCCTCAGGGGGGGATAGCCATGCCACAATCCCTTCACCTCCATTCTCCTCCTGGGATTTTGGGCATACATGCACATGCATCTGGCATAATTTTTAAGCCACTAGATCTGGGACTTAAACTATAGTCAGCCATGTGGGAGTCCAGCACCTTAACCATCACGCCATCTGATGGCTCTCATATTAACTTTTTAAAATGGTGACAGGGTAAGGTTTGGGAGAGCCAGTGGCACAGCAGTAAAATGTGAAAGCTTGGTCCACTTGGGAAGGTTTTGGGTCCATCTGCAGAGATTTGCCCCCAAATATATTATACCCTGCTAAGGGATGCTATCTCTCTGGCTCTCTCACTCTCTGTGAAGACTCTGTCAGAGATGATTGGTCTCTCATTCATGGAAGAAATAAATAAACATACTTCTTTAAAAATGATGACAGGGGAAGAGGTAGGGAGTAGCAGGTGGCATTGTGCTTAAGGTGTTTTTCTTCCACATGACCAGCTGCAGTTGAGTCTCAGACCTGACGGCTTGCTTTCTCACTTTCCCTCTCTCTCCATCTCTGGTCAAATTAAAAGATAATAATAAATAAAATTAAGTAAATAATTTTTAAAAAGTATGACAGGGAATATTTATGTAATATGTAGGGGGGCCAGCAGATGGTGTAATGGTTGCATTATGAGACTCTCACTTAATCAACTGCAGTTCAAATCCCTGACCCGGTGTCTTGAAACTCATGCTAGGCATGTGTGCATGTGCACCCAAGATCGTGAGAGGAGAATGGAAGAGAAGGGATTGTGACATGGCCATCCCCCCGGGGGGTGATTTCTTGCTTTCTGGCTCTCTGGCTCTCTGGCAAGCACACATGTCCTATACCAAATATCTCTCTCAAAAAAAAAAAATATATATATATGTAGGCAATAGCAGGGAGAAGAGAAAGCACAATAAGTTGATAAGAAATTTAAAATAATGTAGTTTTTATTTAAAATTGTGTGAAGCAGATTAAATAATTTATTTAAAATTGTGTGAAGCAGATTAAATATCTTTTGTACTAACTTATCCAATAAGGTAAAAAATAAATTAAGACTCTACATTATTTTAGATATATGCTACTATACTATATCAATGAATGTCTGCGGGAGGTGCTAGGAGCAGTGTATATAGCTGGAATATTTGAACTTATTAAAAAATTCTAATTTAAAAGGAAATAACATTGTTATATGAGACAAGTGAAGATAAATGCTGTTTCAAGATAAGTATCTATAAAGAAATTTTCAAAGTAACCAAGCTTATATTTTTTCCAAAACAACTTTCTCATTTTGTTTTGAAAACAAATCCAAATGTATTTTCAGCCTCTCTAAAAATATGATAAATAGTCCTGATGGCCTCCCTCATTCATCACTTTTGCAATTAAGAAAAAATAGTTTCTTCCTCTTTTATAGTTGTTCTCCAGAGGCACATATAAGGAGGCAAAGATGAAACAGCAAATCAAATGGTTCGGACCTGGATGTGATAGATATAAAAACATCACAGGAGACATCACGAACCTAAGTACAATCACTAAGAAGGAAATGGGACAGATATTAAGTGCTTGGGAAAGAAAGTTTTCTAAAATCTAAGTCATTAAGACATTGCTCTTGTATGATTGGGACAAATCCTGAAACCCGCTTCCAAAACATCTAAAAGTTGGGGAAGGCCACCATATGTCATGCTAATGGAACCTCTGTTCCCTTGTTACCTGCACTAGCTCTGATTAATGAAAGACATGCCATGAATGATACAAGTGATTACAGCGCATAAGTTAGGATGCGGACAGGCCATGGCTTGATTAGATTCTGGAACAAACACCTTCTCTCTCCTGGGGCTTGGCTGTCCACAGCACAGCAGTCATCTATTAAATAGTGGCATATTTCACCATGGAGGTACCAAGCACTGGCTTAGAATTTAACACCTGCCTTCCCAGAGCTGCCTTAAACCCTACCCTACCACTACCTCATATGAAAATGAGAACAAAGATATAAACGAGAGGGCGAACTTTATACAATTAAAAGGTAGAATTTAATATGATGAAAAGACCCAAATGCTGCAAGTCATGGACAAATACAGATGTGTTTCTAGCCTTGCCAATGACACGATTTTGCAATTTCCATTCTAACTAAAAATCTGTTCTCTTTTACCTCAGAAGATCGATGCCTTTAACCACATGTTCAGATTCTCAAGGTACAGATGTGGAACACTGGCAAAAGATGGAAGGAGGACTGGCTTCATGGCACAGCAGTGAGGCACTGCTCAGGAGAAGCCAGATCCCACATGATGACCTCAGTCCATATCCCCAGCTAGGTCAGCATGACAGGGCATGTGTAAGGGCCCAGGATCTGACCTGATAGAGGACTAGAGGAAGGGGATCATGGTGTTAACAGACACAGTTGAAGATGCTCTTCCTGTGCTTTATTAAGAATAAAGAATAAAAAAATGAAGAAAGGGAATACATGACTAGGTATTGACAACAAGGACCGATGGGGTGAACAATCATTATCATAAGAGTATGATAAGAGTCTCACATCTTTAGACATACTCTATGTCAGGTTGTGAGGATACAGCAATCATGTCTGTCTACTCCTATCTTTGCTACTACCATAGAAGGGCCAACATTCTAATCAACAAAGACTAAGAGTAAAAGTATGCCTCCCTATGTAAGGGAGCTTTATGGATGCTGCTTTACATATGCTGCTTCACAAAATTCTTTCTTTTTTAAATTTTTTTTTTTGCTATAGGGTGCATGAACTCACTAGAGAGAGTAACACAGAGAGAGAGAGAGTGAGAGAGAGAGAGCAAGAAAGAGAAAGCACTCTTACATTGCAATCTCCCTTCCTCATTTCCTCCACTCTCTACCCAGAATTTTGGGAATGTGTGCACACACACCTGGCATGCTTTTCAAGCTGCAAGGTCTGAGACTCACACCACACTGTTGGCCAAATGGGATCCAGTCAGTGTAGTCACCATATTACCTACTGACCCCCACATAATTCTTTAAGAATAGCTTAAATACTCTTTGCAAGCAATGACAGGCTCTGCAAACTATGTAATACCTCATGCTTATTTCCAGGGTATAATAAAAAGACTGACCTATAATATCTTCAGGTTTGGCCTCCTACAGTTTTGGCTAATAGATTCTCTAATTGTGGCTGAATAACCCCACCACCTTTTCTACTTTTGTTGGGGTTAATGACTTTGATAGTGGGATTTACTCAAAATCTCAACAGCAAAAAAAGATCTCTTCAGAAGGCACCAGCCTCTCTTTAGTTGTTTTTAATGCCCACATTAATGCTAGCTAATACATGGTAGCACAGAAAGGTAGAGACTGAGGAGAACATTTTCCAGTTGTGAGCCATTGATAGCTGGACCAAGAATTAAACAAGGGAATATGAGAGCTTAGAAAGTAGAGGCAGGGGAGGACCAGCAGTTGGCATAATGGCTATGTCACTGGACTCCCATGTAGCTGACCACAGTTCAAGTCCTGGACCTGGTGGCTTAAACTCATGCCAGGCATGTGTGCGTGTGTGCCCAAGATCCTGAGAGGAGAATGGAGGAGAAGGGATTGTAGCATGGCATCCCCTCTGGGGGGGGGGGGGGGGGGGATTTTTGTCCTCTTCTCTCCCTTTCTAGTGAGTGCACACATCCTACAGCAAAAACCTCTCAAAAAAAAAAAAAAGAATAAAGTAGAGGCAGAGTATGCGCCATTAAAGAGTGTAGTCTTTTAGCAAGTCAAGATATACATAGAGAAAGCTCACACAAAACAGTAATTAGCTGCCCAATATATACAAAAACAAGGACAGCATTAGGAGTTCACAGCAAAATTACTCAATTGAGGTGCCATAGGCAGGTCTCAGAGAGTGGACCAAACCTGAGCTTTTTCTTGAGAATGAGATTATGTATAAAATCAAAGACTAAGCATGAGGGGAGGGAGATTCACATCATACCTAAATATTTGGCCAACTGTTGAGATCTCAATATATATCAAAGTTGCATTTGCCAAAAGAAGTAAAAGCTTGAAGCCTTTTTAAGCAAAAGAAAGAGACAGAAGACTTGCTTTTCAAGAAATATTTTAGTTTTATGGCATATCAATTGATGTTATTTCAGATCAAGTAAAACAAACTTAAAAAAAAATGGGATGGTGGTAATAATTATTTCCTGGACCACTGGGGACCATGGAGTGACTTGGTCACAATAACATGGCTCACTGACAATAAAGCAGAATAAGAATGCAGATCTAATTTTTCCAAACAAAATTCCTTCCTAGATACCAAATTCTACCTTTATAAACATGCTCCATGGATTCACAGGTCACATTCCTGATATGCATGCTTTGTTTGGGCTTCAGTTACAAAAGGGGCATCTACAACAAATAAATGAATGAATGAATGAATAAATAAATAAGAAAGAATCCTAATTAGACAACTGTAAAATAACCTACCACTAAGAAAAGGCAAATTTAGGGAAAATGCCAATCATACGCTATATAAATGTGTAACTAACAACCACAGGAAAAAAATAATTGATGAATTCTAAATTACCTTGATTGAAAATGTTTGCTCACGTACACAAATGAATAATTAACCCACACTAAAACGTGTGTGTGTGTCGGAGGGGGTTTTGAAAATTTTGGCTTTGAAAAATTCTTCCACTTAACTCCCTTGAGACAAAGTGATTTCAATAAAGAGGTAGAGTTTCCCTAAAATTAGTCTGGTTTTGATTGATTTGGTCTCATTTTGAGACTCACATTGTCACTTTCAGCAAAAAATAACTTTTATTCTCTGTGACTTTACTTCTGTGAATCGCTATTTAGTCCATTACAGAGGGGCATCGTGTATGCATACTAAATATTTTTCTCCTGTAGAGACCGCTGAATCCTCTACGATATACTGCAAGCAGTTACAGTATATCGTATGGTATGTAAAATTAAACCCATTTTCCATCCTTGATTGAGTTAAACCCAAAGGCAATTGTTTTGTATGTTAAAACAGTATTTCCAAAACTCCATGAGCCACAAAACCATTTGAAGAATTGAATCCTGAATCTGAGACAATAACAATAGGTTAGAATAAATTTCAGTCCCACAGTTCTGAGATCATATATTGTGATCTGATCTAAAAACAACCAACCCATTTTTAAAAATGGGACAGTGAATCTTTTACACACACACACACAGAAACACACATATCATACATGCAAAGTGATTCACTTATTCCCTTGAAGGCAAAAAGCAAAAGTTTTCTTGATGTCTTTACAAAAATTCATGTACATCACAAACACTTCCCAATCTATAACTAATACAATCAAGAAGTACATTTAATTAGCAATTAGTCTGATTAACATTCCTTGGAGATTAATTTACTTTACCAGATGGCTTTCAGAAAAATAATTCTCAGAGGATTTCTTTGAAAATCAGCTGAGCTAATTATAAGATGTAGGAAGAGATAGACATTTTAACAGTCATACCAAGAATAAATTAATGCACTTAAGTTATAAGCCTACAAGATATGACTGGAAAGTAGGGGAGAGTGAAAAGGAGTTGATGAGCCAGCCTAGTGAGCTAAAGACTAGAAGTAGTTTGTTGAGTGGACAAAATCCGTAGACTGAGTCTGAGAGAAGGTAGAGGTGGGCAAGCTGTTTATGAAGGGCAAGTCTCAAATTAGACACAGAAAAACTAAACTGGAACAAAGTCAAGGAATGTCCCAAAGGAGAATAAAAAGGAAAAGAAAGAGAAAGAAATGAGAAAGCAGGCATGGATCCCAGGAAGAATTCTGTTGAACGTCTGCCTGGCAGCCACATCAACCGACTGCCACTATGCCCCAACCAGTGGCATTCATCAGGATAGCGTACATTTTGAGGTACCTTTACAAAAGCTGTGATGAATTCTCACCCACAGAGAAGGAGCTCACATTTATTGAAGGACAACTTTTCTCAGACACTGAACTAGAAGCTTCATATATATTATCTCAAGAGATTGTTCTCAACAAAATCTCTTTTTAGTTATTTTTTTTTCTTTCTGAAACACACTGTCTACATTTCTCAGCCTCTATCGTTGCTAGGCAAGGTGAAAATATAGATTGTGTTCCATAGATTTCTTAGGCTTTGTTCATTCTTTTTCTGATTCTCAGATAGGATCATTTCAATTGACCTATTCTGAGTTTGGTGAATCTTCTGTACACTTAAATCTGTTTTGCAACCCTCACATGATACTGTTTCTGTGCTGGGTCACTCCTTCAGTGCTTAGCCTTGCTATTTAGAACTCTCCCTTAACCCTCACTTCCTTCTTGAACTGAACCTAGAGATCAGCCAGTTGATAACTTAGGTTCTCCTCAGGTCTTTTCTAAGCATGTGATTTGGATGTAAACTTGGCTTTCTAATTTCTCCAATACACACAGGCACTTTGGAAAGCCTTGATTTCCCAAATAAACTTTCTCCCTAGCTTCTCTTTCCAAGCTTTCAGTGATTTAACTTTGTTTCAAATGTAACCTTTTTCCCTAGGTGGCTGCAGGTTGCCCATTCACTTTACCATGCTCTCATGAAATGTCCACTTTTCCATCCTGAATGGGTTCCAAATTAGGCAGAACAAAGATAAGCATTTTGCATCAGTCCTTCAGGGAGCACCCAAACTGGTAGACAAACACAATTGCTTTAGAATAAGGTCTATTTCCTCCCTGTAGAATTAGGGAGCAATCTCACACGCAGGAAACAAGGACTTCCAGAATTTCAAGGTAGGAAGGAGAGTTTGGTAAGGGCAAGAAAGAAAATGGCATTGAAGCTTTTCTACTATTTTTTAAAGCTGACTTTTTCTTTTTAAAGATTCTACTGTTACTTGATTGCTGTAAACATTTGTCTGCTTTCCAGAATACTGACAAAGTTAATTCTGACAGTTTTTGCTTGATTTCTTGATGTTGCTGAGAGGCCCTTGGAGATACCTTTTCTACTATTTTTCACTGACCTCACTCAACATGTAGTTTTTGACAAGACACTGAGTTAAAACTTATTGGTCCTAAATGATATGATGCCTTTGTCATTGACATCTGTTATTACCACAGTGAGCTATCCGTTATTACCAATTAGCTAATGGATCACAGAAATCATCTAATTAGACCCCCAAAATGAATAGAATGTGGTAGAAAAAATAATAACCCAATTATGGGACAGGTTTACAGTATAATTTTAGTTAGAAAAAGAAAACCATTTTTGTAAATCTATATAAAAAAAGGTATTAATCTGTCCAAATGCATGGGGGGGGGGCTGCATTCAAGAATTTGGACTTTAGAACACATATTATGTTTCTATCTTGTCTGAAATTTAGACCCCCAAAATGAATAGAATGTGGTAGAAAAAATAATAACCCAATTATGGGACAGGTTTACAGTATAATTTTAGTTAGAAAAAGAAAACCATTTTTGTAAATCTATATAAAAAAGGTATTAATCTGTCCAAATGCATGGGGGGGGCTGCATTCAAGAATTTGGACTTTAGAACACATATTATGTTTCTATCTTGTCTGAAATAGTTTTTAACTGTTGTTTTGCTTTTGTTTTTGTTTTGGCTATTATAAACACCCCTACTCTGCACATCCTTAATATTATGCCTTTTTTTTAACATCATTAATACCGTTGGTTTACCATGATTACAGTTTTCATCATGTATTTTAAAACACATAGAAATTATTTAAAATATGAATTTTGTTTCCTACCTACATTTTTTTCATAATTTTCTTCCAGATCTTTGGCCTACTATTTTTTCACTATCCTCTTTGTGTTTTTGAAATATCTTTGGTTTATTGAACAGTAAAACACATGGTAAGTGAAACCATATTGGCCACTACTTATTGGTCACTATTTATTTAGATGTCAGAATATTTACCTGGAATGCCTTTACTCATACAAACTACATATAGGTTCTCTTGAGATATAGTAGATTTGTTAGCCCTTCTTGTTTGAACTGAGAATTTTTTTATGTCATGTGAGTAGTGATATAGTAAAAGGACTATTTATCAAGGCTATTCTAATTGACTACATTTTACCTTTCATTTATGTAAGAACATTTTTGTTTCTGTGAGATCCTGAAATCACTGAGGATCTAACTCAATTTGTTTAACATGGTTTTATCCTTGGAGTTTATAGCTGTGTGTGGTGATGTGTATCTTCTCTTCTTATCCTTCAGTTCCTAAAGCTGTCACTGAAACTATTTTTTTTCTGATTTGCATCAATTGCTTTCATAGTATAGTCATGCTTTCAAGTGAACCACTTTATTCAGATATTAGATATACACTTAGCTATGATTGGCAGTCCTCAAGTAAATGAGATTTATTGGGTCATTGGAAAGTCATGATGCATTTTTGTATACAAAAAAATAGAAAAATATATCATGACTTTCCTGATGACCTAATATTTTGGTTGAAGTGTGACCAGATGAGTGGAATTTTGGAGCTCAACACAAATCTAACTAGGTTGATCACATAACATGAAATTAATACTTCATAGCAAAGCATTTTAGGCTTCAACAATGGGCTCAGACTCTACTTGTAGTCTCACCAGCTGCCATTCTCATCTTTGTACTTGGTAAGAAAACTAGAAATAAAGCTTGGTAAGAAAAGAAAACAAATAAATGAAAAAATAAAGCAAAACAAAACACCCTCTTCTAGGTTCTGTGCCAAGAACCCTATAAATGTTCCCATTAAATCTTCATAACATCCTTGAAGAATGGACATTATTCTCATTTAATGGATGAGATAATGTGGGCTTAAAAATATTACAAAATTAGCTATACTATTATAGTAAAACATTGAAATGAAATGGAAACTCAAGTTAGTCTGGACTCTGAGTCTATGCTCTCCCTAACAATAGTGCTAATTTGCAAAAACTCCAAACAGTACAACTTTGAACTGTCAGACTCTAAACCTTTGCCTAAATACCCTATACCTTTAAGTTTTCTAAGAGTTTCTATGTGCTTTATTTTCCCTCTGCTTAAAATATGTATCCTCATCTCAATTTGATTAATTCCTCTTTTTTTCAATACCCAGCAAAACTGTCACTTACTTTTTGAAGCGTTTCTTTATTTTTGCAAACAGAATCAACTGCTCTTTTCTTTCTCTCTTTTGTGGTCCCAAAGTACTCTCTACACTATATAATAATACTCTACTTATCTCAGGTCTCCTTTATTTTAAGGCAGGTATCCTGCCTTTTATTTTTTAAATTGAATTCCCAGAAATAGCATAGTTCTTGATACGAACTGAACACAAAGTATTTCTTAAATTAGATCACCAATTAATTATGTAGTCATTCAAATAATAAGGTGATTGGTGCTTTCTAGCACCAAATGAAGAAAAAGCAATTTTTCAGATCTTTACATGCTTCAGGAAGTCAAATGAGAGAGAGGAATTCTTCCAACTCAGCAACACAATATTATAGGTGCCAATCAAGAAAATGCCAGGATTAGCTTTAGAATCAGCAACTATCTACA
The DNA here is from genome assembly GCF_000334495.1 of Tupaia belangeri chinensis. Classification (NCBI taxonomy): domain Eukaryota; kingdom Metazoa; phylum Chordata; class Mammalia; order Scandentia; family Tupaiidae; genus Tupaia; species Tupaia belangeri. The sequence goes on from NW_006159565.1 coordinate 6,372,249, forward strand.
TCCCCCTTCTCATTTAAGACCCAACTTCTGCCTGCTAGAAGGAAGAGAAAACGAATACAGAAATGTTGAGAAAGTTAATCCCAGAAGCAGATTCTGTTTTCCTCTCTAAATTCTGTTTCTTTTGGTCTCACATTTGATCCATAAGGCTTTTCTCAACTAGTTATTAAACACAGGAGTTTGTAAGCAAAAATAACTTCATAGTCTCAATGAGCAAAGGCCCCTCATATACAAAAGTTGTCTCCTGTAGTTTTCCACTTAGGTATAGAGTAATAATAAAAAGTAATAATTTAATGTGTATAGACATGGACATATCTTTCTTTCTTTTCTTGGAGAGGTTTTTCTTTTTTTTGCTATAGGGTGCATGTGGTCACCAGAAAGACAGAGAGAGACAGAGAGACAGAAGGTGAGAAATCATCCCCCCAGGAGTGATGGCCATGCCACAATCCCTTCTCCTCCTTTCTCCTCTCAGGATCTTGGGCATACACGCACGTGCGTCCGGTGTGAGTTTAAGCCACCGCGTCCGGGACTCAAACCGCAGTAAACTACATGGGAGTCCAGTGACATAGCCATTATGCCAACTGCTGGTCCCAATATAGACATATCTTAATGTTGTTACCATATTGTTTTTTGTGGGGAGAGAAGTGACAGACCCAAAACCCACAAAGGAAAGTGAAAAACTGCTCGTGAGTTAAAGACAATTGCTTACATAAAACTTTTCAAGCTTTGGGGAGAACTGCAAAGCATAAGAAGGCCTAATCAAGTCAGTCTAGCCTGATAGGCTCAGTGCTTTCCTGACGAATTCCATGTAGTTGCTGAGCCCTGAGCAGGGAGCATGAAACCAGGGCTGGAAGGAACAGGTCATTAGTACTATGGAAAGTTAATCCGTAGGGTCAGTTTGGCAGCCAAGAAGTGCTGAATGTTTCTATTTTTTAATTTGTCCCCTTGAAACAATCATAAAATTCAATTGGCCTTCCTCCTTAAATCTAAATGCTTGATATTTGGCAAGTAAGTGGACCTCAACTATAAATAAACCATTAAAAGAGTGTAAATTCCAATGTGAATGACTTTCACCAATTAACATTGAAATTTATTTATAAATGACTTACATTTGGAAGTTTAAGTACTTTTTTCACAAAGCAAAATTTTCACTTGGATATATTTAAGTAAATAGTGTGTTCAAAGCTATTTTTCTCCCGTATTTACCCTTAACTCAGTAGTAAATGCTATTAATAATTATACTATGCGAAGTTTAATATGACTGATCCCATTTTAATTGCGACTCCTCCATGTGGTACAGAAATCACTAGATAATACTTATTTTTTCCCAATAGGATCTTTTTGTAAAAATTGTAAAACATAGAATTTTAAGATTCATTTAGCCACCATCTTCTCAGGTCATTGGGAAAGTTATGATGTATTTTTCTGTTTTTCTATGCAAAAATGCATCATGACTTTCCCAATGGCTCAAAAGAAATAATGTTTCAGGCAAAATTAATAAATGATAGTAAAAACTATTAGGTAAAAGTTTGATGATAAATAGGAATATTTACACTGTCTCAGAGTACCTCTCCATAAGATATGTATTTATTAAAAGAAAAGATAATAGCAAATAATAATTTTATAATGGAGAAATCCACCATAATCAGGTCTCAAAACTTACCATTGACAGTAATGAGACAAATATCACATTTCCTCATATGATGTACCAAGAAGGAGGCAATATCACTGTGCAATATTCTTGCCCAAAATCATAAACTTAATGTCATCAGGAAGAAATATCAGACAAATCAAAATAGGGATATGGCAAAAATAACTAGTTTATACTCTTCCAAAAAGTCAAAGTCACAAAAGACAGACAGAAACTACAGATTTTAGTAGACAGCAACAAAAAATAAAATGTAATGTGATCCTAGATTTTATTCTAGACCTGAAAAATAAAATCATTTATTTTAGAGGAGATTAATAGGACAGTTGATGAAATTTGAATAAGACATATAGATCAGATAATAGTACTGACAATGTCCTGTTATTAATACTTTACTATGGCTATATAAAAGAATGTATTTTGGAAACATATAATGAAACATTTTGGGGTAAAGGAATAATGTTCATATCTTATTCCTGAACAGTTGAGAAATAAAAACTGATATTGGTAATGATATGAATTAAACACAGACACACATATTACATGCAAGTGAAATGTGTGGAGGGGAAGGAGAGAGAGAGACCAGCAAAGTAAACATAGACAAATGTTAGCATGTAAAAATTCAAAGTAAAAGACAAACGTGAGTAGAAATTATTTGCATTATTTTCTAAAATTTTCTTTAAGAGCGTGAATTTAAAATAAAAATCTCAGGTGCCAGAAGGTGGCATGGAGATTAAGGCACTGGATTCCACATGGCTGGCTGCACAGTTTGAGTGCCGACCTGGCAGCCTGAAAATCACACCAGGTGTGTCTGCATGCATGCCCAGAATCTAGAGGGAGATTGGAGGAGAGAGGATTGTAGTATGGCCATCCCTGAGGTGATTTTTCACTTTTTTTAAATCCCCATCTCTCTCTTTCTCCCTCTGGTGAGAACGTGTGTCCTACAGCAAAAACTATATCAATAATATCTCTCTCAGAGACCAACTGGTCCTAAACTCATTCTCTGATGAAGGAAATGATCATATAGCTCGTTCAGGGCAAATCCAAATCTTAAGTGCCTGAGACTTTCTCTGCTACAGCCTGTTTCTGGACAAACACAAATTTGATCTCAAGAGTTATACACAGAATTCCTTATTTGCAAGCATTATAGGGTTCCTGAACTGTAACAGAAATGAGCTTTTACTTTGCTGCTCTTATCTCAATCTTTTGGGGAACAGCCTGGGCCTGGTTACACACTTGGCCCAGGGTGCAGGAGAGCCCCTTTCTCCTTCCCTTAGTTCCCGGTAGTGTTTCATGTGTATTGGTTGGTTGGGGAGATAGACCCTAGGAGATGCCTCCTGTCCTCTCAGCAACCACAGTTAATAACATCACTTCTAGCTTAAGCTTGTGCATATTTAAATTCCAGTTCTCCCCTCTTTAATACCTATGCAACTCTGGGCATATTACTTGGTCTATACTTCTGCAAAATGGATATAATAACAGCATCTTCCTTTAAGATTACTGAGATGATTAAATGAGACAACTTATGTAAAGTACCAAGCATGAGACCAGGCACCCAATAAGCACTCATGTAAAAATCAAGAACATGTGAATTATTGTTTTATGAATAAAGACAACAGCTAAAATCAAGTCTAGAGTCTCATTTCTGAAATAAATAAATAAATAAATAAACAAAAGGAATAATTATGTTGATAGACATTTTGCACCCATTCGTAGAGTCAGCTCTCAAATACCCATAAATAGTTAGCATTTTGGCCAGAAACACAGTCATAGAATATCTATTTTACCTAAATATTCTTCATTGAGGAAACTACTGCATTAGAAAGAGAATTTAAAACAACCTAAATGTCCAACAGCAGAAAATTAGCTAAATACTTTATATACTCACTTTCATTGGCATGATAGGAAGCAATTAAAAAGAATGGTGCAGATACAAATGTACTAGAATGAAAGGATATCAAATTCATATTGTGAAGTAGAGGAAAAAAGCAAATACAAAACTAGAATTTATAGGATGTTTGTAATTTCTTTTAATGTGTATGAGGAAAGAAAAATAAATTCAGGAACTAGATAGTTATACTCAACACAACTAAGGAATACCTAGGAATGAGATTGGAAAGGGAGTGGAAAGCATTGAAATTCTATCTTATACATTACTGTCTGTAGTTATTTGGTTGTTCCTTCCTATTTTACTTTTTAATTAAAAAAAAAATTGCCAGAGAGTGTGTGCACTTGCCAGAGAGGGAAAAAGACACATGAGATAGAGTAGCACAAGAAAGTACTCCCCATGGTACATGGTTTTGCCACAATCCCTTCTCCTACATTGTTCTCCCCTTTAGGGATCTGGGGCATGCATGTATGCACATGTACCCTGTATGTTTTTCAAGCCATCAGATCTGGGACTCAAACCCCAGTCAGCCATGTGAGATCCAGCTATCTAAACTACCAGACTACATATCTGGTCATTTCAATAATAAGCATCATCAGTACATTTAAAAGAAGAGTACCACCACACATACTGCCAACAGTCTCATGTGTGTGTATGCATGTAAATATACATATATACACACATGTATATGTGGGAGTGTATGTGTGTGTACATGTGTGGTGTGGTATGTGTATGTGTGTGTGTCTATCAAGTGAGTAGTGTAATAGCTCTGAAGGGCTCCTGGTGGTTATCACAGGAATCACTCAGAGCTACTAGCTAGTGGACCCAGTCCACCAGAGGCCCATGAGAGATTGTACTAATAACCTGACTGCACATATGTTTGGTCTGGGACAAAAGAGTGTGAACCAAGCAAAACAGAGTAGCCAACAACAAACAGTGCTTAAGCATTTATGTGCTTTCTTCACCTTGTTGCTTAGTTAACAAGATAAGCACAATAGAATATTATGAGACTTCACTATTACTATTACTATGTTAATATTATCATAACCCAGATAAACATGTACTCTCGTTTAAACTATAAATCCATTTGGAAACGAGAGTAGTTTAAGTGGAATAAAGTAATTACGATCAATAGATGTGCTATTTCATGAAGAACATATTTCAAATACGAGGTTTATGGGGGGAAATAAATCAAAGGAACACTTGACAAATGAAAGGTGTATAATTGTGAAATATGAACAAATGAGAATATGAGACCAAATGCCAAGCCTTGGGTCACACATGGAGTTAGGGAAGGGCCTGTCTCACAGCCACCAGGTGCCACCTCTGAGAGTTTAAGACAGCTGGCTGCTAGATGATGTTTTCTGTCTCTAATTCTGTTCCATTTGTTCCCAAATATTTATTCTAAAATTAAAGTTTTAAAGTATAATAAAAAGAAGGCAGTACTTACAACATAAGAACAGACTGGAAAATATAGCAGAAAGAGAAAGAAAGAAAGAAAGAAAGAAAGAAAGAAAGAAAGAAAGAAAGAAAGAAAGAAAGAAAGAGAGAGAGAGAGAAAGAGAGAGAGAAAGAAAGAGAGAAAGAAAGAAAATATAATTAGGAACAAGAAGAAGATTCTGACCCTCAAAAAACATAGAAGCTTAGAATCTTAGGAGGCAAGAAGAATCATATGATTCCAGAATAATAAATATAAGAGAATAATTAAATGGGAATAATGTTATGAGAAACTGCTAGAATGGTTGAATCATTCCAGGTGAGTAATGAGGAGTGTCTCAATAGAGACAATATCCTTGAAAATGAGTAAGATTTGGGTAGATAAGAGAACCAGATCCCACATTGTCAACTACAGTCAAATTCCAGCTCCAGTGGCTCGAAAAACATGCCTGGCATATGTGCAAGTGACCTGAATCCTGACAGGATGGAGAAATAGAGAAGAGACCACATACCATGAACAGTTGCCTTCTCACTTTCTTTCCCTTTATTTTTCTCTCTCTCTCTGCTGAGTGCATGCAAACATGGCACTTTAAAAAGAGAGAGAGACAGACAGAGAGAGAGAGAGAGAGAGAGGGGAAAGAAAATTTAAAAAGCTTCAACAGGCAGAGAAGGAAGAGGAATTATAAACTGGCACACCAGCGGAACAAAAATACTCAAGTGTATCCAAGCTGGTATATTCACAGAGACAGAGAAAACTGGTGTAGCAAAAAATCAAGACAGTGTCCTCCAAGTCCAGTGTGAATATTATTCTTTAAGAGAAGAGACTGATAAATTGTGTTGCATGAGTGATGGGATCCTGCTACTGTATTAGATTTCCTCTGGCATATAATAAATAGAATGAAGAGTAAAAACTTAGTGAGAGACAACTTGTTTATTAGCTATTTCAGCTGCTGTTGAGGAAGTGAATCTACTTCTCATCTTAGACTATGGACACACATATACCCAGAATGCTCAGGGTGGTCCTTGGACACTTACCTAGGACCTTTCCCATGTAGGTACAATAGTGGACAACTCTGCCACCACCTGAAACTGTTCCTCAACTTTTAATGTGGAATATTTCCAACTGGAGACGACATTATTTATCTACCTACTTCTCTACCTCTTTCTGTATTTTTTGAATGAAAATCAGACGTACAATGTCACCGATAACTATTCCCAACTATATGTTTCTAAGTAATAAAGACTGACACTCCTTTTTTTAGGTGTGGGGAAGGGGTATAAGCACAATTACCAATTCTGCAAATAATTAACAATAATTCCTTATCATCACTAACTGCACAGTTAAGGAATATCAAATTGTATCATAAAATTCCTTCCTTCCTTCCTTCCTCCCTCCCTCTCTCCCTCCCTCCCTTCCTTCCTTCCTTCCTTCCTTCCTTCCTCCCTTCCTTCTCTCTGATTTTTTTCCATTGGGTGTGGGCACTCACCAAAAAAAGAAACAGAAAGGGAAAGTGAGAAAGCACCCCCTGGGGGGATGGCCATCATACAATCCCTCTCCATTCTCTCGGGGTCTGAGGCATACATGCACACGTGCCTGGTGTATTTTGCCAGCTGCTGGTCTAGGATTCAAACTGAGAAGTTGGGCATGTGATATCCAATGCCTTAACCACCATGTCATCTACTGGCCCAGAATTCATAAAATTTTTTGACATTTTGTGTGTGTATGAAACAAAACCGAAATTTGAATTTTGATTGCATGTGATTAGGTCTTTTATATTTATTTATTTATAGATATTTTTTAAAAACTAAGTTATAGGGAACCAGTAGTTAGCGTAATGGCTATGTCGCTGGACTCCCACGTAGTTGACCGCGGTTCGCATCCCAGACCCGGTGGCTTAAAACTCACGCCGGGCACATGTGCGTGCGTGCCCAAGATCCCGAGAGGAGAATGGAGGAGAAGGGATTGCGGTGTGACCATTCCCTCT
>NW_006159565.1:6379312-6387188 GCF_000334495.1 Tupaia belangeri chinensis
TATATATGTTTTTTTTTTTGAGAGGTTTTCGCTATAGGGCGCGTGCGCTCGCCAGACAGAGAGAGACATAGAGACAGAAAGCGAGAAATCACTCCCCAGGGGGTTAGTCTCACCGCAATCCCTTCTCCTCCATTCTCCTCTCGGGATCTTAGGCACTCATGCACACGCACCCGGGGTGAGTTTTAAGCCACCAGGTCCGGGACACAAACCGCGGTCGACTACGTGGGAGTCCAGCGACATAGCCATTATGCTAACTGCTGGTTCCCAACAAATAATATTGTATTATGTTTGCTCAAGATAGATATCTTTTAACTTTCATTTTCTGTGCATTTCTCCCCCCAATACACACACACACTCCTTATTTTCTATGAATTTCTCTTCCCTCTCCACTCGGTGTCTCTCTTCTAATTTTTATGTTGAAAAAGCTGGATTTTTATCTATAGAATTTTCAAGTAGATATTTTGGTGGTTCAAGGGCATAATTTAATATGCTCCCCATTTCTCTGTATTTCTTATAAATTGGTAGTTCTATCTAAAGAATTGGTCAAATTTAGATTCAATTTGGCCAAGGAAACAACTAAACTACTTTATAAGTGGTGAAATACAAGTAGTCTTTACAAAGTTCATCGCAAATATACACTAAGAAAAACTATGAATGGATTTCAATTCTTTTTTGTTTACACCAAAATAGACCTGTAATTCAATGTTTTACAAGCATTGAGGAAGTGCTCTTGTATAATAAACACGTAAGGTCTCGTGTGTGTGTGTGTTGTGTGCGTATGTTCACATGTAAGCATGTGTTTGCAATGCTAGCAGGCCATCAACAAGCATTGCCTAGATCCTTTAATTCTTTGGGGTTGCAAAATGATCACTATCTTATTTCTCTTAATGCTTCCATAAAGAGAAACTTCCCTCCTTCTAATCTTTGGTTACCAGGACCAGCACCTGTTATTCCAGAAAGGTGTCTTTTTAGGCACTCATGCACACGCACCCAGGGTGAGTTTTAAGCCACCAGGTCCGGGACACGAACCGCGGTCGACTACGTGGGAGTCCAGCGACATAGCCATTATGCTAACTGCTGGTTCCCAACAAATAATATTGTATTATGTTTGCTCAAGATAGATATCTTTTAACTTTCATTTTCTGTGCATTTCTCCCCCCAATACACACACACACTCCTTATTTTCTATGAATTTCTCTTCCCTCTCCACTCGGTGTCTCTCTTCTAATTTTTATGTTGAAAAAGCTGGATTTTTATCTATAGAATTTTCAAGTAGATATTTTGGTGGTTCAAGGGCATAATTTAATATGCTCCCCATTTCTCTGTATTTCTTATAAATTGGTAGTTCTATCTAAAGAATTGGTCAAATTTAGATTCAATTTGGCCAAGGAAACAACTAAACTACTTTATAAGTGGTGAAATACAAGTAGTCTTTACAAAGTTCATCGCAAATATACACTAAGAAAAACTATGAATGGATTTCAATTCTTTTTTGTTTACACCAAAATAGACCTGTAATTCAATGTTTTACAAGCATTGAGGAAGTGCTCTTGTATAATAAACACGTAAGGTCTCGTGTGTGTGTGTGTTGTGTGCGTATGTTCACATGTAAGCATGTGTTTGCAATGCTAGCAGGCCATCAACAAGCATTGCCTAGATCCTTTAATTCTTTGGGGTTGCAAAATGATCACTATCTTATTTCTCTTAATGCTTCCATAAAGAGAAACTTCCCTCCTTCTAATCTTTGGTTACCAGGACCAGCACCTGTTATTCCAGAAAGATGTCTTTTTTTTTTTCCATTTTAAACGTTTGTGGTGAGAGACCAGAGTTAGTGTAATGGCTATGTCACTGGACTCCCACATAGTTGACCGCAGTCTGAGTTCTGGACCTGGTGGCTTAATTTCATGCTGGGCGGGGCGCTTGTACGTGTGTGCCCAAGATCCCGAGAGGAGAATGGAGGAGAAGGGATTGCGGCGTGGCCATCCCCTCCTGGAGGGTGATTTCTCGCTTTCTATCTGTCTGTCTGTCTGTCTGGTGAGCACACATGCCCTATAGCAAAAACCACTCTAAGAAAAAAAAAAGTTTGTTGTTATAAACTATATTAGACATACAAAAGTTACAAAGACTAGTGAAACAAGCAATCTGATGTCTGGGAAACTTCTCACTATGGTTTAAAGTGTTTTCCCAATTACTAATGAGGGTAAGATTTTTTAAATTTATTTATTTTGAGAGATTTTTGCTATAGGGTACACGTACTCACAAAAGAGACAAAGAAACAGAGATGGAAAGCGAGAAATTATCTCCCAAGGGACATGACCATGTCACAATCCCTTCTCCTTCATTCTCCACTTAAGAATTTGAGAACAAACATACATACACCTAGTATGAGTTTCAAGCCACTGGTTCCAGGACTTGGGAATATGCCACCTGCTGGCCTCAAGATATTTTAGTTTTTGTTTTTTAAAAAATGTATTTACTAGCCAGAAACAAACATTTTAATTGGTTTCTGGTTTTCTCTTACTAAATACAAAGAACGTCGGATCCCACCTGGGTAAGGACAGGAAGGGGTAAATGCTACAGCCAAGGCAAATACCTAAGGGAGAGAACTAAAGTAGAAAGAAATGGAGTGCAGAAGAGAAGAGCCACAGTAGAGGTGAGTTATGGAATTTTGCCCCTGAAACCAATGTCTAGGGCAAGGGAGCATGATGACTTTGAGATTTCAAGTCTAAAAGCCTTGGAAGCAAGGGTGCCTCTAGAAACACAGGGAGGAAAAATGGGAAGATGATGATTCTGAAGACAGGAGGCTGAGTTGGCCTGCTTGGGGCCAGAGGGTGAGAGGAAGGGCAGTATGCAGTATAACAGAGTATTTAAATATTGATTTTCAACTTGAAACTCTGATCACAAGAAGAGATTCAAATTTGTCTTTTAGCAGAGCAGAGATTTTAAACTGGAAATTATTGATGAGATAGAGACTGTTCAGAGAAAGAGGATGCAAAATGTCAAGGAGGAAGGGATTTGACAGTAGAATTTTGGAAAATGCCTGCATTTAAATGTATGAAGATGAAGATTAACTAAACAAGGAAAAAGGGATTCAAGATAATTACATTAGCTACTGTTCATCAAGCATGTCATTTGTGCCAGACTTCAAGCAAAGCCTTCTCATTAATATTTTATTTAATCATCATCATAATCTTGTGAAGCAACTAAAGCTCAGGGAGGTTAAGTCACTTAAATAAGGATACAAACAGCCAGATTCACAGAACACAACATCCAAAAGGCTAACTAACACACATTAGAAAAGACACTCAGCTTTTGTGGTGGTTAAGGAAATGTACCAGGTTCGTGGAAATTAAAAAGAACTCTAGCAGTTCAAAAAAGGGGCTACTCCTACACTGCTAGTAGAATATGAAATAGTACAGCTATTTTAGAAGGCCATCTGGCAACATCTATAAAAATTAAATATACATGTTAAGTATAAACGAAAGACTTATGTCCTTTGATCCAGCCATTCCGCAACTGAGAATATATCCTATAATATGAAATCACCAGCCCAGAGTAGAAAATGTCTGAAAAAAAAATGTCCATCAATAGGGGAATAGCTGAATAATTTGCATGATATATCTAAAGCATTTAAAAGAAGGGGTTAGTTCTATCCCATCTCATTGGAGGGCTTTTTATAATAAACTTATGTGAGTAAGGCAAAAAGCAGACTGTAAAATGTAATTTCATTTCTATAAAGCAAGATTTAAAAATATACACCTGTGCATATGTCGTGTATATGTGTGTGTGTGTGTGTGTGTGTGTGTGCGTGGTATTTGTTCAGGTCACATTACAAGTAGTAGTTAGGATTTAAGTCAAATCTGTCTGATCCAAAGCTCATACATTTGACCACTTGAGTTAAAAAGAGAGAGAGTCACCAATGTTAAATTCTCTCGGAAAGAGATGAAATGAGCTGAGGTTAAGGGGTTAAGACTTTGGGATTTGGCAATGAGAAGGCTCTGTGTCCTTGAGAGCAGGTTTCAGTTGAGCACCAGAGGAGGAGCCAAAGAGTAGGAGTGTCAGTGATTGCTGATCCCAGGGAAGAGAAAAAGAACTTAAGATGGAGTTTTCTTGTACTTGTTACATTTGCGTGTTTTACATTTAGTGACTGTTGTCCAGGTTTCTGCATTGTTCTGAGTTTGACAGGCTTAGTATATATGCAAGTTACAAGGAAGGATAGTTGCAGGAGACTTACCAGCTCTCAGGACACTTGGCAGGGGAAAGCTGACCTTCACTGCTGGCTCATCTCTAACCAATGGCTCTTCTTTATCTTTTTTTTTACTTTGTTTTTGTTTAGTTCTTTGCTGCAGAGCATGGTTGCTCATGGGAGACAGACAGAGAGAAAGAGAGATAGGGAAAGTGAGGAATCACTCTCCATACCACAATTCCGTCTCCATTCTCTCCTTAGAACCACGGGCACACATGAACATGTGCCCAGAATGTTTCCCAAGCCACGACATCTAGGCCTTAAACCACACAGTTGGCTATGTGGCATCTAGCCACCTCAACCAGAATGCTACTGTCTGGGCTCCAAATCACTTCTTTAATTTCAAGATTCCTGAGTGGGGAAAAAAAAAAAATACAGCCACTGATCTACGCTCAGCCATCAGCCCCACAGTCCCCTACCTGGTGATAAGTAAGATCTTTAAGTACCTCTGCTGACTGTCTGAAAGTCAGAACACCAGAGGAAACCTAAAATCCCTGAGTAAAAGAACAAACTGGGAAGGAAACATCACTGGGGATAATGCGAGCTGGCAACCCTGACCCCACTGAGTGTCAGTGCCTTCTCTAATACTCTGGGCCTCTCAGCTGGGCCTCTCTACTGACGTGTTCTTTTTTTTTTTTTTTTTAAAGAGGTTTTTGCTATAGAGCGCATGCACTCATTAGAAAGACAGAGAGAGAAAGAGAGACAGAAAGTAAGAAATCACCCCCCCGGGGGGATGGCCACGCCACAATCCCTTCTCCTCCATTCTCCTCTCAGGATCTTGGGCACACACGCACATGCACCTGGCATGAGTTTAAGTCACAGGGTCTGGGACTCAAACTGCAGTTGACTACATGGAGGTCCAGCGCTGGTCCCTCTACACTGACGTGTTCTTCTGACTCCTATCTCTGTCTCTCCTAACTGGTTTTTCCTCTGAGACATTTGGACCAGTACTTGTGGGCAGGCCTGCCAGATATCTGCTCCCTACCCCGGATCAACCAGAAGGGGTGGTGGAAAGAGTCATATCCTCTGTCTACATTTTCATCTTAGTCTCTAACATAGAAACAACTGCCAAGAAACACTATGCCTTTCCTGCCAGTGGAAGAGGCCCCACAGGCCAGCGAGCAGGAGAATGGCCACTGTTCTCTTCCCCACTGGCCACCATCTTGCTAGCTTTCTCCACTGAAGACCTTTTGTTGTTGTTGTTTTGGAGAGATTTTTCTATAGAACATGTGCACTTGCCACAGAGACAGAGAGACACACACACAGAGAAAGTATGGAATCACCCCCCGGGGGCTGGACATGCCACAATCCCTTCTCCTCAATTCTCCTCTCAGGATTTGAGTCACGTACACAGTGGGACTTCACACTAGTCAAGTCCCACCAGGTCTGGGACTTTAACCAGGGTCCACCATGTAGGAGTCCAGCACCTTAATCACTACACCACCTTCTGGCCCCTGATCTGAAGATTTTTTTAAGTGGAAAATGTTCTCCCTGCTAGTGCTCCCAGAGGTGGGGTCAGCTCACCAAAGGAAGGACTTCTCCACCACACGAGAGAGGCTTACATTCTCTATCCTGTCAAAAAGAGTCCTAATACACTTGCCTTGCCTTATCTTATCTCTGCACTTACTCCCTTACACAGTACAAGTGGGTGTGTGAAATACACGTAAAGCAAGTAGGGATGTAACTGGGTTAAAACAGTAGTGATCAGAGACCAGCAGATGGCATAATGGTTACATTGCTGGACTCCCACATAGACGGCCAGGGTTTGAGTCCTGGACCTGGCAGCTTAAACACACTAGGCACATGTGTGCATGCCCAGGATCCCAAGAAGAGAATGGATGAGAAGGGATCGTGGTGTGCCAATCCCCCCGGGGGGGGGTGATTTCTTGCTTTCTGTCTCTCTATCTCTCTCTGTCTCTTCAGCAAGTGAACACCCCCTATATCAAAAATTTCCCTAAAAAAAAAAAAAGTAGTGATTGACTTGCATGGGTGACAAGGCAGACTGTTGTAGAAATATATTTGTCCAGACAATTTGAAAAAAAGGTACATTTCTATTTATTTATTTATTTATTTATTTATTTTTGGCAATGTCAATTTCCCTGGGAAAAACTGATTTAGAGAGGCCAAAAAACCCCTGAAACTACAGGCTTTTAAATGACTTCTTTAGGGTCTTTTCCAACATCTAACAGTACCTACAAAGCTATAATCTCTCTTTGTTGAATTAGGAAGCATTCACAATCTGTCCATGCTTTGTTTATGCTGTGTTTTAAGATTTAATGAAGATTTCTTACCAGTAGCCAGAAACAAGAAAATGTAAATGCTCTCTGCCTAAGAGACTTTAAATGACCCTGACTGTTCTGTTCTGTAAGTAGCTGCATCCCTGGCTAATGACTCTTGAAATAGTTTCAAAGTGGGGGTTAGACACATCTGAAGAAAGGATGCAAATAAATTAGGAAGAAATTTACCAGTCTACACACACACACGCCCCTGCGGTGTATCATTTGCCTACCTTTACCTTTAAGGCAACAGTGTAAGAACACCACCAACAGCAAACTGGTTAAAACATGCTTCTGGTTCTTAGTGTCCCATTCCCAGTAACTAGCAATTTCTCAATGACAGTCTCATTCATTATTTCAGCAGGTAGTATATGACGGGTTTAGGGGTAAGAACATAAATGTATGGATATAAAATTTGAATGTAATGTTTTACCCTTGCCATTGAATAGCTATGTGAACTGGAGAAAACTGACTAACCTCTCTGAGCCTGTGCCTCTTTAACAATAAAATGAGGATTAAAATATACTGCAGAAATATAGAAGGATTAAATGACCACTTATATGAAGAGCGTGAAACATAATGCTAGGTTACAGGAGGACTTGGTAATTCATAGCCATCTTCATGACTATGCCCCATAAACACTTACTTAATATGTGAAATAAAGGCTTAAAGCAAATGTAAAGTAAAACCAACAGTCCACCAATGTGAACACACCTAAAATTCAATTTTCTTTTTTTAAAGAGAGATTTTTTGCTATGGGGTGTGCATTCACTGAGGAGACAGAGAAACAGAAAGCTAGAAATCTCCCCTGAGGAGGGATGGCCACACCACAGTCTCTTCTCTATTCTCCTCTTGGGATCTTGGGCATGCATATACACAAGCCCAGTGTGAGTTTTAAGCTTCCGGGTCTGGGATTCAAACCGCAGTTAACTACGGAGAGTTCAGCAATTGTCACATCATCTGCTGGTTCCTAAAATTCAACTTTTAAAAAGGTATTTAACTGAAAATACAAACACTAGTCATAGACTTTAAAATCCTACCTATGTGGGACCAGCAAGTGGCATGGTGGTTGAGGGACTGGATTCCCACATTCCTGACCATAGTTTGAGTCCCAGACCTAGCAGCTTGCTTTCTCGCTTTCTCTCTGTGTCTCCCCTCACACGGCAAACATGCCCTATAGCAAATTTAAAAATAATAATAAGTAAAAATTTAAAACAAATTCTAGAAAAAAAAAATCATACCTAAATAGGCGCATGAACTGGATCTATGTCCAGAACTCCCAGACTTCCTTTTTCCACCCTTGGAGGCTGCTCACATCTCAAAGGTCATTACTCTTCTCATGCTAGCCGTCTCT
>NW_006159565.1:6387203-6404765 GCF_000334495.1 Tupaia belangeri chinensis
TCTTTCCCTTCCATTTCTCTTTCTTGCCCATCCCCACCCCACTGTTCCCTCTCCTGGTGCTCTGTCAAAGAACTCAGAGCAGGATGGTAGCCAGCTGCTAAAACTGCTTTTTCTGCTTCTGTCTTTACCTCAAGTGCTTGGGACCAGAATATGAGTCAGCAACCCAAGGCCCCAGGAGATTCACTTAATACGCATTACCTCATTTAATCCTCACACAAACCTTGTCCCAGAGACATCATTAGCCTTATTTTCTGGAGGAAGAAATCCACCATAGAGCTTTTTCAAGGCTTCTCTGAGGCCAGCTTGTGTCCTGGTGGTTGCAAGGTTGGAGTTCAAGCCTGGCAGCTTGAAAAACATGCCAGAAACATGTATGTGCCCAAAACCCAAAAGGAGGGAGAGATTGAAGAGAAGGGATTAAGGCATGACTATTCCCCATGAAGGATGCTTTCTTACTTTCTCTTTATTTCTCTCTCCCCTGAGGGCACATGCATCCTCTGACAAAACTTAAAAAATAAAATAAATAAAAATAAAAAGATTTTCCTGATATCACATCATTAGTAAGTAATAAAGCCAGGTATATCCAGGGTGTCAGACTCCAAAGCCTACTCTCAATCCTTGTTCTCAGGTAACCAGGTCTATGTATATCATGAATCAGGTCTCTGCTTGTCAGGAAAAAATCATCAGAATTTACTTTGGCAATCCCTTTGAAGGACAATTTGCTTGGAGAACATCCAACATGATATTTCTGGTTTTATTCAGCAATTGCACTCCCTTAATTTGTGGGCAGACTTTTCCAAGTGAAAAAATTATATAAAATAAAATGTTTGAAAAGCATTTCACACTGTGATCGAGTCATTAAAAAGAAGAGTCATTAATAATGCATTGACTCTGATTATACTTTCAGTCACTGGGAGCTGTCAATGGAGAATTACTGTTCTCTTTTGATGAAGTCAAAGTCATATAGGGGTCTCTGACAAGGCACACGATTGTTCTAGCATTGTAGAAGTAGGAAATTGTTCTCTCCTGGAAAATACACTTCAAGGTCATGGGGCATCGTTAACATTCTAGAAGGTTTGTGGTCCAAGGTTGGGGTGGGGCAGGGAATGGATAGCAAGAATGGAATGTAAAACAAATGAGAAACATCAAGCCAGTTAAAGATGGTTTAGCAAACACCTCCCCTGCCGTCCCTTTGTCAACGCAGCAGAAAGGCCCTCCCTAAATTGTTCCACTAGGGCCCTCGACAATAGTAAATTTTCTATTGATCTTTATGGTCTGCTTAATTAAAAAGAAAGTTGGAATGTCAATGTGGGCCGCTTTGGAGTCTAAGATCCACACCTTGTTTTTCTCTAAAAATGCAAACCCACTGTAACAATCAGATTCTGAAACTGACTCAGGTATTCTGGGCCCTGAGCCAAAGTCCGTATGTGTGTAGCAAGGAACACTCAGCACTTATTTGGGTGAGTGTATCAACAGGCAATAAATTTCCCAGTCCATCTATGTGATAGAGTTTACAGACTACTTAGAAGGGCAAGAAGAAACAATCTGCAATAAACATTTCAAGTGATGCAGGGCCCTCACCATCCAGAGGCAGCCAAGGATGAGAGCAAGACCTTCTCAAGTGTAAACTCTCTGCTGCGTGAAACTGCAGGATATCTGACCACAGGGGGCACAGGGCTGCAAGAGACCAGCCCTGGAGGCCAAAAAGTTTACGAGACTGGGGAAAGTCTTTAGCCCAGTGGAGGGACATTCTCTCTGGACTAAGTGTTGCTGTTTTCATTGGTAAGCATTCAGCAATAAAGCATTACTTTTTAAAATAAAACTGAGCTCTGCAGGGATATCCTATTCCAGCACCTCAAATTCATTAAAATTTCATTAACATCCACTTATGGAGTTGCCATTTATTTGCTGCAAAGCATTTTCTGATAACACTGCAGAAAAGAGATAAATGAGATTTTCTTCCTTGGGATCAGAAGCAACCAAATTCCTTGCCAGGCTGGGTATTTAGTCTCAATGGGCCAGAGCAGCAAGCACCACACACCAACGGTGCAAAGGTCCATGGAAATCCTGTCCAGTCATGGGTCTGATGAACACAGTTATTTCGTAAGGCTACTTTAGTAGTGTAGGTGAGCACGGCAGTCCAGCACCTCTTCTGTTGGATCTTCAACTTATGTTTAAGGTTTTATGTTTGTTTGATTATTGTTTCCATGAAAACAACATATAGGCACCCCCAACTGGGTTTTTACACCACGATCACCCCTAGTCATATCCACTGGTCCATGGACACATATGTACCCAGAATGCTCGGGAAGGTTCTGGGATGAGAACCCAGGACCTTTTCCATGTAGGTACAGTTGTGTTACCTCTCTGTCGCCACCATGACCTGTTTTCAACTTTTAATGTGGAATATATCCAACACAGCCAAATTAGAGAAAATGTCATTCTTATACGTACCTATTTCTCTGCCTCTTTTTTTTTTTAATAAAAAAAATCAAATATTGTCTCATGTTACTGATAAATGTTCTATTTGTTTCTAAGTAAGGACAGCTCTCTTTTAGGTGGGGAGGAGGGACATAAGTGCAATACCATTACCATTTCTTTAAATAATAATTCCTTATTATCATTAAATGCACAGTATTCTAATAACAAGTTGTATCATAAAATTAATATTTTTTTAAACAGAGTTGTATGCAACAAAACCTAAGTTTGGGGACCAGCAGTTGGCGTAATGGCTATGTCGGTGGACTCCCACGTAGTCAACTGCAGTTCAAGTTCTGGACCCAGTGGCTTAAACTCACACCAAGCTCATGTGTGTGTGTGCTCAAGATCCTGAGAGGAGAATGGAGGAGAAGGGACTGTGGCATAGCCATCCCCCCTGGGGGCTTATTTCTCTCTTTCTGTTTCTCTGTCTCTCTCTGTCTTTCTGGCGAGTGCATGCGCCCTATAGCAAAAACCTCTCAAAAAATAAAAATAAAAACAAACACCCAAATTTGACTTTTATGGTTATTTTTAACTTCGAGTTTAAAAAAAAAACCAAACAAACAAACAGAACCCTAAGTTATAGAAGTATGGGGGGGGTGGGGTGCCAGAAGGTGATGTGGTGGTTAAGGCACTAGACACTCACACATGGCCGACCACAGTTTAAGTCCCGGACCTGGTGGCTTGCTTTCTCACTTCTTTCTATATGTCTGTCTTTCTGTGGTCAAATGAAAATAGATGAATGAATGAATATTTTTTTAAAAAAAGAAAAGAAGTATGAGGGATAATTCTACATTGTGTTTCTTTGTAGTCATCAAGCAGAATTGAACAAGTGATATTTTGTTATATTTGCTTCAGAAGAATATCTTTTTACTCTTCTCTCTCCACCCCACTCCTTTTCTTTTGTCTAATGTTTATGTTGAAAAAGCTGGACTATTTGGTCTCTAGGATTTTGAAATAGGCATTTTGCTGATCCTAGGGTGTAATTTAACATGTTCCTCTTTTCTCTCTATTTCTTATAAATTGGTAGTTATATCTAAAGAGCTGATCATATTTACATTCAATTTGGCCAGGGGAACAGCTACACTACTTTATAAGTGGTGGTATACAAGCCATCTTTACAAAATTCATGGAGTATGTGCAATATGAAAAAAACATACATGGATTTCAAATTTTATTTTTGCAACAAAATAAACTTGTACTTTAATTTAATTTTTCACAATTTTTTTTTTGCAGGGCCTTATGAAAGAAACACATAAGGTTTGGGGTGTGTGTGTGTGTGTGTGTGTGTGTGTGTGTGTGTGATGCTGGCAGGCATAGGTGAGCTTTGCCTAGATCTTTTCATTCTTTGGGGTCGCAAACTGGCCACTGCTTAATTTCCCTTATTAAAGGAATGCTTCCATAAGGAGATGCTTCCCTGCATCTAATCTTTGGTTACTAGGTCCAGCACCTGTTTTTAAAACCTACATCAACACATTCTCTTTCTCATTCCCATCTCAAGAACAGAAAGATTTTTGTTTTTATTTATCTATTTCTTTGGAGAGATTTTTGCTGTAGGGTACGTGCACTCACCAGAGACCAAGAGACTGAAAGTAAGAAATCACCCCCCCCCCCAGTGGGATGACCACGCCAAAATTCCTTCTACATTCTCCTCTCAGGATTTTGGGTATGGACGCACATGTGCCCAGTGTGAGTTCTAAACTGCTGAGTCTGGGACTTGAAACACAGTCCACAATGTAGGGGTCCAGCATCATAACCATTAGACCATTAGACCATCTGTTGGTCCTGAAAGGTTTTTATTTTTAAATGTTTGTTGTTATGAACTACACTAAGCATACAAAAGTTATAAACAGTAATACAACAAGCAACCTGATGTCTGGGAAACCTCTCACTATAGTTTTTGTTTGGTTGGTTATTTTTGCCATAGGGCACGTATGCTCACTGGAGAGGAGAAAGACAGAGAGATAATGAGAGAGAAAGTGAAAAATCACCCCTCTCCCAGGGGGGATGGCCATGCCATAATCTCTTCTCCTCCATTCTCCTCCTGGGACTTTGGACACACACACACACACACATGCTCCCAGTGTGATTTTCAAACCACTAGGTCCAGGACTCAAACTGCAGTTGGCCACATGGGAGTCCAGTGCCTTACCCACCATGCCACCTGCTGGTCCCTCATTATGGTTTTAATTTCTGCTTTCTGAGTGCTAATGAGGATAAGTGTTTTTGTTGTCGTCGTTTTGTTTTTCAATGGGTTTACTGGCCAAGTGCAGATATTTTCATTGGCTTCTGGTTTTCTCTTACTAAAGAACAAGAACAAGAGATTCCACCTGGGCAAGGAAAGGAAGAGGCAAAGAGTATAGCCAGGGCACATATCTGCAGCTGGCCTGCTCCGTGCCACAGCCAGCCCAGGGTGAATCTCGATTGAAATGAGCGTGTGCCATATGAGAATACTGTTTGTCAGACAACAGACAGGAAAACATACTGGAAACCTGCCAGACTGGAGGTACAAAGGGGATGGCAAGAAGTCTCGACATCTGTCACAGAACTGAGCCCCGCCAGCACAGCCCTCAGTTGTCTGAAGAATTACACCTGAAAAGGTATGCACGTGTGTGCTCTGATTTAGTGAAGAATTAAAGTAAACAGGAGGTTGAGAAGAGGGAAGGATGGGACAGAAATAATAAAGATAGGTTACAGCCCCCAGACTCCCAATAACTGGAGTCTCAAGTGCACACAATAATCAGGCAGACAATAAAAAAGGAAGCAGTGGGCCTGGTACAGGGCCATAGGAGAAGGTGGGAACTGCACGGTTTCTTATCAGCTTTATCACCTGACTCTTAACTAGCTAGATTTCTAACTCCCCAAGAAAAGCTGAAACCTAGATGTCATCTAGAATTTCCAGATTTTTTTAAATCAGGTATTTTCTTTTATTTTCTTTTTCTAACATTGTATCATTCAAACAACATAACAGAGTAAAATCTAGTCTTCTTAGGCTTATTTATTTATTTATTTATTTTTAATCACATTGTGTTTTCTCCCTGGGCCAAAAATTGTCCATAAGATGGGGGTGTGATGTCCTCTTGACCATTCCCTTGTCCCTTACCCCCCAACACACACACACCAGACATGATTACTCTTATTTGTTAGGAAAAGTTATTTTCATTTCATGGGCCTTCAGAAACAATCATGAAGATGTTTTCCACAATGGGCACTGACTAAATAAGCTTCTACTAATTGGTTTTGTTTAGTTGTTTGTGTTTGTTTTGTTTTGCTTTTAATTTTTTTGGAGAGGTTTTTGCTGTAGGGCGCGTGCACTCGCCAGAAAGACAGAGAGAGACAGAGAGACAGAAAGTGAGAGATCACTCCCCAGGGAGGATGGCCACACCACAATCCCTTCTCCTCCATCCTCCTCTTAGGATCTTGGGCACGCACACGCACACGCCCAGCGTGAGTTTAAGCCACTAGATCCGGTACTTGAACCACAGTCTACTACATAGCAGTCTAATGACATAGCCATTTTTCCAACTACTGGTACCTGTTTAGTTGTTTTTGACTTAGGAGTTTTCCTCTACATTCAGCAGCGGTATCCCAACTGCTGATATACAAAGGTTGGAATGGTAAGGTCCCTGTAGCTTAAAAAAAAATAAATTGGAAATACTTTGTCTTCAAGCAGTACATATAGACAATGTTATTTATATAACAAAATGTTCTAACTTAATTCATTCTAAGACATGGCAGTGTGTTATAATGCCATACTAATTATAAATCTGAGTAAAATCATACTTCTTAATTACCTATAGCATTGCATATAGGAATGAATAAAGACTCCAGGAATAGGCATGCTACCTATTTTTACATTTCTGAAGGGCTGCCATGTAGCAGAGAGGATCAACTTACTCTATGAAACCCTCGAAGTTAGAATTTTGGTGCAAAGTGGTTGAAAAACAGCTGCTGGTTCAGTTTAAGTATACTCAAGCATCTCACAGCAGTGTTTTCTCAAGTACTACTTCAGGAAGTAGTGAGTTCCCTGTCACAAAAGACATCCAAGGGACATCTACCACCATATTGGAGCAGGAAATGGTGTCATCAAGACACTCACTCTGTCAAACAATATGCACGTTCCTTTCTAAACAAGATGCTAATGATTCAATTAAACTAAAATCCATAAACAAATAAAAGAAACTCTCTCATTAAGATTAATAAAGAAGTAGGAACCGAAGAAAATATTCATTTGTATCAAAGCAGTAAATCACAAAAAAATAGTAAAGTGAAGTACATTGATAAAAAAGCTTTAAATAATACCTATTCTTTCAGTTATTTACATAAAAATGATATAGTGCTGTGTAACCATAACTAGTAAAATAGTTAAGGTTAATATCAGGGCTAGGTGACTTGCCTAAGGGCAAAAAACCATCTGTATTTTCATCAGGAATTAGAAGCCAGATCTTTTACACTGAACCATGTTCATTTTATTGTGCATTTGGATAGCCACATATTCCAAATCATGAATATAAAGGCTGACTTGGTTCATTACTCAAAATATATCACAAAAGCTAAGATGAGTGAGTGACATATCTAAGGAAAACATAAGTGGGACCACACTTACTAAATGTATTCTTCATGGCAGGTCACCTGATGGACCTTTGCACGTACTATCTCATTTTATTCCCATAATAACTCTTTGAATTGTACATTAATATCACCTTCATTTTACAGATTAGAACAGTTAATTAGCTGGTCTAAGGTCATACCATTTGAGAGGATCAGAGTTGGAATTTTTTACCTACATTATAAAACTAGCCCAGAATTTTTTCAATTAAAATCCAAAGAAAAGCCAAGACATAAACTATTTAGACACAGCAGCCCTAATAATACTTACTCTGGTGTTTCTAGGGATGCTTCTTGCCTTTTGGTGACTTTATTTTCCTACTTAAATAAATGGTTGTTATTAATAGTAATAAAACTGGAAATACTTAACCTATAGATACTCCACTATGCTCTTACTTTTTAAAACAAAGGTGATTTATATGTTATGAACACATGAGATTAGAATTAATTTTTGATGCACACAAGGTGCAGCTGCATCTTCCACTAAAGTTTTCCCCTTTTTGGCCATAAACTCATGATTTTCTTTAATAATAACACTTCATTTCCTGTGCACCTGCAAAGGAGAGTCTGACAAATTTTCTTTAAATAAACTTGAATTTCTTTTTAATATATTTAAATGAGTCTATAGTGTTAGTGTCCTGTAGACACAGAGCAAAATCAAGTTAGAGATGCAAGAAAATTCAACGATGTAAAGGAATTAGGGATGCAATTAACATTCTTTCTTAGTCAATTTTAAATAATTTGTTAATCTAGTATTCTATCAGAGGATACTATCTGCTGTTTCCTGTAGACCTACTGTGTGCGGCTGTTGAGCTCTATAATTTAGGGATCTGAAGGATATATCTTATGACTCATAGGATGACAGCCAAGGTCGGCTAGCTGGTGTTCTACAATGCCTTCCCAGGAAATTCTCATTTTTCATCTCTCAGGTCTTCTAGATGTAGAGACAAGTTTTTCACATCAGACACCTTACAGAGCAACTAAACAGTTAGCTTAATTTGTCTCTAAATCAGAAATTCTGGAGATGCAAGTGGAAAGGCTAGCTGATAGAATTCGCCAGCATTAGTGACTCCCAGAGAGCAGAATGCACAACTTAATTTGCAACCCAAAGTTCACTTATTAATTTGGCTGCCTGTAATGTTCTTTCTTTTTCTTTTCTTCACAGCAACTGCCTCTTAGTTGTACTGCCTTATCTTCTCAGCAACATCCAAAACACTTTGCACTTAGCCTATCATTTCACGGTTTCATTTTATTGCACATATATTTTATGTATCTGTCTCTCCAATTAGACTTTGTAGGGATAATATTATTTTCTTTAGCATCTGCCCCAGCACCTAGAAATTGAAGTGAATGAGTGGATGGATGGCTGGCTGCCTGGATTGGATATTACAATATGATTTGAGAGTCTCCAATGTACTCAGATCACAGTCCCTTCCTCTGCACAGTAAAGCTGGAAAAAGTTAAATGTGACAACCGAGCAGATGAGACCTGGATTTGTAATGCTGGCTTGTATCTCGCTGGTATTTTCTCCAATAAATGAACCTGTTGTGATTTCACTGCTTTGTGGCGTCCTTAACAGCCTTTCAATACCTTCATGTTAATGGCTCAAAGGAAGTTGTTACAATGTTTGCAATGAATGCAAATTATGGATCCATAATCCTGAGTGTCTCATAAAGAACCTCACTAAACAGTTATTGTACCTATACAATAGCATCTCTTATGAAATCCCAATGAATCAGCTTTAAACAAAACCACTGTCGCCCTCGTCTGCAGTGTGAAATTTTATGAGAAATTCAACTGGCTTTTAGCCCGCCCCCGCTCCAACACCCTGCATAATGTTAGAACAGACTATGGAGAGGAGGCTGGTAAAGACTGGCATTTTGAGGTAAATAATGCTTATTTTCAGGTAAAAAGTAAAGACTTCTGGTCTAATTTTTCTCTCCAATGGATGCTTCTTGTGGTGAGAAAATAACAGCCTTGTGGAATCAAATACAACCACGAAGATTATTTGAAAATATGCTGCATATATTTTAAAATAGCGCCTTGCCCTCATTTTATGTTGCAGAGTTTACAAAGCCCTTCCATGTGTGTATTATGTCATTTCATCCTCCTAATAGCCCTGTGATGCTGGTTCTTGTTATCATCATCATGCTCTGTATTAGTAAACAGATTCCGGGAACACCTGGCTTGGGAGTGTTCTTGCCCTCCTCCCAGTAGCTCAGGTTAGAAACCTCTAAGTCTCGTCTCCTCCCTCCTACAGTATTTGACATCCAATCAATGACTCTTTGGTACACTGCTTTCGTATTCCTCTCCTTTTCCCAATCCCCATTGTCACTGCCTCTTAGGCTCTGTCTCATACAGTACCTGGTACAGAGCAGCCTTCAATGACTCTCTGCTGAGCGAGTGAGTCCTCTGAGGCTGGAGAGGCTACAATAACCTCCTGCTAGCCAGCTGGCCCCTAGCTTTAAAATCTTTCAAATAATCTTCCCATGCCCATGAGAACTCCCTTTCTAGTGTACACGTTGGATATATGTAATTCCTCTGATCAACACCCCTATCTCACAGACAGAAAACCTAATTATAATGCACTTAGTCAACATGAGGGGGTGGTTAAGATCTGCCTCTGATGAACTGTTTAGCTCAGTGTCTTGCCACACCCTTGTTCTTTACACCTCTGGTCCTGACATGCCTTCTGTTCTCCTGCCTCCGTCCATGCTATTTTCACTGACTCGAAATCAACCATCCAAGTAGTTCCTTTGAAAGTTTCTGACTCTAACAGGCCAGCCTAGAAGATCCTTCCCTTGGGGTGGGGGGTGGGGGGGTCACTGACTTTGAATACATCATCTTATTGCATTATATAAGCTTTTTAATGTGATTATTTCACTCTAGAATTAACATTTTCTAGGGACTAGCATCCCTCTTTTTAAATCTTTTTATTGCTACCAGTACAGTGATTGATATATTGGATCATCTGAAAAGTCATGACGCATTTCTGCATAGAAAAACAGAAAAAAAAGTCATGATTTTTCCGACGACTCAATAGTGTAAACATGGGACTAATTTGTGAAAGTTAGCTGGAGGGACCAACAGGTGGTGTAGTGGTTAAGGGCACTGGATTCCCACATGGCTGACCATGGTTTGAGTCCCAGACCTGGTGATTTGCTTTCTCACTTTCCCTCCATTTCTCTCTTACTCTGTCTTTTTCTGCCCAAATTAAAATAAATAAATAAACAGAGTTAAATAAATAATTATTTTTTAAAAAGTTAGCTGGAAAAGAATAAATAATATGACCAAGCAGGAGATGGTTGGCTACTCAATGTCCCCCACTTCAGGAAATCACTACTCCTTCCTTTCATATTCATCTTCTCCAGGCCATGTGATCAGCATTGGTCCCATGAATGGGGTGGGTATCCACCTTCTTAGACCTGGCCAATCAAAACATGGTGTCCTACCTTTCAGGGATTAGTTCTAAGCTGGAAAGTTTGCCCAAGCAGGAGTGTCAGCATTACTGGACCCCAAAAATGAGAGTGGATTTTAGTCAAAAGCATCAGAAATAGATTGTCCTTGTTATTAGTTAAGGTTCTCCAAATAGCTTAGATAGATAGATGTAAAATAGATAGATAGATAGATAGATAGATAGATAGATAGATAGATAGGCAGACAGAGAGATAAAAGAGGAATTATTAGGAACATGGGCCTATATAATTAAGGAGGCTAAGATGATGGCATGCCACCTGCAGGCTGAAGAACCAGGGAAGCCAGAGTAAATTCTCCTTTCTCTTGACTTTTTGTTCTATCTGGACCCTCACCCAAATGAAGGGTACCTTCCCATACTGGGTAAAGGCCAACCTTCTTACTCATTGCACTAATTCATCTGGAAACACCCTCACAAACATACCCAGACATAATACTTCACTGATTTTCCCTTACTCTAGTCAAGTTGGTACTTAAGATTAACCAGCACTGTCTTCTTCTGGTGTCTCCAGTTACTAAGATCAATAGCTTAGGGGCTGGGAGGAGGAATGGTCGTTAGGGCACTGAACTTCCACGTGGCCAACCATGATTTAATTCCCAGACCTGGTGGCTTGCTTTTTTACTTTTCCACTCTCTGGTCAAATTAATAATAACAGTTAATAAAATTAAATAGTTCTTTTAAAAAATCGATAATCTAGAACTGCCATTCTGCCCACCATGAGGAGAGAGCTTGCCTGGAAATTAAGCCAGTCAAGGCTTAATTTTCTTCCTTACTAAAGAAAGCTAAGTAAATATATAGAAAGACTAATACAGATGGTCCTTTGAGGGCAAGTTGTTCTTTAGAGATGTGCCAGAAGTCCTCAAAATTTCAACTATACAGGCCAATATAGTACATTTTTCTTGTCTAACATACTTTGACTTAAATTTCAATCACTTGCAACAAAGAAGCCTTGCTTAGTACAGTGTTTTGAAGTTCCCCAGTTCTTCCTACTTTTTTTCTTACCCTAACCAAGAGGCATAACATGCTTTGACCTCTCTGTGACCCAGCCAGTTGCATTTCTCAGGCATACTGGTGTCCCAGCCAGAGCCTTGAAAGGTCCCAGGCACTGATAAAGATTTTAGGTGATTGTGCAAAACATTGAAATAAACTGGCTCAGGCCCTGAGTCAAATTCCTTAAACTCTCATATAAACTCCATACCTTGACTCCCTTGTTACAGACATGCCTAGGGAAGACATCTTCCCCTTAGTCCCATCACAAGAATATACCACAGCCTACTCTATAGGTAAGTTCTCTAATACATGCTTTAGGTTGATCATTCTGGTATTTAATTCTTCTTCCTTTGGAATATCAACTTGCCTCATCTTGGTGTGGTTTGAGACACTCCCCTCTGGAAATTCATCTGGTATATTTTTTAAGCAATTCCAAGTATAGGCTTGGTGGAACAAAATAAGAGATTAAGATTAAAATCAATGGGACCAGCAGTTAGCGTAATGGCTATGTCGCTGGACTCCCATGTAGTCAACCGCGGTTCGAGTCCCGGACCCGGTGGCTTAAACTCACGCCGGGCACGTGTGCGTGCGTGCCCAAGATCCTGAGAGGAGAATGGAGGAGAAGGGATTGCGGTGTGGCCATCCCCTCTGGGGGGTGATTTCTGGCTTTCTATCTCTCTGTCTCTGTCTCTCTGGCGACTCAGGTGTGGGACCTTCTCGTAAAGGAAAAAAAAAAAAAAAAAAACCTCTCCAAGATTAAAATTAATTAGCAAAACAGTGAAAATCAAACCAGATCACCTGATTCTACAAGAAATAGCCTTTCTACCCCATACCCTATTGCTCTATTTTAACAAATTGGAATAAAAACAATATACAACATAAAATGATCTTGATCTTTCATTTCTTTAAAACAAAATTTAGATGGAGCTCACTAAACATTTCAAAGAATTAAAAACACATACAGAGAGACAAAAACAAAACAAAACAAAAAACATAGTTTACAATGGCAAATGGTAAGCCAGTTCTATAGCCTAGTGGATAAAGGAGCCAGATACCACATGGCCAACTGTGGTTAGAACCAGGTCCTGTGGTTTGAAAAATACACCAGGAACATATAGGTATGTGCCCCAAATCCTTACAGGATGGAAAAATAAAGTAGAAGCGATTATAGTATGACCATGCTCCAACAGGGAATGCTTTCTCCCTCTCTGTCAGTCTGTCTTTTCTTCTTCTTTTTCTTTCTCTCCCTTCTTTCTTCTCATAATCACATTGGCTAGATGGAAATCCACTGGGAATTTATCAGTATATTTTCCATTAATCTATATATATATAAAATTAAAAATTTTCAGAGTTATGGCTAGAGGTGGGAAAAAAGGCCAGGAAGTCTTTCTCCCTCTCTGTCAGTCTCTCCGGCTGAATGCCCACATTCTCTGGCAATTAAAATAAAAAATACATTGGTAAATGGTAATAGTTTTGTAATTATAAAAGCACCATTGGATACTTCATAATAAATCATGTAATAAGACAGAATTACTAAGACTATCTACTTTGATTTTTTTTTTTTTTTTTTAATTTTAGGAAGAAGGAGGATCTGTTTAACTGTAGCAAGAAAGAGTGAGCCCTGTTCTTTAGGGCAGCTTCCCATCTAGCTCTCTGCTTTCACTTCAGGCTTCACTGTCTATCACTAGCAGAGAGTGAATGGGGATTTATGTCCATCATAAAATGCTGTCCAATAGGTAGATTTATAAGATTTATATACATACATTAAGTCGCTCTGTCCTTTGCCATGTACCTCCAATAAACCTTCTGGTTCTCCCTCATCATTTCATGCCAAATGAAAAGTGGTAATATTACCAGATTTGCAGTTAATTATCATGAAATATAACTCCTAATGATTTAACATCTTTGTTAAGAAGCCATGGTAACATGGAGCTCAACACTGAAAAACATCATTAAAGCTATCATTTATCCATGACACTTACATTTTGTTCATAGAAAAAAAAAAGTTAATTGACAAAGAACATCTATACAATATTTATTGAGAAAATAGCTCTCTCTTGCTGTCAGTTAGTTTAGCATATTAAGGTTTTATTTATAGGAGCTAACTTTTCTTATTCTTTTTAATGACCTTGAAAGTGAGTTACATTTCCTTCCCTTAAATTGAATTTATGAGAAAATAACCCTCCCTTGACAAAGGAGCTCTGGGCTGATAAAAGAGAATTGCTTAACATTCATTTGCCTGATGATCAAACATGTCATGGACTAGGACATGGAACCATGCAGACCTTGACTAGGGAAAAGCCATGTAACAACTCTTTTTATTCTAAATAGAAAGCTTTTTTTTTTTTTTTTTTGAGAGGTTTTTGCTACAGGGCGCCTGCACTCGCCCGACAGACAGAGAGAGACATAGAGACAGAAAGCAAGAAATCACCCCTCAGGGGGAATGGTCACGCCGCAATCCCTTCTCCTCCAATCTCCTCTTGGGATCTTGGGCATGCACGCACATGTGTCCGGCGTGAGTTTTAAGCCACCGGGTCCGGGACGCGAACTGTGGTCGACTACGTGGGAGTCCAGCGACATAGCCATTACGCTAACTGCTGGTTCCCGAAAGCTTTTTATTTTTTAAAGAGCATTCGTTATAGTTCTAATATACTAGGGGTCTTCAAAAAGTTCATGAAAAATGCATATTATGCATATTAGGCATATTATGAAAAAACTATACAGGGGAGTTCTCTAGGGGTCTCTCTGTCTCTTTCTCTATCTGGCAAGCGCACGCGCCCTATAGCAAAAAAAAAAACAAAAAAAAACAAAAAAAAACCTCTCCCCCCCAAAAAAAACTATACATGGATTTCAATTTTATTTTGCATTAAAATAAACTCATCCTAACTTGTTATAACATGTATCCGGTTTGAAGCACTAAGAAAGATATTAGTTTAAAAAGAGGTCCTATTAGAGAAAGTAATTTTAGAATTCTGCTAAAATTGAAGCAAAAACATACATCAAATTCATGGTGAACTTGGGGTAGAAAACTGGTGAAATTACTGATGCTTTATGATGCTTAAGAAGACAATTCCCCCAAAGAAATCGACAGTCTAAAAAGGAACAAGTCATTCTAAGAAGAGATGAGATAATATTGAAGATCACACCTGTAACAGCAGCCATCCACATCAGTGTGTGAGGAAATAATTAATGTGGTTTGTGCCCTAATTGGAGAAAACCAACAATTAAGAGCAGAAACAATATTCAACACCATGGAGATCTCAGCTGGTTCAGCCTATCGCATTCTGACTGAAGAATGAAAGGTGAGCAAACTTGCTGCTTGATGGTTGCCAAAACTGTTGCACCCAGATA
Source organism: Tupaia belangeri chinensis (assembly GCF_000334495.1). Classification (NCBI taxonomy): domain Eukaryota; kingdom Metazoa; phylum Chordata; class Mammalia; order Scandentia; family Tupaiidae; genus Tupaia; species Tupaia belangeri. The sequence goes on from NW_006159565.1 coordinate 6,402,103, forward strand.
AACTGCAAACTAGAGGAGAGCTTTCAACAGGTATTTTAAACCAGTGGGATCAAGGTCCTGAAACATTTCTTCTAAGACTTATAACAGGAGCTAAAACATGGCTTTATCAGTAGGATCCTTAAGGCACAGTACAATTGAAGCAATGGGTAGTGGCAGGTAGAAGTTGACTGGTCAAAGCAAAAGTAAACTGGCAAAGAGTCAGTAAAGAGTGGAGTCAGCAGGTGGTGGGGAGGTGAAGGCAGCTAGATCTCACACAGCCCACTGCATAATTATAGTCCCAGATCTGACAGCTTGATAAACACACTGGGCATGTGTGTGCAGATGCTCACAATCCTGAGAAAAAAGGAGGAGAGGGGATTATGGTATGACCAGTTCCTCTGGGGATTGATTTCTCACTTTATCTCTCTTTCTTTCTCTCTCTCCACTGTGTATGTGTGTGCAGATGCTCAAAATCCTGAGGAAAAAGGAGGAGAGGGGATTATGGTATGGCTGGTTCCTCTGGGGATTAATTTTTCACTTTATCTCTCTCTCTTTCTCTCTCTCTCTCTCTCTTTCCAACAAGCACACATGTCCTATAGCAAAACTAAAAAAAATAAATAATGTCAGTCAAGGGACCAGCAGATGGTGTAATGGTTACATTGATGGACTCTCACGTAGTGAACCATAGCTTAAACCCAGACCTGGCAGCTTAAACTCATTGGGCATGTGTGTGCGGGCCCAAAATCCTGAGAGGAAAATAGAGGAGAGAGGACTGTGGCATGGTCATCCCCGAGAGAAGATGATTTCTCACTGTCTCTCTGTCACTCTTTGTGTCTCTGAAAAGTACACATGCCCTATACCAAAAATCTGTCTAAAAAGGAGAAAACAACAAAAAAGTCAGTCAAGGGCAAAGATCATGGCATCTGTTTTTGGGATTAATGCTAAGGCATTTTGTTTGTTGATTTTTTGGAGAACAAACAAATGATAACATCTGCTTAATTGAGAGTGTTTTAAGAAAGCTTTAGCAGAATAAGCAGAAAAGCTTTGCACCAGTGTGTGAAAGAGGCCTTCTCCACTATGACAATTTTCCTGCTCATTCCTCTCATCAAACAAGGAAAATCATTTGTCATCCATCTTAAAGTCCTTCTGACTTCTTTTTGTTTCCTAATCTTAAAAAATGTTCACAGGGTACCCATTTTTTTTCATTAATAATGTAATAAAGACTGGATTGACACAGCTAAATCCTCAAGACACTTACATTTTAGGGATGGACTAAGTGGTTTGTATTAACACTTACAAAAATGTCTTAAAATTGATGGAGCTTATGCTGACAAATACAATTTTTTTTTCTTAGAGTGATTTTGCTATAGGGTGCATGCACTCATCAGAGAGACAGAGAGACAGAAAGTGAGAAATCAACCCCTGGGGGGATGGCCACGCCACAATACCTTCTCCTCTTGGGATTTTGGGCATGCACGCACATGCACCTGGCATGAGTTTGAAGCCACCTGGTCCGGGACTCAAACTGCTGTCAACTATGTGGGAGTCCAGAGATATAACCATTACTCCATCTGCCGATCCCCTAAAATTTGTTTCAATTCTTATTTTTCATTTCATTTTTCCAAGAACTTTTTTAAATCCTTTCATACATCTCTAATTTATGCCTACCCTCAAAAATATTTCTGGGTTCTATAGTTTGATCAGAAAAATGTAAATACAATACTAGTTGCAAAAGCATGCAAAATATTGCATATTCACTGAGCCATCAGGATTCAGATCCAAGAAACTTTTACCCAATCTGATGTTTACTTAGACTGGTCTAACTCCATCTGATGAACTTCATTGACATGGCCAGAAGGAAATGCACTCTTTACTGACAGGCAACATTACTTCATTCCACTATATAAAATAGTACTCAGTTCATTTACCCCATTTTATTTATAAATATTTGTATGTATATATGTATGTGTGTGTATTTGTGTGTGGGTGATTTAAATGTATTTATGTGTATATGTGTGTGTGTTGTCTTAGACAGGGTCTCACCGGGCTGTGATTCTTCTACCTCAGCCTCCCAGACAGGCATATGACAATATATGTGGCTCTTTCAAACAGGACCTTTCTATGTTGTCTGTGCTGAATGTGAATTCATGAGCCTCCTGCCTCAGTTTCCCAAGCAGCTAGAGCTATAGGCATACCACTGTGATTAACTTTTTTTTTTTTTTGGAGTGGTTTTTGCTATAGAGCACGTGCACTCACCAGAAAGACAGAGAGAGACAGAGAGACAGAAAGCGAGAAATCACCCCCCAGGTGGAGGGCCACACTGCAATCCCTTCTCCTCCATTCTCCTCTTGGGATCCTGGGCACACACGCACATGCGGCTGGCGTGAATTTAAGCAACTGGGTCCGGGACTTGAACCACCGTCGACTACATGGGAGTCCAGCGACATAGCCATTACACTAACTGCTGGTCTCCAGCTTTTTAAAATTTTTGCTTTAAGGTGCATGCGCTGGCCAGAGAGGGCTAGAGAGAGAGAGTGAGAGGGAAAGTGAGAAATCACTGGGTGATTTCTCCACCTGGGACTTTGAGCATGCATGCAGACATAGGGGGCATGGTTTTCAATGATCCAGTCTAGGACTCAAACCATGGTCAGTCCAGTGCCTTAAGCAGCACATCACCTGCTGAA
>NW_006159565.1:6404847-6453383 GCF_000334495.1 Tupaia belangeri chinensis
ACATGCTACCACTGATGGGCCCTTCCCCAGTTCATACGTTCATGCCTTCATCTACATCTGCTGCTTAGGATATCCTGGGGGACCAGGATGGCATAATGGTTATGTTTCTGGACTCCCACATGGTCAACTATAGTTCGAGTCCTCGAACCAGCTGCTTCAAACCCATGATAAGCATATGCACATGCATGCCCAAGATCCTGAGAGGAGAATGAAGGAGAACGGATTACAGTGTGGCTAACCCCTCCTGGGAGATGATTTCTCTCTTTACATCTCTCTGGAAAACACATGTGCCCTATAACAAAAATCTCTCTTAAAAATCAAACCAAACCTACTTCTTTTTTGGGGGGAGGAGTTATCTTCCCCTCTCAAAGGCTCTTTGTTTTTGCAGATACTCCCAGCCTTTACAACACTACTTAGCACATAATCTGTGCTCAATAAATATTTACAAAATGAATATATGATCTAATAAACCCAGATAATCATGTTATTACCTTCCAAGTATGTCCTTATTTTAAAAGCATAGTTCAGGCATCAAACCATATTTATAAAGTAATTTCATGGTGATTTCATTCTATATCCAAGTTTCTTAAAGTGCATTAAAAGAGATCTAATATATTTCTCACTGAATTTTTTAATTAAAAAAAAAATCTTTCCCTTTTCAATCCCCAATCCTCATCTAGTCTCTTCTCAAAAACCTTTGGAAATTTTTTCTTTTTCCCCTTCCTTAATCCTAATGAATTCCTTGTCTCCATTTGTTTCCCCACCCACTTTTCTCTCAAAATTAAAAAACATAGGTGAATTTAACATTTTTTCTTTCTAGCATAAAAGACTCTTTCTCTCTATGCAGATGAAAGGAATGGAATGGAGTGGAAATTGAGTTGAAATTTAAGAACAGTCTTTGGAGAGTTGAAAAAAGAAGAATTATGATACTTTCTTATTAGTCATTTAAAATTGTCACATATATATGAATCATGTCTCCCCTTATACCTTAAAGTATTTTAAAAATAGAGTCAAAGAGAGCCAACACTCATAGGAGGAGATCTTTGTCTTTCTAAAACAGAGGGTATTGAAACACCCCAACCTCATAATGGATGGGCAGCACTCTATGTGGCTACCCTTAAGGCTATTTGATATGAATAAGGACACTTAATTCTTCTTTTGTTTCTTGTTTTGTTTTGTTTTTGAAAGATTTTTGCTATAGGGCACCCATGCTTGCCTGAGAGACAGAAAGCTAGAAATCCCCTCTCCCACCAGGGAGGTTGGCCATACCACAATCCCTTCGTCGCCATTCTCTTCTTGGGATTTTGGGCATGCCTGCATCCACACATGCCCAGTGTGAGTTTCAAGTCTCTGGGTACAGTACTAAAACTGCAGTCAGCCATGGGGGAGTCCAGAGCCTTATCTAAGCCACCTGCTGATCCCTAGATACTTAATCCTTAAGCAACATACCTAAAACCAATATAGGTTCCAGCTAGTGAAGCATTAATAAGGTGAAATGCGTCCCATCCCATGAGTTCCAGGAATTGGCATCAGTGTCCTTAAATCTGTAGCCAACAGCAAACTGATCATCAAAGTTCACTAGTAAGATTGGAAATTTAGTATTAAAAGTATAATTTTCGAAAAGTTAAACACATTGCTATAAAAAATATAAAGTGTCAATGATTTATTTAACTCAATGAGGGAAACAGCATGATGATAAAGCTGGTTTAAAGAAAATTTGAGAGACTAAATATGTTTCAGCACTGAAAGAAATGTGGAATTCCATTGCTGGCATAAGACAAAAATTGGCTATTGCCTTAGTGGACAATTAAGCACTTACCTTTGAGGTTATCTTTTCTACCAGACAATTTCATTTGCATTCCTATTGGACAATAATCATTTGTATCTTTCTCAATCTTCTACAAGCTAATATTTATACTTTTAGAAAGATAGAAAAATATTTAAACAAAAGAAAAATAGTAAAATACATACCTACAAAGAAGAAAATTATTCTTGGGTCTGCCCAGTATGACAGTGTAAAAACAGGATTATGTCTTTTCATTCTTACAAGTTTTGGAGACTCTTACTTTTCCCCAACAAAAACTTTATTCAGTTCATTCAATTTATTTATTAAATAAATATATGCATATATATTTATTAAATAAATATATGCATATATATTTATTTATAACAATAACTTACAGATACTAATCAATGGTAAACTAGTTTTTAAAAAGATCGTAAATATTTTGCTCACTAGCCAGTCCTTTCTTTTAGGCAAAGTGCTCTTTTGATGACAGATAAATGAACAGATACACACTATTGTGACCATACAAGACCATACAAGACCATACAAGAAAAAAAAGGTTTGGATTTTTTGCTCTTGTAAACATAAGTTTATCATTTCTAGTCTTCAAGAATTATGTGCGCTTGAACTTTCATAACTGTCCTCATTTTTTTGTTTTTTCTTTTCTCACGTCCACCATCCACCACCCACTCTCTACCAACCACTTGCCCCCAACTATCACTGTCATCCACACCCATCCTCTCCACCATCACATCTTCAGACTCCTCATCCTCTGTTGTGAAGTGCAGACACTCTTTTCTTAACATTAGCCATAAAAATAAAAAGAAACAGACCTGTCGCCATCAGCAAACCATGCATAAAATATGGTAGACCATGCTGTGCTATTATGTTATCAATATGTCATCATCAAAAGAAATCACCATTATTTAAATTTTTAAATATTATATTTCATGTAGCTATTATTTACAGAGCATTATTTTAGGTGGTATATGTAAGCATGTGCATGCACACACACATGTATATATGTTCATATGTATGTAAAACCTGTATAGTTACACCCATTTTACAGATGATGAAAATGGCCATTATGGGGCTTAACCTGCCCAAGGTCACACAGCCAGTGGCAGAATTACTAACCCACTTTCCAGTCACTTTCTACATATAGGCATGTACAGCTCTCTGTTGGCATGTCAATACTCCAAAGAGCTAAGGCAACTCATCTCCTTGGTTTATTCAAGCAGGAAAATGATGTGGCTAACTACAGCATGCACTTCATAAGGCAATTCAGCTAACTATACTCAGCGAAATTACTCCAATGACTCCTCATCAGATAACGTAGTCAGAAACAAAATTTTACATCAGGTCTCAACATATAGAGGGGAAAAATGATATTATCAAAGACTACCAACATCACAGAAAGAGACAAAAATGGACTTCATGTAATTTCCTCAAAGAAGAATGCATTTTTGCCTATGAGACTTCTTGCCAAAAAAGGAAAGTGGGTTCTAATTGTTATGTAGCCTCACCTGAAACTGATTAGTCCTCTAACTATAAAACTACTAATTTAAGGAAAATACAATAGTCAAGGAAGCATAATGACATTATAGGGATAAAATTAACTGAATCTGGGGAGACTAGATATTTAACCCCTAAATCTAGATGGAGAGAACTCTGCAGGATCAACCACCCAGTCTGTTTAATAAATAAATGGCAAAAAGGGAGAAAGAGAGTGAGAGTGAAGAGTACAGAAGGGATTTTATAGATTTTTTAAAAAGACACAAATGATCTCAAGTCAAACAATATATGTTAAAAATGTGAGGAAAAAATGAGTAACTATTGATTATTTGATGATACTAACAGAATAAAGCTAGTAAATTTTTTCAGTATGATATTAGTATTATGCTTATGTTGTTTCAAGTATCCTATCTTTTAGAGATATGCTTAAAGATTTATAAGTCAAATGGTATACTAAGAACTGATCCAAAATAATTCATAGATTTGGAAAACATGGGAGAGGATGCAGGTAAAACTATTTATATCATGAAATGATGAACTTGAAGCCATCTGATGAATACATGGGAATCATTATCCTAGTATTTATACTTTTATATAAACTTAGTATTTTCTATAAGAAACTGTTAGAGAAAAAAAAATCTCACTAGGTTGTACACAGATAAATTAAACAAATTAATAAAATTATCTTTGTAATTGTTTATGTGTGTTTCTCTGAGAGAGGCAGCTATTAGGTATTACTGGTCTATAAGAAAAATCTCTTCACTTATAATTTGAACTCCATCTTACTGAACTCAATTTTTGTTTCAGGTGACTGAGAAAAGTGTCATTTTTACCTGTTCTCACCACTACTAGAAAAGCAGTCTCAAAATCAGTTCGAGTCCAAGATTAAGTCCTTAAACAATACAGAATCAGAAAATGGTCTGTGGTGCCCGTATACAAAGCTTCCCAGAAATCATGCATCAGGTTTTGTTAGCAGAGAATCATTTAAATGATACAAGAAGTCAGTTAAGAAATAGTATTGATCACCTTTGCTTTGTAAGAACTAATTTTACTAGTTATTTGAAAACTTCTACTAGATATTAAGTATGCCGTTAAATGACCAAGATTGAAAAACAGGAAAGATAAGTAAATCTCATTATAAAATAATCAGGAGGCTAAGTAAAACCAAAGAAGTAATTGCACACCAAATTACTGGGCTCTTTCTGCTTGCCACTTTTAATTTTTTTTTTTTTTTGAGTTTCACTCTCTTTATTCTGTCACCTACTCTCTATGGTGGAATTTTAGTAAAAAATCAAAGATATTCTCTAAAAAAATAAATACATGCATATTTAAACTTATTCCTTTAAAAAAAAGTAGATGAGAATAGAGAGAGAAAGGTATGCAAGAAATAAATGAGAATAAACACATTTTGGCAGAAGAGACAAGAGAACTTCAGAGTCTGATACACAAATTTCTTCTCTAACCAAGCTAATAGTATTTAAGTGGCTGAAGTGATTGGTGGAACTTATCTCAGTTTTAGCAAACATGTTAATACTGCTTCTTGCAACACATTTATCAACAAAAAAATATAACTGGTATCAGTGGTAATGCTGTTGGCCGCAAATAACATCTGAAGATAGATAGCCTAAACAGTAAGCAAAATTTGTTATCTTGAAGAGTGAAAATCTTGAGATGGGGTGACTTTTAAAAAAGAAAAGATTTAAATCTGGAGACTGGTTCAAGTCAGTGGCATTGCCAGACACCAGGCTGCATGGCTACAGGCCCTAACGGCCAGGACCCATCGCTCATCCCTGCTCCTACTCTTTGTTGGACTTCAGGCTTGTTTCTTGGGCTTTTAAAATGAACTTGTACCCCTCCCCACCCCATCTAGAGAGCAGATTAAGCCAGAGGCATTGCTGGACACCAGGCTGCCTGTGGCTGCAGGCCCTAATGGCTGGGACCCATTGCTCATCCTCTGCCCCTTCCCTACTTACCTTTGGACTCTCAGAATATCAGTGTTTTGAATAGTGCAGGCTGTGCACGTGTGGCACGCAATTTTTTTCTTTGCTCCTGTGATGAAGCTTATTAGGTCAGTTGGAGGCTCACCACTTCTTAGAAACAGGGAGGACTTTAGGTCACCCAGGACCAGTGACAACAGTGCATGTTACTGGTGAGCAGCAGGTAGCCAGACCAGAAAAGAGATCACCAGTTTTCTAATACTGCACACCTTTTAACACTCACAGATACCTTGAATAAGTTAGAAAGGAACGTATAGATCACCAGATAACTACGAAGTATAGCAGAGGCTTAAGAAATATGAGCAGCCAACAAAATGTCTCTCCCCCAAGGGAAATCATCAAGCCCACATCACCCACAGTCAATACAATGGACATCATGGACATGTTGGACAAGCAATTCAAAATATTTGTAGTGACCAAACTAACTGAGATGGAAGAAAAAAGAGACAATGAGCTCCAGGAGATGAGGAAGTCCTTTCATGATTTGAAAGAAGAAATAGACACCTTAAAAAAGAACCAGATGGAACTTTTAGAGTTTAAGAATGTGATACAAGAAATCAAAACCACCCTTGAAAGTATAAAAAGTAGATTAGATCAGGCAGAAATTGAATCTCAGACAAAACATCTGACCTAGAAAAAGTTTGAAAGAACAACCAAGAAAAATGAGGATAATATATGAGGAATACTGGATACCATCAAGTGCCCCAATATCTGGATAATTGGTATCCCAGAAGAGGAAGAAAATAATAAGGGAATTGATCATTTATGCCATGAAATCCTGGAAGAAAACTTTCCAAAACTAGAAAGACATTCAAATATCCATACTCCAGAAATACACAGGACCCCGAGTAGAATCAAACCAAGAAGATCCTCTCCAAGGCACATCATAGCCAGACTGGCAAAAACAACAGAAAAAGACAAGATACTAAAGTTGGCAAGAGGGAAATGTCAAATTACTTACAAAGGTCACCCCATCAGGCTAGCATCGGACCTCTCATTGGAAACAATGCAGGAAAGGAAAGAACAGAAAAATATAGTCAAAGTGTTGAATGAAAAACAATTTCAACCAAGAATACTATACCCAGCAAGATTATATTTCATATGGGAAAAAAAAGATAAAAAATATTCTCAGATAAACAAAATCTAAAGGAATTTATCTACTTAGGTCACCCCATCAGGCTAGCATCGGACCTCTCATTGGAAACAATGCAGGAAAGGAAAGAACAGAAAAATATAGTCAAAGTGTTGAATGAAAAACAATTTCAACCAAGAATACTATACCCAGCAAGATTATATTTCATATGGGAAAAAAAAGATAAAAAATATTCTCAGATAAACAAAATCTAAAGGAATTTATCTACTTCAGACTGGCTCTTCAAGAGGTTCTGAAGGGAGTGTTATACCAGGAAAACTAAAATTCAGATGGACAGCTATAAGAGAACAAAAAGCAGCCAAGAAAATGGCTCACTTAATGATAGGAACAGGTCCGGAAATACGGTGATTTCTCCCTTTCTGTCTCTCTATCTCTCTTTGTCTTTCTGGCGAGCATATATGCCCTATAGCAAAAATCTCTCCAAGAAAAAAAGAGAAAAAAAGAAAGAATGACAACTCACTGATAAGGACATACATAGACAGAAAGTCTGAAAGTGAAGAGCTGGCAAAAGATATTCCATGCAAATGGAAATTTTAAAAAGGCTGGAGTTGTGATACTGATTTCAGACAAAATAGGCTTCAATACAAAGACTGAAAGAAAAGACAAAGAAGGGCATTATATGACAGTAAATAAGTAACCCATCAAGAAGATATAACACTTGGGGAATCAGCAGTTAGCGTAATGGCTATGTCTCTGGACTCCCATGTAGTCGACTGTGGTTCGTGTCCCAGACCTGGTGGCTTAGAACTCACGCTGGGTGCGTGTGCATGCGTGCCCAAGATCCCGAGAGGAGAATGGAGGAGAAGGGATTGTGGCATGACCATCCTCCCTGGGGGGTGATTTCTCGCTTTCTGTCTCTATGTCTCTCTCTGTCTGTCTGGTGAGCGCATGCGCCCTATAGCGAAAACCTCTCTAAAAGAAAAAAAAAAAGATATAACACTTATAAATATACACCCAACTCAGAAGCACCTAAATATGCGAAGGAAAGACTACTGGAGCTAAAAGGAGAGATAGAGAGCAATACTATAATTGTTGGGGATCTCAACACCCCATTATCTCCTTTAGACAGATCTTCTAGGCAAAAAAATAAATAGAGAGATACAGGACCTAAAGGATACTATAAATCAAATGGACTTGATAGATATTTATAGAACTTTCCGCCCTAAGACCACAAAAAATACTTTTTTCACGCCGGCATGGAACCTTTTCAAAGATTGACCATATCTTAGGACAGAAATCAAGCCTTTCCAGATTCAAAGGCAGGGGGGATGGCCATGCCTCAATCCCCTCTCCTCCATTCTCCTCTCAGGAACTTGGGCACACATGCACATGCACCCGGTGTGAGTTTAAGCCACTGGGTCCAGGACTCAAACCATGGTTGACTGCATGGGAGTCCAGCGACATAGCCATTATGCTAACTGCTGGTCCCTGAACAACCTAGTTCTGAATGACTTAACTACTGAAGAAATTAAGTATGACATAAAAAAAAAATATGGAAACAAATGATAATGAGTATACAAGTTTCTATAACCTATGGGACATGGCAAAAGCAGTCATAAAAGGGAAATTCATAGCAATTAATGTGTATAAGAAAAAGATGGAATGGTAGAAAATAGATAACCTAACATCATGCCTCAGGGAATTGGAAAAACAACAACAACAACAGAAAATTCCAGGTGAAAAGAAATAATAAAGGCTCGAGCAGAAATAAATGAAGTAGAAAATAAACCATACAGAAAATAAATGAAAGCAAAACTTGATTCTTTGAAAAGATGAACAAGATCAACACACCATTGGCTAGACTGATAAAGAAGAAGAAAGAGATGAACCATATAAACCAAATACATGATGAAACAGGCAACATTACAACAGACATAATAGAAATACAAAATATCATTAGAGGATACTAAGAGCAACTATACGCCAACAAACTAGAGAACTTGGACGAGATGGACAAATTCCTGGATGCGTATAATCTACAAAGATTGAATCAGGAAGACACAGAAAACCTGAATAGACCCGTAATAAGCCAGGAGAGTGAATCAGTTATAAATAACCTCGTGACAAAGAAAAACCCAGGTCCAGATGGCTTTACTACTGAATTCTACAAAACTTTTAAGGAAGAGTTAATCCCTAACCTACTCAAATTATTTCTGAAGATTCAAAAGAAAGAGAATCTTCCAAATTCATTTTATGAAGCCTCCATCATCCTCATTCTCAAAACAGATAAGGATATGACAATAAAAGGAAAACTACAGACCAGTATCATTGATGAATATAGATGCAAAAATTCTCAACAAGATACTCACAAATCATATCCAACAACATATAAAAAAGATTATTCATCATGACCAGATAGGCTTTATTCCAAGGATGGGAGGGTGATTCAATATATGCAAAACCATAAATTTAATACACCATATTAACAGAAAGAAAGATAAAAACCATATGATCATTTCAATTGATACAGAGAAAGGATTTGATAAAATACAACATACTTTCATGATTAAGACCCTCAATAAGATTGGTGCAGAAGGATCATTTCTCAACACAATAAATGTCACCTATGAAAAACCTACAGCTAACATTATACTGAATGAGGAAAAGCTAAAAGCTTTTCCACTAAAAACTGGTACTAGGCAAGGCTGCCTACTTTCTTCAATGCTTTTTAATATAGTGCTAGAAGTCTTAGTTGATGCAATAAGAAAAGAGAACAATATAAAAGGCATTCGAATAGGCAAAGAAGAGTTGAAACTATCTTTATTTGCAGATGACATGATGGTATACTTAGAAGACCCAAAGGTTTCCATGAAAAAACTTCTTGAAGTAATACTTGAATACAGTAAAGTGGCAAGATACAAAATCAACATCCAAAAATCTATAGGATTTCTGTATATGAACAAGTTGAACAAAGTAGAGCTAAAGAAAAGAATCCCTTTCACCATAGACACAAAATGTATAAGAAACCTAGGGATACACCTAACTAAGGAAGTCAAAGACCTTTACAAAGAAAACTATGAAAATCTTTAAAAAGATATTGAGAAGGACATACAAAAGTGGAAAGACATCTCATGTACCTGGATTGGAAGAATTAACATAATAAAAATGGCAATTCTACCCAAATTAACCCACGTATTTAATGCAATTCCAATCAAAGTACCAGAGATATTCTTCACAGACCTAGAAAAGATACTCATAGACTTTGTCTAGAATCCTAAAAGACCTCACAAAGCCAAAGTAATCCTTGCAAGAAGAGTGGAGTGGGAGGCATATCACTCCCTGGTCCCAAGATATACTATGAAGCTGTGATCATCAAAGTAGCACAGTACTGGTACAAAAACAGAGATGTGGACCAATGGAATAGAATTCAGATCCCAGAAATAAACCCCAAAGCTGACAGCCAACTAATTTTTATTTTAGAGGATTTTGCTATAGGGCATATGCGCTCGCTAGACAGACAGAGACAGAGACAGAAAGCAAGAAATCACCCCCCCCAGGGGGGATGGCCACACCACAATCCCTTCTCCTCCATTCTCCTCTTGGGATCTTGGGCATGCATGCCCACATGCTTGGCCATTGAGTACAGACTTGAACTGCGGTCGACTACATGGAAGTCCAGCGATATAGCCATTATGCTAACTGCTGGTCCCAGACCCAACTGATTTTTGACAAAGCATACCAGTCAATCCATTCAGAAAAGGAAAACCTCTTTAGTAAATGGTGCTAGAAAAACTGGGTATCCACCTACAGAAAGATGAAATTGAACCCCCATCTTTCACCATTAACAAAAGTCAACTTAAAATGGATCAAACATCTGAACCTAAGACCTCAAACTATAAAACTACTGGTGGAAAATACTGGGGAAACTCTGGGAGACATTGGGGTAGGCAAAGACTTCTTAAATAAGACCCCCAAAGCACAGACAATAATCCCTAAAATAGACAAGTGGGACTATCAGTCTAAGAAGTTTCTGCACAGCAAAGGACACAGTAACAAGTGTGAACCGACAACCCTCAGGATGAGAGAATATTTTTGTAAAATATGCCTCAGACAAGGGACTGATAACCAGAATACATAGGGAACTCAAGCACCACACACACACACACACACACACACATAAATCATTAACCCAATTAAAAGATGGGAAAATGAGCTGAACAAAAATCTCTCCAAGGAAAACATACAAACAGCCAAAAAGCATATGAGGAAATGCTCAACATCCCTCATCATAAGGGAGATGCAGATTAAAACCACAATGAGACCTAACCTAACCCCTGTCAGAATGGCAAAGATTAAAAATATAAAAAGTGATAAGTGTTAGCAGGGATGTGGTAAAAAGGGATCTCTCCTACATTGTTGGTGAGAATGTAAACTGGTTCAGCCACTGTGGAGAACAGTATGAAGTTTCCTTTTTTTTTTTTTTTTTCAGGAGAAGCTTTTTTGCTATAGGGCGTGTGCGCTCTCCAGAAAAACAGAAAGAGACAGAGACACAGAAAGAGAGAAATCACCCCCCAGGGAGGATGGCCACACCACAATCTCTTCTCCTCCATTCTCATCTCGGGATCTTGGGCACGCACAGGTGCCCAGCATGAGTTTAAGTCACCGGGTCCGGGACTCGAACTGCGGTTGACTACCTGGGAGTCCAACGAAATAGCCGTTATGCTAATTGCTAGTCCCTAGTTTCCTTAAAAATCTACAAATAGAACTACCATTTGATCCAGCAATTCCACTTCTGGATATCTACCCAAAGGACAGGAGAATGTTCAGTCGGAAAAGCACTTGCACATCAATATTTATTGCAGCATTATTCATGCATGGAACCAACCTGAGTGTCTACAAACTAATGAATGGATTGAAAAAGTGTGGCACAAATACTCTATGGAATACTACTCAGCCATAAAAAACAATAAGACTCTGGCATTTGACAGAAAGTGGTTGGATATGGAGGGTCTACTGCTGAGTGAAGCAAGCCAGGATATGAAAGATATTGTATGTATCCACTTAATATATACCAACTCTCCACACTTTATGGTAGAGATCAAAATATTAGAGGGCATAAAAACAGTGAAAATAGTGATGATGAAGACAGCGTGGAATGGGGTGGGAGAAGAGTATGGAGAAGGATAGCAAGAGAACAAATAGAGAGGCATGACATTAGTGGGACACAGAAATAGTTTATCACCTGTTGATGATGATGATGTGTATAGTATTCTCAACTGGACTGGTCTAAGAAGTATTTCATGTAGGATAAAGTCTTTTTATAAGCAAAATGATAAATAGTGATTGTTTAAAAATAATTGGAATAATAATAATTTGGAAAAAAACGAAAAGCTATTTGATGATGATGATGATGGGGATTTTAAGGTCTTTATATTGACTGACATGCATGGTATTCCTTCTGGAAAAAGAAATGTAATACATTGTAAAGTGATATGTGATTCAATGTAATATAAACAATATATTTATTATAATAAATAAAAATAAAATAAAAAATAAAAACACTAAGTAAGAAAATAAATAAACAAACAGAAAGAGAATGACCAATTGTGTCAAATGTTTCTAGTATTTCTAGTAAGCAAGGACTTTGAGGAACTTCTGTTAGGTTTAGCAATGTATAATACATTAATGATAAAAATGATTTAGGTGGTGTAGATTGGATGAAAACTTGACTGGAAACCTTTCAAAACAGGATAAAAAATAAATTGAAAACATTAAGTTTGTGTAAACCATTCTGTTATAATGACATGAAGGTGTTCATACTGAAGCTATAAATTTTAGGTGACCAACTCAAATTTATAAGATATAAAACATTTTTTACATTTCCTTTCATTGGCTTCAATATTCTGTTGAATTTATACACAAAGTGTATTGTAGTATTGTTTGTAATGTAACAATAAAATGTTAGAAAATTTTAACTATTAGTTAAGGATTGGTTTAATAAAATGTGGTCTGCAGAAAAAAAAAAGAAAAGATTTACTTAATTTTATTTATTACTATTATTACTTTTTAATTTGCTATAGGACATGAGTGTTCACTGGGGTGGAGTGAGGAGGTGGAGTGAGAAAGCAAGCCACCAGGTCTGGGACTTGAACCATGATCTGCCATGTGGGAGTCCAGTATGTTAACTTTTACAACACCTGCTGGTCCCTGGGGTGGCTTTGACAATTTCCATATTCCTTCTCTGCCATCTTCAGCTAATTAGGTTTGTTCCTGGTAACCATACCATCATAATTGTTTAAAAAAAAAAATGTTGCTGTTGTTTCTGGCATTAAAACAGCATAATATCTACTAGTAGAAGAGAGGTGATTTTTCCTATGTGATTCACAATAAAAAGCAAGATACCCTTTGCCCGAGGTCCTTGGCAGAGCTACCTGATGTCTCAGTGAAAAGATCTTGATCAAAAACCTGTCTGTAATATACTTGTTAGCAAAAATAATGAGATGTTCCACTTGGAGGATGGGTGTTGACAGATAAAGTTTTAACCTTGAGTAAGATGGAGGATAGATGAATGGTGTTCTCCTGGGTAGGAGAAAAGGTTGAGTATCTGTTTAAACAAGTTCCTATAATTTGGATCAGTATTTCCTTTTTATTTTTTTTAATTATTTATTTAATTGAATATTATTTTTCAATGTGACCAAAGAGAGAGAAGGAAAGTGAGAAAGCAAGCCACCAGGTCTGGGACTCAAACCATGGTAGGCCATGCATGTGGAAGTCCAGCATCTTAACCACCCTGCCTTCTGCCAGCCTGAGGATCAGTATTTTTCAAATACTGATGTTTAGAATCTCCTGTGATCTTATTAAGAGGCAGATTTTGGTTCAGAATGTCTAGACTGAGCCCTGAGATCCAGCATTTCCAATAAGCTCTTGATGGTTCTGACAGTGCTGGTCCATACACAGCATTCCGTGTAGACAGAATTTTAGAGTCTAAATAACAACATGAAAAGCAGTCTAATATGATGCTTTCTGATTTGAATTACACTTTCTAGCTGGTCTAATGAATATAACTTAAATTCTCAAGGCCAGATAGGGATAGGAAGAAGTAAGGAGAGAAAGAAAGAAAGAAAGAAAGAAAGAAAGAAAGAAAGAAAGAAAGCAAGCAAGCAAGCAAGCAAGCGAGCGAGCGAGCAGTTGATCCAGTAACAAGAATCTCTGAAGCAGTGGGATTTCTGCTCACTTTTCTAATTTGTCAAGGCTATTCTGTAGTGACAAATTAGAGAACTGGGAAGAAATAAAAGGGACAGTGTTTAATAAGGACGTTTGGGAGGGGGGAGAAAACAAATAAACTGTACCAATAAAATCCTGGGAATGGTGACAAATGAATATACAAGGCAGTATAAAAGACCTTGGGGTCCCTGCAATAGCAAGCTCTATTGAAATACTGTAGTGATGTTAGACTTATAAAACTTACCCTGCCTTAGGGATGCCCAACAATGTATAGATTATGTTCTGGGCAATGTAGATCTGGAGGATGAAGATTTTTGCCTCCTATTATTCCTAAAAAGGAACTATAGCAGATTTAGGGACAGGTCATAGGGAAGGACGGAAGGAAGAAGAATCTTCATTTTGAGATGGAGAAGGCTAAAAGTCACACACACGAAAAACTTCAGAAGATATGCACTGACTTGGGGGTGGAAGAGAAACAAAATTCTTTTTTATCTTGACACTTCAGATAATAAAAAGGAACAGGATTCAGTAGCAGAATGATTGCGAATGAAAAGATCTCATCAGGAATCCTGAGCCTGAATCCCTTCCAGTCCCACCTACCCTGTGTTTCGGCACACTTTGCTAACTTCTCCAAGACTCAAGTTTCCTGTCTGTAAAATAAGGAAAATACCATCTTCCTTTCAGAGAGTAGTAAATGTTAGAGAAAAACAGGAAACGTGTTTGTCTCAGGTTAGGTACTTAATATACAAATACAGATATGGTTATAATAATTCATGATAAAGAATTTAAATTGGGAAATCAGCAGATGGCATAACGGTTACATTGCTGGACTCCCACGTCTTTGACGGTGGTTCAAGTCCCTAACCCCATGGCTTAACACTCATGCCAAGTGCGTGTGTATGCCCAAGATCCTGAGAGGAGAATGGAGAAGGGATTGTGGTGTGGCCATCCCCCCAGGGGGTGATTTCTAACTTTCTGTCTCTCTGTCTCTCTGGCAACCATGCATGCCCTATAGCAAAAAACAAACAAACAAACAAACAAAACAAACAAACAAACAAAAAACACTCTCTAGGGACCAGCAGTTAGCATAATGACTATGTCGCTGGACTCCCATGTAGTCGACCACAGTTCACGTCCTAGACCTGGTAGCTTAAAACTCACGCTGGGCACATGTGCGTGCATGCCCAAGATCCTGAGAGGAGAATGGAGGAGAAGGGATTGTGGTGTGGTCATCCCCCCTGGGGGGTGATTTCTCGCTTTCTGTCTGTCTCTCTGTGTCTGTCTGGTGAGCACATGCACCCTATAGCAAAATAAATAAATTAAAAAAAAAAAAACTCTCAAAAAAAAAAAAAAACACTCTCTAAAAAAATAAAGTAAAATAAAATAAGTAAGAGTTTAAATTAGGCTGCATACAACAAACGTCCTCCCAAAGCTCCTGAAATAATAGCAATAGTGGCCAACTTACACCTGAGAAACCAGGCATCGCGTGGAGGTCCATCATCTCACCCACTACCTTCTTCCCAGCCTGACAGCATTGATAACGTGAATATATGTCATTATCTCTTGGGGAACAGGGAGATCTCTTATAAGCTCTGAAGATTCCCCTACCCTTGTCCTCTCTAAGCCAGTCAAATGCTCCTTCTCTGCTTTCAATAGCAGAAGTCTAATAGTGGAAGAACACTTAGCATCAACTTTTTCATTGATCTTCATTAGGCATAAAATTCATCCAAATTATTGATTGTTTTCCCAAAACACCATTACTGTAAGAGTCCTTACACTGGGCCTTGATTTTCCTGTGTCTCAGTGTTTTGTAAATTTTTCTTAAATATGAAAACGAATGCCCAGACTGCCATGTGTTCTCTTAGTGTTCTGACTATATTACATTTCCGTGGACTTAAAGTGCATTTTAAAAAAAAAGGTAATATCCATGCTGAAATTGGGTTCCATTTCCTTCAGTGATAATAAAGGGAGCTTAAGTTTTTTGCCTGAAACCTGCAGTAAGTAGTTAAGAGAAACATCTTTCCTTGAAGACAGGAGCTCTGAGGGACTTTAAAATACATTTTCTCCTCCATCGTTAATGGCTTACATTTCGACCTTCCTGCAGGGTGTAGAAAACTTCTAAATCGGCCTGGGAGAGACATGTGAACAAAAAACTCATGGCATTTTGAACGCTCACAGCTGTCTTCTTTCTAATTACCTATTCGGCGTTTGGAGAAGCATCTCAGAGAACCTAGGACTTGCAGGAAACCTGGTACCAGGCCTCGTTACTTTCCGCAGACACCATGACTGCTAGACTGGATTTTCAACCTTCCTCAGGATGTAGCCTCATTTCAAGGAATGCAAATGTCAGGGCCAAAGTGCAATTTATTGTCCAATTTTTACACTTCAATGAATAATATAAAATGAGTTTCTATGAATACAACACAGTAGTAGTGCTGTTCAAATGTAATAACTTGAACAATTAGTGCTAAATTGATCCAAAAATTCAAAATACAAGGTCACATGGCAATTCACAAGCCTACTGATAGGTTTACCGGGAAGTATTCATTTAAATTTCCTACAGTCTTATGTCTGAGTGACTTAGAATTAGTTCTTTCTAAAGATAATGATTAATAATGGTGATAGTATTAGTGAAGATGTTGATAGTGATAATATCTCTGGAGCATTCACAATGACAAATTCTGTTCTAAGAGCTTTTTAGGAATCATCTCATTTAATCCAGAGCAAAAACCTGACAAATTCTAGACTAAGGGTCAACATTAGGAAAATAAAACATTCTTCTCTGATGTAGGTACATTCTACCAGGCTTTCTCTGATGTAGGTACATTTTACCAGGGCAAGGACTTTGCATCTTATCCTCTCATGGCATGGCATAGTACCTGGCATACAAGTCACTTGACAAGCATCCTATTTGTTGAAAAAAATGAGGCAAGGAGGCAAGTTTTCCAAATCCAGACATCTGAATAGTATATGAGAAACTAACTCAGTTTGATCAAATATTTTATGATTGTCCTTTTTCGTGGCCCCATGAAGGCGATCACCTGCTTTAAGATTAGCTGATGGGGACCAGCAGTTAGTGTAATGGCTATGTCGCTGAACTCCTATGTAGCCGACCGTGGTTCTAGTCCCGGACCTGGTGGCTTAAATCATGCTAGGCACGTGTGCATGCATGCCCAAGATCCCTAGAGGAGAATGGAGGAGAAGGGATTGAGGCGTGGCCATCCCCCCTGGGGGGTGATTTTTCGCTTTCTATCTCTCTGACTTTCTGGTGAGCGCGTGGCCCCATGAAGGCGATCACCTGCTTTAAGATTAGCTGATGGGGACCAGCAGTTAGTGTAATGGCTATGTCGCTGAACTCCTATGTAGCCGACCGTGGTTCTAGTCCCGGACCTGGTGGCTTAAATCATGCTAGGCACGTGTGCATGCATGCCCAAGATCCCTAGAGGAGAATGGAGGAGAAGGGATTGAGGCGTGGCCATCCCCCCTGGGGGGTGATTTTTCGCTTTCTATCTCTCTGACTTTCTGGCGAGCGCATGCGCCCTATAGCAAAACCTCTCCAAAAAAAAAAAAAAAAAATGAAGCTGAACACTTTCTCCCCAGTCACAAACTGCCAGAAGTTTACAGAATTAGACAATGAACTCAAACTTCACACTTATCATGAGAAGCATGTGGCCACAGAAGTGACTGCAGCATGGGTGGGTGTAGCATGGCAGGGTTATGTGGCTTGAATCAGTGGTGGGAATGCAAACAAGGTTTCCTCGTGAAGCAGGGAGTCCATGGTTGTGCCCACCTGCTATGGAGTGGGACTTTCCTGTCATTGACCAAGGGGAGCTTGAGAAAGCAATCTCGGATATATTCAGAGCCACACTGTAAATGCCCTTTGGAGCATTCTCAACTTGGTCATTATTAAAAAAAAAAAGGAAAGAAAATCAGTCCTAGACTGATAACATGTACCTTATCACCTGGGGCTGGAGAGAGCTAGCAGAATCTGCAAACTTTCCAATCTGGCTAAAGACGATGATGTCCTCCACGACATTGTAAATAAGATCTTAAACAAGGAAGGTAAGACACCGAGGGGTGAATAATCCCAAACTCAACATCTTTTTATCCCACATGTCCTGCAACACAACACTGGTGACTTGCTCAGTACTAAGAAAAATAAGGAAGAGGCCACATGATAGGCTAACCTTTGGCAAAGAGAAGGATGGAGGCCAAGGAAAACCAGCCAAACAGGTTGCCAAGGGATACAGAATATCCTTTCTGAGGGCTTCTACTACTGAGTCCAGTGAAAAACAAGATTTTTTAAAAAGAGTAACAAATAAGATCAGATCTCTAAAACGATTTGGGTGTTAACTTCATCATTAAAAATAATGACTACTTTATTTTCTAATTTTTTTATAATAAGGGCCTTACTGTTGTAATCAAAAAAGTGATAAAAGTTAGGCACCTCCCCTCAGCTCCCACCCAACAATGCTGTCTGTAGAAATAATATACAAATGTACGAAGATGACTGGGTGAGAGCATGTACTGCAGCACTACGTGATAAAGTGAACATAAAATAGAGCCCTTTAAATGTGTCAACAGTGAGGAGAAAAGAAAGGGAGAAAGGAAGGGGACTCAGATGGCATAATGGTTATGTCATTGAACTCCCAGTCAACCATGGTTTGAGTCCTGGACCAGCAACAAAAAACTCATGCTGGGCATGTACGCTTGATTTCTCACTTTCTGTCTCTCCAGCGAGTCCAAGCCCCTATAACAAAAACTCTGTTAAAAAAAAAATTAAATGTTAAAGTAGCAGATAACTGTTGTTTGTATTCATTCTGTAGGGATCTCAATTAAGCATTGGGATTATGCAAACATTTTACATTATTTTAATTTTTTTCTGTATTTTTCATTCTCTTTTCAGCCTGGCTCCAGGTGAGAGTTCAGAACTTCCCAAACATTGTGGCGAACTTGAGACGGCCAAGGGAAAGGAGTTCTTTCCCTGCTATTTGAGGAAGCGCCGTGAGAACTCAGAGCAGACTGGGTTAGAGAGGGGTCTGACGCAGAGGCGGCCAGACAGACAGCATGACTGTTGGGAGGCCTCCAGCACAGATGAAGAGGGTGGCGTTCTAGAATAGTTTGGCAAGTTACGTGGCTGTCTCAGGACTGAGGATGTAGCTCCCCACACCAAAAGGCAGGAGGGCAGGGGAACCTAACCACAATCGAACACTCTGCTGTTTTATTAATCCTCACGACTACCCTGTGAGACAGGTGCTTTCCTGCTTTATGAATGTGAGAACTTGTTCAAGGTCACACAGCCCTATGTGTGACCTTCTTCTGACATCTGATGCCCAACCTTTTTCCTCTCTACACTCCTTTTTTTTTTTTTTTTTTTTTGAGAGGATTTGGCTATAGGGCACATGTGCTCTCCAGAAAGACAGAGAGAGACAGAGAAATAGAAAGTGAGAAATCACTCCCCAGAAAGTATGGCCACACCACAGTCCCTTCTCCTCCATTCTCCTCTTGGGATCTTGGGCGTGCATGTACACGCACCCAGTGTGAGTTTAAGACATCGGGTCCAGGACTTGAACCGCGGTAGACTACATGGGAGATCAGCGACACAGTCATTACACTAACTGCTGGTCCCAGATCCCACTTCTTTTTACAAAAAGAATGGTCAATATTTTTGCCACAGGAGTCAGGGGATGCAAATGGCCTAAGCGGAATATGAGCTTTGGCCTACTCTTCCTGAAGCAGAATCTGAAGCCACTGCATTGAACTGGGCTTCTTTCACTCAAGAGAAATTGGACAGCAGAACACTCAGCACAAGCTATGTCCTCAGTTTTCTTGAGACACAAAATGCAGCCAGATTAAATACTGATAACCTGTGGTGAACATTTCCACTGTAAGAGCTCTTTCCTTGGACCTTGTTTTCAAATATGTCACACTCAAACTTTTCCCACACGGAACTGTTAGGCCAGAGTGCCATGTTTTCTCCCTGCATTCTGACCACAGGTTTCTGTGCACTGGAAGTTGGAGTTTAACATGTTTCTATTTTTCCCACCATGAATTTGGGAGTCACCCTTGACCTCCTGACAGCTCGGGACTCATCACTAAGGGACAGGTCTGAGCCTGTAAGTCAAACACAAGTCATGAGTGCCAGGTGTAGCTTTGTGTCCTAAATATCACTTCTATCCTTTGAGAACCTCTCCAAGTGCAGCCAAACCAGGCTGGAACGTTTACAAACTACCTTGGAAGTCTATACCTGCATCCTTCCTATAATTTACTGCCCCACGTAGAATGATCAGCTTATTCAACAGAGGAGCATCTACCACCACCGTGCTAGCTGCATTTTGATCCAGAGATCTCACATTCTGTAAACGTGATGCCCTCTGCGCCCTGCATATTCCTCTATGTTTATTAAGTTCATAACAAGAGTGGTTGAATGTCAAGAACAATCATCCTTCAGTCAGATGGCCTCTCAAATGCAAATCTAATCATACTAACACCAATTGCTCTCCTCCTTAAAATATTCAAAAAGTTCCTATTGTTTTTAGAATACAAAGAAAGCTATAGGGACCAGCAGATGGTAATGGCTATGTTGCTGGACTCCCATGTAGTCAACCAGGGTTCGAGTCCCAGACTCGGTGTCTTAAACACGTGCTGGGCACGTGTGTGTGCATGCCCAAGATCTCGAGAGGAGAATGGAGGAGAAGGGATCATGGCACGGCCATCTCCCTGGAGGGTGATTTCTTGCTTTCTGTCTCTCTGTGTCTCCCTGTATCTCTGGCAAGCTCACATACCCTAGCAAAAACCTCTTCAAAAAAAAAAAAGAAAGAAAGAAAGAAAAAATGAAGGAGGCTCTGAAGCAATGCATGCTGTAACTCAGAATTTCTCAGTCCTGGCTGTACATGAGGATCACACGGGGGTTGTTGTGTATGTGTTTTGTGGTGGTTGTTGTTTGCTTATGCAAGAGGGTGCATGTGTTTGCTAGAGAGAGAAAGTATCCCCCAGCAGGATCTGACCATAGCACAAACCTTTATCCGCCATTTCTTTACAAAGCCTGGCAGGATCTGGGCACACCCTGCATGCTGCCATTGGTGCTAGGGTTGGAACCCTGTTAGGTTATGTGGGATCCAGTTTCAACTGCACAGTGCTTAACCATTGTGCTACAGAGTCAGTCCCATATTTCCCTACTTATTCATATTTTTTAAATTTATCAGAGAATATGTGTGCTTACCAAAGAGAGACAAAAGGAGAGGGAGAAGTGAGGTGTGATCACACTCCAATCTCTTCTCCGTTTTTCTATCCTTTCAGGATTTTGAGCACACACACACATGTACCCAGCATGTTTTTCAAGCTGCAAGGTCCAGAATTTGAACCATGCACTCAGTCACATGGAATCTGGCTCTCTTAACCACAGGGCTTGCCTGTTTTTTATTTTTTTCTCTTTTTTTTTTTAATAAAAATAAGAATGCCTTGGACCCATTCCATGGACATTAAATCAGATTCTCTAGGATGTGAAGAAGAGTTGTGTCTTACAAACTTCCCATGGGATCCTGTTGCGCTCTTGCCTAAATCTTCATAAATCAGCCTCTCTGGCTTTCTTTGTCAATTCTTGGATACCCTGTGCTTCTTTTCATCAAAGACTTTGTCCCAAACTAGAATAAGCCTTCCCCTTCCCCACCGTACTCCTATAGACCTACCTGTACTTCCATGTCTCAGTACCAATATTCCTTCCTCCAGGAAGCCCTAAACTTTCCCCAACCTCCTAGAATAGGTCAGAGATGGTGATAAAGATGGTGAATATTGTTAACTTGCTTCAACTGTCACAATTTGCAACTATGATTTTTTTTTTTTTTTAGGAGAGAGATTTTTCTATAGGGCACATGCACTCACCAGAGAGCCAAGAGACAGAATGCAAGAAATCACCCCCCCCCCAGGGGGGGATGGCCATGCCTTAATCCCCTTTCCTCTATTCTCCTCTTGGGATCTTGGGTTTGCTCACACATGCGCCTAGAATGAGGCTTAAGCCACCAGGTCCAGGACTCGAACTATGGCCGACTACGTGGGAGTCTACCATTACACCATCTGGTGGTCCCACAACTATTCATTTTTGATTCTAGAATAATTCAATTACCATTCATATTTCTCAGGAGAAAATTAGCTCAATGAAGGCAAGGCACGTCTGCTTGCTCATCATAGGAGAGCACCTAACACAGCAGACATTCAGTACTTATTGACTGACTGAATAAAGGAGACCCAGTCATTCATGATCCAGTCACAGAGTCTAAAAAATCTGGGAAAGGGTTAAAATGGCCAAGTCCTTCATACCAGAGAATGAGAATGAACTGTCCCCTTGGCAACATACTACCTTTGTTAGTTCTGCATGAGTAGTTAGAGAAGTAGAGTGAGGTACAGAACAGAGAATACCCACATTACTGTTTCTAGAGTGCTGACCAGAAAGAAGCAGTAAAATCATAGCCAATAAGCAGAGTCTGACATATCTGAAGACCAGTTCTAGGGGTTTGTTGACATGAAGAACAACATCGTCTCAGAGCAGTTGGGAACTGAGCATCTGAGTCTAATTATAATGAAAACAGTTTCAGTCAGGCTAGACCTTTTCATCAAATGGAACTTTTACATGAAATGGAACTTTTACTTGAAAATGGGCAATTACAAATAGATCCAGATGGTTGTGTTCTAGTCTTACGCCTGTTTCCAAAACTACCATGACGACTCTTTCTCACTTCCCCATCCGTGTAAATTCCTCAGATGATAAACACCTTTTCCCATGTCTCATTCTTACCAGTCATGTAGCAGAAGCTGCTTTATTAAGCCTTTAGGAGTGTTTTAGCTCACCTCACTCTTAATAGCAGGGTAAGGACCATGCAGTCATCATTAAATAATAGCTAGTGTTTGTTTAGTGCTTATGTGCTAACTAACTACTGTGATAAATGCTGGGTATATATTATCTTCAATCCACACAGCCTGGCCAGGTAAGTATTAGCATTCCCACTTAAAAGATAAAAGAGACCAAAGCAGGACCAGTAGTTAGCATAATGGCTATGTCTCTGGATTCCCACGTAGTCGACTCTGGTTCACACCCCGGACCCGGTGGCTTAAAACTCACGCCGGGCACATGTGTATGCGTGCCCAAGATCCCGAGAGGAGAATGGAGGAGAAGGGATTGCGGCATGGCCATCCCCCCTGGGGGGGGGGTGATTTCTAGCTTTCTGTCTCTATGTCTCTAAAAAGACCAAAGCTCTGAGTAACTAAGTACATTGTCCATAAGTTGTAGCTGTTAGGTAGGGAAGGAAGGGAAGGAAGAATTGGAAACAAAGTTTTTGTCAGAGTATAAGATCTGAATTCTCCCAGTATATCCCAGGCATGTACTGAATTCTCCCAGTATATGCCTGGACACATATACTGTGTCCATGAAAACAGAACACCCATGCCAGAGATAATAACTGTATCCAGGCACCCTACTGGTAGAGAATTCAATCACTTTGCTATCCTATTTCCTTTTCCATCTCTAGGCCTTCTGAAAAAATGGTCTTTAGCTTACCCTTACGCTCCCCTCCCCTTCTTTTCCCATCCCTTCCCTTCCCCTCCCTTCTCTTTCATAATTGCCAGAGATGGTGTCCAATCACTAGAGAGAAAGAGAGAGAGAGAGAGAATGATAAAATGCTCTCCCTACCCTCCAACCCCTGGTGGAACATGGTCATGCCACAATCTCTTCTCCTCTGCTTCTCTATCTTGTCCAGATTTGACATATATGGATATGCCTGGGATGTTTGTCAAGTGACCAAGGCCTGATTTGGACAGTGATCAGCAACTTTATAATAGGGTCCTGCTCTCTTAAACACTAGGCTACTGAGCCAGCCCAGATGCTTTCTTAAAAATCCAAATCTCACCTTCTTGGTAGGCTTTTCTTTTTTTTTGTGATTTACGGTAGAGAAGGCATTAGCTTGGGTGGGGAAATTTTATTTTTAGAATTTGAGATAACGTACAAATTTCCTTTAAGAGATTTCAAGGCCAAAGGAACAGCATGAGCAAATGAAAAAAGGCTTCCCACCAAAAATACTATGACACATTTAGGGTCATTAGGATTAGGGATACTGGGAGTCAAAAGAAGGATATTGGAGGGTCGGTTGACTGGCAGTAGCAAAAGCTATCCATGTAAAATATACTTTATGCAGAAGTACATTAGATGGATTGGTTTATTCTCCAAATTGGAAAAGATAACTGCCCTCACTATGCCCCGGAAATGATCAGTTCCCACCTTCAAGCTTGCATATTGCAATGGGAAATGATTTTGTTCTATGCATTGAGGGCCCTGAGTTGCGGTAATTCTCAGAGTAAATGTAAACAATGTGTACGCATCATGCTGAAGAGATACAAAAGAGCAGTCCCTGCGTGATGATCTTAGTTTAGCGGCAGACACGCTTGTGTCTATGCTAAATGACTCACAAGTTGATTATTATAAATAATGAAAAAATGAAGTTCTAAAAATAGTTTACTTAAAAGTGACTCATGGCAGAGAAACATTGACCCCATTAATTAAAATATTTTTTTTTCCTGCGTGTATATTTTGAATGACTTTCAAGGAAACCACCTCTTGCAGAATACAATTCCAACTATGACTTAAGTAGATAAGTCCAATATTCTGTTGGCTCTACACCAGGAGGTGGGTGGGGAGGACTTTGGGAACCCTTCCAATATTTTTGTGAAAAGTCTTTTAATGAATACAAAGAATCATGAAGTGCTAATACACTGGGACAGCACTAATGTCTCAGAACAGAAGTTTATTTCTAACCTGCAGTTTTATACATCCATACACAATTTTCAAATTTCCTTTTTTTAGCACATAATTATTTTCCTAATTAACTAATTAGACATTTTAGCAGGCTTAAAGACTACAAAGGTTAAATACATAACTGTTTAATGGTTACCGCGGCTGAAAAAAAAATTGTGTTAATAAAGGCTGAGTTCTCAAACACGTTTTTCATTTTTCCCTAAGAATATAATTCCACATTAAGCAGTGCTTTATTATGGATGCTAAGGGTAGGTGGAGTGGGAACAGATCCCAGCTCTCTACTTTGAATCTGAATCTAAAATTTTATAGATGGAATTGTAATATTTCCATATAACTATATTCCTGTTAACAAGAGCCTGTTTATTAACCACACAGAACAAGGCATGGCGCTTTAACTAATTCTGGATGGGTTCCCCCACCTCAGTCATCACCGGGTCTTGAGGTAGAAAGTTGTTCTAGTCCATTCTCTGCTAGTAACAGCAAAACAACAAAATTTGAAACTGGGTGATTTATCAGAATAAAGGTTTATTCAACCCATGATATAGAGGTTCAAAGTCCCACGGCCATGTCTAGTGAGGGTCTTTTCGTGGGTGGGTCTCATAGTAAGAAAAAGCAGAGCAGGGCATACGTGTCCGTGTCCACGTGTCTCCATCATGCTCTCTCTCTCTCTTTTTTTTTTTTTGGAGAGGTTTTCGCTATAGGGCGCGTGCGCTCACCAGACAGACAGAGAGAGATATAGAGACAGAAAGTGAGAAATCACCCCCCAGGGGAGATGGCCAAGGGTGATGGTCACGCCACAATCCCTTCTCCTCCATTCTCCTCTCGGGATCTTGGGCATGCACACACACGCGCCCAGCGTGAGTTTTAAGCCACCGGATCCGGGACGCGAATGGCGGTCAACTATGTGGGAGTCCAGCGACATAGCCATTACACTAACTGCTGGCTCCCCATCATGCTCTCTCTTCATAAACCCACCAGGCTTCCAGCATGAGTACCCCATCCTGATGATCTTAATCCTAATCCCTTCTTATAGGCCCCATCTTTTTTTCTTTCACTTTTTATTTCAATTTCTTTTATACTTTCAATCATATGTTACTTAACTTGCAAAGTGACTATTCCAACATGTGTACATTTCTCACCAGTCCAGTTAACAATACTATAAAGTTATCTTCAATAGATAATAACCCATTTCTTTGTCTCTTAAATGACTTGCCTCTCTATTTTTCTCCTTAATGTCCTTCCTCAGACGCTACTTCTTCACTCACTGTTCCCACACTGTATCTGCCATTCACAACCATTTACTATGTTTCTACATCCTTTAGCCATTCAGTTTCGGCTGTAATGTGCAGACACTCTTATCTCAGTATATTAAGTAGAGACATACAATGTCTCTCCTTCATAGCCTGGCTTGCTTCACTTTGCAGTAAATCTTCCATATTCATTCACTTTTTTTGTCAAAAGCCAAGGTCTTGTAAAAACAAAGCAAAACAAAACAATAGACCCCAACTTTTAACACCTTAGATTTGTTTTCATCCTTTTAATCCCATTACAGACAAATCTCAACACATAGATTCTTTTAAAAGTTTCTTTATCTCTTTCATGAGTAACAAAGAATGAAGTTCTGAAAATAGTTTACTTGTAAGTGACTCCTGACAGAGAAATATTGACCCTATTAATTCAAATCATTTTTCCTGCGTGTATATTTTGAATGACTTTCAAAGAAAATAGCCTCTTGCAGAATTCAATGCACCTGGCATCCTCAGGGAGGTCTCTGGGTGTGCACTTAAAACCTTCCCACATGGGCCAGCCTCACCGAGTGTCATATCACACCACTGTCACACATTCTGAACACACAAATTTTGTCAGACACCTTTAAACTATAGCAGAAAGGCCGCTGGCATGGTTTCATAGATAAACGGCCCACTACCTTGTTCTGCAGAAATGTAGGGTTCACCTGCATTGCCATTCGTTCATTCATCCATCTATCCATCCAACTAAATATTCTCTCCACAAGTATTTATCGAGCCTGTACTACATGTCAGGAAGAGATGTAGGTACACTATATGTACTATTCATTTACTCAACATTCAACGAAATACTTCTTGACCTCCTACTACGTGTCAGTGCTATTTTAGAAACTGGGAAACAGAAAAAACATAGCTTTTGACCTCATGAATCCCCACTGGGATATTTTGTTGTTGTTGTTGGGAAAGGAGGTAGTTTGCTATGGTCTGAATGTTTGTGGCCCCCCCAAAATGCTTATGTTGAGACCTAGTCACCAACATAATGGTATTAGGAATGAGGTCTCTGGGAGGTGACTAGGTAATGAGGGTGGAGTTCTCATGAATGAGACTAGATGCCCCAAGGTCCAGCCACAGTGGCACACAGATAGACCACTGCTTAGAGGGCTGGAAGTCACACAGGAGGCACGGATCTGGTTCCTGGATCAATCTGAACGTGTCAGGCACAGTTGTGCATGCCTTTAGTTCTAGGTAATTAGGATTGCAACACAGCAAGACCCCATCAAATCAACCTATTTACATCTCTCTTCCTTTCTCTCTCTCATACAAGAAAACAAAAAGGGAGGGGAACCCCCACAGAACTGCCTTGCCTCTTCCAACATGTGAGGACACAGTGGAAAAACATCTTCTATAAAAGAAAGTGGGCTATCACCAGATCCCAAATCTATATACAACTCCATTATTATAACAGAATGAACAAAGACAGGGATTAGTCATTCAGGGGTCTGGATTTTGTGGCATCTAAAGCTTTTACAATTTTAGAAGTTTTATTTACTAAAATGAAGACACAACTACAAAAACTGGTCTGTGCCAGTGTGAGATCCTGCAGCGGAAGCTTTATCAAAATGGAGGGAAACTTGCCCCTCGCCCCTGCACCCTGGGTGCTGATGATTTGCTTCCTTGTCTACACCCATGTCTTCTAACTGGTGGATTTTCAACCACTGGAAATTTACTTCTGTGTGGACTTAAAAGCACTGAAGTCTCCCACAGTCTTTTAATAAATGCAAATTCTCCTAAATGAGATCACAGCTTAAGGTGTGATTATCCCACAGGGGGCCTAATAGGTGCCAAATAAATATTGGATCAATTAATTAATTAAAGGGGTAAACTGGAGGCTTGTTAGTGAAGCAGAAGTGGAAAAGTGAAGACCGAGGGCATTTCAGGGACACGGACACGAAGAACAAACAAGGAGTACTGAGAAGGTAGGCACATAGGAAATAAAAATTGCCTTCCTCATAAATGCCCATGGGGTCTGCCTGCCCACAATGACAAAGTTGCATCAAGGTCCTCAGTAATTATCATGACAGCTGCTGCCGCAAATCCTAAAGGACAGGAAAGTGGCCCCAAAGCATGTGAATGAATCTCCACTGGGGACGATTTGCAGAAGAGGTAATAATCTTTTCACTGATTATCCACTCTTGATTACTATTTTACTTCAAAGAATTCCCTTTATGGCTAAATAGTATTTATCTGCAGTTTTCCGTTTCACCTTAAAATGCATTTAGTTCCTGTTTTTCAGTTAAAAATAGTACATGTATCTTAAGCACAGGGTAATCATAGAAAGATGATTGGTCAGCCAGGCAAGAGGGTTGGGGTGGCTGCTGGCAGCTAATTAATACACAGACAGAAGGCCAAAAAAGGATGAGAAGGATCATGATCTGAAGGAAAGCCTTGCTCAAGTGTGGGAAGAAAAGTTATCCCGAGAGACACGTGGTTAGCCTAGCTTACCTGGTCATACAAGTGTAGCTTGACTCTCTATGTGAGAAAGGGTTGCAGGACTCTCTGGGAAGGGTGTAATACTAAGCATCTTTTAACTAACCAGGATACTGTGTGTGTCCTGTGGAGAACTGTGCAAGCAATAATTTGTAACTCAGTGAAATAATTTCTTTCTTTTTGTCTTTTTTGTTTTTAAGATTAATTTTTTGCTATATAGGGTGCATGTGCTCACCGGAGAAACAGAGGGAGACAGAGAGAAAGTGGGAAATCACTCTCCAGGGAGGCTGGCCACACTGCAATCTCTTCTTCTTCATTTTCCTCTTGGGACCGTGGGCATGCATGTACACATACCTGGCATGAGTTTTGGAGGAGTTCGACCTGGCTAGGCCCCAGGAGGCCTGGGCGGGCCCCCGGGACTTTTTGAGCCCCCCCCCCACTTCAAGTCGGTTCAGTACGTTGGCAAGGCCACTACTGTCCCACCCCCCCGACCTAGGATTTTGCTCAAGAAACTGTGGCAGCCTTGCTGGGAAGCAACACCCCTCTGACTCCCCAATATACTACCATAAAAGAATTACATAGTTCTCTTATACATCCTGAGTATACGATAAAATTTTCCAGGAAGTCCCCTGACCGCTCCCCTTTGCTTTGACCACCTACTGTTAATTACAGTACTTTACTCCAGAGGGTCACAATGGAGGATGTGATAAAGTCACATCTAGGCAGCAATCTTCCTGACCTTTTGAATGTCCAGGGCACTCCTGCCCCACTATGGCTTATGTTCCAACAAGATACATAACAGTGGAGCCACAGACACAATAGAATGCCACAAACTCATCTTAAAAGTTCCTCATTAACTCCTTAGTCACTTTACCGCCAGTTGAAAAGGCTGTCCCCGCCCTTACCTAGCAAGCAGCAAGTTTTACCCCTTTAAGATATATTAGGGTTCCTAGAATTAAGTTTTAGATCCCTATACAATTATATAAATTCCATTCTTTATTAAGATCCATAAAAACTAATATCTATGCTTGAGATTTTCTTTTCTCAGCACCATTCCCAGTAATCACAAGATGACTGCTGCGCCACATCAGCAGATAATCATCTCTGCTTGATGGAGCCACTTTCCTGAAAATGCATTCCATGGAGACCCACCTACATCAAAGGAGCAACTGCAGAACTACACTAGACCCACCTTTAGTCCAATCCTAAATGGAACTTTTATACCTTATTGTTAAAACTTTATGAGCTAATAATTAAAACACATAGCCCCTCTTCTGTTTACTTGTATGTAACACATTTTCAATAAAAATGCACAATGATTCCTAGCAGTTGTCACTCCTCAGAAAGCGATCTTTGAGGGGTGTCCGGCAAAGGACGTGCATGAAAATGCACCAAGGCCTTTGTCTTCTGTTCACCTTCTCCGCCTCCGTCGAGATAACCCACCCACGCCGAGGTTGGTCCCCTGCAGAGTTCATAGCCACCTGATCTGGGACTCGAACCCTGGTTGGCCATATAGGAGTCCAGCAACAGAACCGCTACACCAATCTTTTTGCTTGCCAAAACATGTGTACACTCACCGGAGAAACAAAGACAGAGAGATAGAGTGTGCGAAAACACCTGCCACCCCCTACAGGGAATGGTTGTGTTGCGATCCCTTCTCCTCCGTTCTTCCCGATGTCAACATACTGGACACACATACACACATGCCCTGCTGGTCTGTGACTTGAACCACATGGTCGGCCATGTGGGATCCAACTACCTTAACCATCAAGCCAACAGGCTAGTTTTGTTTATTTTTGTTTTGTTTTTAATTTGCCGAAGGGTTATTGTGCTAGCCAGACAGACAGCGAGGGAGAGGGAGAAAGCATTTGCCATGGGGCATAGTCATGCCGCAAATCCTTATCCATTTCTTTCTCTTTTCAAGCTGCTGGGTATGTACACACACCTGGCGTGTCTTTTAAGCTACCAGATGTAGG
Organism: Tupaia belangeri chinensis; assembly: GCF_000334495.1. NCBI lineage: Eukaryota > Metazoa > Chordata > Mammalia > Scandentia > Tupaiidae > Tupaia > Tupaia belangeri. The sequence continues at coordinate 6,434,974 of NW_006159565.1, forward strand.
ACTCAGACCACAAGTGGGGCTATGTGGCATCCAGCCGCCTTGACCACCAGGACACAAACTGTTCCAAAGAAATAATTTAAAGATATATTGATATAATCAGTTCCCATCTGAGCCATGTATTCTGCCAATGGGATTTGGAATAAAGATTGCTGAACGTTTTGCCATTTATTCAGAAGAGGCTATGACTCTGGAGTTTTAAGGGAGCTAATTCAAATGACATTCCTTTTGTGAGGAAACAAAAAGCATAAAGAAAAACAAAAACTTCTATTATAGTCTGTTGCTTCCTGTTCCTCAAAGTGTGGAAGGAAGGTAATTTTCCGGGGAGCTCATGGGTAGAGATTCCAGCTGCCTCGGCTAGGACTCTGAAGGAAACAGGATCACTCATTTATTACTTAATCCACTCACTTATTTATAACTCGGAAGAATCTGAGGTTCTCGCAGGCAGATCTCTAAACTCATGAAAAAAAAACATAGTTCAAAGGAAGGGAGGATGGAGGGAAATTCCTATTCTTTTTAAAATAAAATTTTCCTTTGGAAGAATTCCTATTCTTTTTTCCTTTCCTTTTTTCTTTTTCTTTTTTTTTTTTTTTTTAAGGTTTTTGTCATAGGGCACATGTGCCCTCTAGAGAGAAAAGAGACAGTGAGAAATTACTCTCCAGGGAGATGGTCATGTGGCAATCCCTTCTCTTCCTGGGATTTTGGGCTTGTGCCCACACACACTCAGGTGATTTTCAAGCTGCTGGGTCTGGGACGTGAATTGTAGCCAGTTATATGGGAGTTCAGTGCCTTAACCACCACACCACCCATTGCCCCAGAATTCCCATTCTGAAGTGCTGTTTCTTAAAGGAGATCACCAGGTCATGGGCCTCAACTGCCATCTTGTATTTGGTGTCTCTTTTCTCTACTGCAATTTTCTGCATTTCTGCATGACTCTTGGACTTCTTCTCAAGTAACACCAACCAAACTCCTTCTGTCTCTCTGTCTCGGCTTCTCCCTCACTCTTCCCTTTTCCCCTCTCCTTTCTTAAAGATTTATTATTCTGACCTCCCTCACTACCTCCCCACACCCACCATCCTGGGATCAGTCCTTTTTTTTCTTTTCCTGCTTAGTCTCTGACTCTTCATGAGAAAAGCTTACACATCTGTTAAGGGCAAGTGGCAGGTGGCAGGAAAATGAGAGAGCAGTAGCCTCCACCTGGAGGCTGAGTCAGAGGCTAGGATATGCATAACTGAATGTCACTATCCCATGTTCATTCCAGATACTGGACAAAAGGCTTTGAGCCTCTGTTTTGTGCCAAGTACCATGTCCTACTCTGGGGACACAAAGGTTGGCTAGAAACATTGTCTCTATCTTTCAGAATTTGAGAAGTCAGGGACAATAGTCAAAGAAGCCAACAGCAAAGTAGAATGCCCTTGTAATGAGTGCCCTTCCTGACTTGAGCACAAGCCATTGAGGGGCTCTGACTGGCAGTGGGGAGGTGAGCTCCTGTGAGATTAAGGGAAGATTCTGGGAAAAGAGAAACTCTGAAGTAAAGCTACTACAGGTTAGCCAGGAAGGAATAGGGATGCCAAGAGCAGAAAAACTGAATGACAGTTCTGCAGGCAGATTTAGAAGGGGCTCTGAAGAACAGAGAGATTGTCACTATATTTGTACTTTAGTCCTTGCATGCCCTTGTCTACACGGCTGTTCTTTCCTTCCCGACGGTCTTGTACATAGCTTTATTTTGTATTTCTCTCCAACCCTCTTGAAAAAATCCAAAAATTTTAAACAATGGCTGCTACTCTTCAAAAGCAATTCCACTCTCCCTCCCCAGTTAGAGAACTCTGTAAAACTTTCTCATTCTCTGGCCTTCTGGAATAGAGGCCCATATATAAGGAACATCTGGTCGATTTTCTTGCATAGATGTGGAAGGAGAGGTGTGAGTAGTTCTGTGTGGTTGAATGCAAAAGTAGGGCAAGGGGACCAAAGTACTGGAAGACAGAGTCACTGAGTTACCCTAGAGACCTGTGATTTATGGAAGACCTTGAAAGCCATCTTCAGGATTCGGATTTTGTCTTGAGAATAGTGAGAAATCATTGAAGAATGTTGAGCAAAATAGTAGCATAGAATTGAAATATGGGAAGTTTATGGTTTAGAGGGTTGATTAGGAGGAAGAAAAATGGAAGCAAGGAGAATATTTAGGGAGTAACTACCTGGTAATTCACCAGATGAAAGAAAATAACCACTAGGCATTCTGGCTAAGGCCTGATTACATCTACTTAGCATCAGTCCCATCCTCTCTAAGTAGATAATTCTCTGTCTCTCTGACCACACAGCAAAGCTGCTTTGAACTATCAATGAAAATCACATGTCTGATGTCCAATAAAAGTTCACTGGTTTGAATGGAAAAATTTTATAAGCAATCAAGGCTCGTGCTTTTGTAAGTGAGGGACAGTAGAAGAATGCACTGGCCTCAAACCCTGAAGAACACTTGCCGTTTTTCACTTCCTACTGGTGTGTTTTTAAAAAATTATATTGAGCTGACCACATGGCCTAGCGGTAAAGAGAACCAGATTCCACATGGCTAACTGGGATTCAAATCCTGGCTTTGGTGGCTTATAAAAACAAGCTGGGCACATGTGTGTGTGCCCCAAATTCCAACGGGATGGAGAAATGGAGAAGAGATTGTGGCCTGAGCATACCCCACTGAAAATGATGCTTTCTTCTCTCTCTCGCTCTCATTCTCTGTGTTTTACTGGTGAGCAAAAACACCCATTGGCAATTAAAAAAACAACAGTGTCAGGGCCAGAAGGTGCATGGTGGCTAAGGTACTGGACTTCCACATGCAGTTTGGGTCCTGGACCTGGCAACTTGGCTTCTCACTCTCTCTCTCTCTCTTTTTCTGTCTCTCTCTGGTCATATTAAAAATAATAACAAATAAATAAAATTAAATAATTATTTTTAAAAATTGCAACATCACCAAACTTTTTAAAAGACCACTTAGTGTTGTGTTTGTTATAGTATGCAATTCTGTTTTTCTTTTTTTAAGTTTATTATGAAACATTTGGGGGAAAAAAAAACAATTCTCCAATTCTGCCACCATATGGGCAAACAATGTAAACATTTACAAGCAAAGTCTCAATGTAAAGACAGGTTCTGCACTATTTTGAAACCTTCAGAATTGCCTGTGGTTTCCCTTCATTGTGTTCCCTAATGAACTCTTTAAACATGCAACCAACATACTTGGAATGCTAGCAGTTGCTCTAACATTCTACTAGCTGATTTATTAAGCTATTGAGGGTCAGTCTTTGAAAAATAGAGGAATTCAGGTACAACAGAAGTTAGAGGAATTGGTCTTTGGAATATTACTAGCTAGAAATTTTTTTTTTCTTTTTATTAACATACTAACCTAACCCCAAACAGCAAGGCCTGTGTGAATGGTTATAACAGGTAATTTCTCTTTCAGCTAGAGAAGATCAGGAAAAGTCTGGATGAAGAAAAGAAAGAAGCAAGGAAAGAAGGTAAGAGAAAAAAAGTGCAAGTGCAGTTGGCCTATTAATAGGAAATACAGATTTAATTGGGACAGTCCTGTGATTTTTCCCTCTTTAAACCAGCTACTACAAGTAAACTTATTAGGGTCAGTCAGGTGACCTAGTAGTTAAGATGGCTTGATCTCACATATTCAAGTGTGCAGTTCAAGTCTCAGGCCTGACAGCTTGGATACGCTGGTGCCTATGTGTGCATGCCCCAAATTCTGAGAGGAAATGGAGGACAAAGGATTGCAGTGTGGTCATCTCCCGAGGGGAGTGATTTCTCTCTCTCTCTCTCTGTCCCTCTCTCTCTGTCCCTCTCTCTCTGTCTCTCTGTCTCTCTCTCTCTCTGTCTCTGATGAGTGCACATGCCCTATAGCAAAAACAAACGCAAAAATTACCCTTAGTTTTGTATGCAACTTACGTCATGTAGAAAAATATGAATTATATAGTATTCACCTCTAAACATCTTTCTTTTTTTAATTTCCTTTATTTATGACAGAACACAGGCATATTATAGTGACAATGAAAGAGAGAGACAAGCAATCTCCACAAATGTGGCCACACTACAATCCCTTTCCTTCAGTCCTCCAGCCTGTTGTATCTTGGGCATTTGTATGTATGCCTAGCAGGTTTTCAGGCTGACCTGGTGAGGATTTGAACATGTAGAATCTGGCTGCTTTTGGCATCCAGCTTCTGTTTGAGCAGAGCATGACCTTACCCTTTAATACTTTGAAAGAGTGAATTACCAGAAAGTGATGACTTTCTGGTTGGGTATAGTAGGATGAGTAAAATATGTGCCTGAATTTGAGAAGCACAAGGAATATTACACCCGCCCCAACCCACTCCCAAATTTCCACATTTGATGACTAAAACCTAGCATCTCTTCCTTCAGGAAATGCATTTTCCTTTTCAGGGTTCCATTTTAAGTACAAATAATCCTGAAAACACGAATGGGAGTAAGTCCCTCCCAATTTAGTGTAGACATGTTTCTACCTCTCTAGCACAGGTAGATTAAAGCAGAATGAGAAAACAGAGGGCAGGGAAACAAGGAGAGAAAACCTTGCAGGATGATCAAATAGCCATGGCTTGGCACTCTTCTTGTAACACAGCTGCCAAGAAAGACTAAATCAACTACAGTTTGACAATTTCCTCCAGATGCTGCCATGTTGCTAAAAGAACATCACAATCTGATTGTTAATTCGTGTAACAATTTTCATTTGCAATATATGGAGCATAGCATGCTATGACAACTAATAAGAACCCAGCCTACTGACCAGATTATGAATTATCAAATATCTGAAAACAGTTTATGTTCTTAATCTTTTCAAACTGCTAAATTAAATACTAAATTTTATTTTACACCTTTTTTTATTTTTTTATTTTTTTTGTCCAAAGAGGCATCTTCCATTCATTTTCAGAAAGCAAAAAGGCAAAATCAGAGGAAATCAGAAGACACTCGCATGAAAATGGTGTCAGCCAAGCTGGTTCATAGGATATTATTGTGCTAAGTATGGGCTCAAAGACTGTCATTTTTTGGATATGAAATAGATTGCTTGTATGTCTTTGCCATTTAAAAAGCCGTATGATGGGCAGTTCACACTGATTATTAATACTAAAGCAATTGTTGATAATTGTTCTGGATTTCAATGTCTAATTAAAGCTAAGTGGCTAGATTTGCATATAATAAACAATAGAAGTGACTTGCATCCCCAATTTCACAGGCTAATCAGCTTCACATACAATATCATTAAAACTTGCATGCTAATTATAGCTAATTGTTCCATGCAAATAGAAGCCATTTCTTTCAGAAGACAGACTTTCTTTCAAAAGCTTAAAACCTGCTGTTCATCTAAAAACACACAAGATGCTTAAGTAGTCTAAAGAAGAAAAATTAGGAAGTACAATAAAAATTATTCAGGAAAGAATTTGGGGTGTTTTATCAAATTACAAAAAGTCTAGGTATCTTTATGAAGTAATTCAGCCCCTCAATTAGAGAACAGCAATTAGACCCAACCTGCTTATTAATTCTACTTATTGGCAAAATGTGAAACTGCCCAATTAGAAATGAGTACAACAAGCATTCATCATATTTTGCGTTAAACAAATATTATTGATAGCATTAAAGTCTAGAGTGGCCTTTTCAAATAGTTCCCTAATTAATCTTAAAGGGTCACATGAACAGTGAAATATTGAACATGTTTATTATAGGCATCATACTGGCCTTCTCCAAAATCAATGCTAAATATTATAAATCCAATGATCTACTGCCAACAGTTGAATGGGGAAAAAAAGGCTAAAATAAATGCTATGTGCTGTGTATTGTTGGGGCTCAGGAAACAATGCCCCAAAACATGATGCTCTGACATGCAGAGTGCAAGGTCTCTCTGACCTTCCCCTATCCTCCTGACTCATCCCTCTTTCACAACCCCCACCTCCCAACACGAAAATACTTCCTATGAATTTCTCTTATCTGCTTTGAAACCGCCCTTCCAGAAAGACTTCAACTGTCCTGGATCCCCTCTCCAGGAATCTCATCACTAGGAAGACTCACTCATATCATAAGAAAGAAGACTGAAGGTTAATATCACACCCAGGTGAGCTTTGTCAAAGGCTATCTATCACCCGATCTTCCGGTCCATTTATTCTTTTTTCAAAATCATTTCTCTAACCTAACTTGCCACCATTCCCCACATTCCAGACCTTTATGGAGATAGTAGTATACAGGCATACCTTAGAGACACTGCACATTGAATTCCAGACCACTGCAATAAAGTGAATATCACAATAGAGTCATATGAATTTTTTTATTTCTCAGAGTTTGTAAAGTGATGTTTATACTATTAAGTGTGTATTAGCATTTTGTCTAAAAAAGCACTATATATACTTAGTTTAAAAAATACTTTATTGTTGGGGACCAGCAGTTAGCATAATGGCTATGTCACTGGACTCCCACATAGTCGACCGCGGTTCACGTCCCGGACCCGGTGGTTTAAAACTCACGCCAGGCGCATGTGCGTGCGTACCCAAGATCCCAAGAGGAGAATGGAGGAGAAGCGATTGCAGCATGACCATCCCCCCGGGGGGTGATTTCTCGCTTTCTGTCTTATGTCTCTCTCTGGCGAGCGCATGCGCCCTATAGCAAAAACCTTCCCTCCCAAAAAACAATACTTTATTGTCAAATGATGCTAACAATCCTCTCTGAGCCTTTATAGCAAGTCATAATCTTTTTGTTGCCTCAATATTGACTGATCTATGTGGTGGTGGCTGAAAGTTGGGGTGGATGGCAGATTTCTTAAAATAAGACAAGGAACTTTGCCATATTGATTGACACACACACCACACACACACACACACACACACACACACACACACACATACGTCTCTGTAGCATCAGATGCTGTTTGATAGCATTTTACACACAGAACTTCTTTCAAAATTGAACTCACTCCTCTGAAACCAACCCTGCTGCTACTTTATTAATTAATGAAGTAGTCTAAGTCCTTTGTTGTCATTTCAACAATACTTGTAGCATCTTCACCAGGCATAGATTCCATCTTAAGAAACCACTTTCTTTATTCATCCATAAGAAATAAATTATCACCCATTAAAAGGTTTATGAGATTACAGCAAGTTAATCACGTCTTCAGAATCCACTTCTAATCCTGTTCTCTTGCTATTTCTCTTGCTGTTTTCTTTCTCTGGAGTTGCTTCCTACTCTGAAGTTTTGAACTCTGGGAAGTCATCCATAAGGATTATAATCAGCTTTCTCTAAATACCTGTTTATATTATTTTGACCTCCCATGAATCACAAACATTCTTGATATCATCCAGAATAGGTCATTCTTTCTAGAAGGTTTTCACTTTATTTTGCCCAGATCCATCAGAATTACCATCTATGGTAGCTGTAGCCAAACAAAATGTATTTCTTCAGTAAGACTTGAATGACAAAATTACTCCTTGGTTCATGGGCTGCAGAATGGACGATGTGTTAGTAGGTGTTACAATACATATTTTACAGTATGATGATTCTCACTTAATCTAAAGCTTATAATTATGCCTGGCTGGTACTAACTCCATTTTAAACACTTTGTCAATAATACTTCATCCTGAGATTATGAATTTTGCTGGGTCAGGATTGTTACAACTGAACCAAACTGATAGTCACCTTGTCAATATGTAAATGAGATGGTGGGCTCTGGGATCCTTCCCTGCACGAGTGAAGTCTGAGAACTCGAATAACATATTTTTTGAGACTAAAAAATTAGGGTCGCGGGAACCAGCAGTTAGCGTAATGGCTATGTCGCTGGATTCCCGCGTAGTCGACCATGGTTTGTGTCCCAGACCCAGTGGTTTAGAACTCACGCCAGGCACGTGTGCGTGCGTGCCCAAGATCGCGAGAGGAGAATGGAGGAGAAGGGATTGCAAGGTGACCATCACTCCTGGGGGGGTGATTTCTCACTTTCTGTCTCTACGTCTCTGTCTGTCTGTCTGGCGAGCACACGCGCCCTATAGCGAAAACCTTAAAAAAAAAAAAAAAAGTTAGGGTCTCTGAGATTCTTATTTGAAACACATTTCCCTGTGACTTCACTGTTTCTGAGTCCATTCAACCAGTGAGATGCAGTCAGAGCCTTCGTTCAATTGGAAAAGTCTTTGAACTTAATTGCTGTCGATTTGATAGCATCCTAAACCCATTTGACTGTTGTTTTGACGGGACTGTCTCCTTTCCTTTTTTTTTTTTTTTTTTCTTGAGAGAGATTTTTGCAACAGGGAGCATGTGCTCGCTAGAGAGAGACAAGGAGACAGAAAGTGAGAAATCACTCCCTGAAGGGATGGCCATGCCACAATCCCTTCTCCTCCATTCTCCCTTGGGATCTTGGGCACGCATGCACATGCACCTGGTATGAATTTTAAGTCACTGGGTCTGGGACTTGAACTGTGGTGGAGTATGTGGGAGTCTAGCAATGTAACCATTATGCCATCTGCAGGTCCCTCTCTTCTTTCTATTACCTCACCTTGACAGCTTCCCCAAAACACCTCATCTTACTAAAAGTTTTCTTCTCCTCATTTATACAAGGCCTATCTCAAATGTTTTCTCTCCTTGAATTTCCCTGTTGTGAAATCTTACTATTCTTCCACTCTCACACATAGAATTATTCCTGGCTTTTTATAATTAATAAAAAAGAAAGGTCTAAACTTGAAAATGACAGCAAAATGATGATCAGCATCATGTCATATGTAGGCAAAAGATCACCTGAGAATTATCTACAGGAATGTACTTTGTTCACCTCGCTAATTACTATTGATAAAATATACCAAATTTACTGAAGTTACATCCCAAATTGTATATTTTTGTTTTAGAGAGATCCAAATTAGGAAGAACAGTCAATCTGAGCCCACCATCTAATTTACATATTGATAACGTGACTATCAGTTTGGTTCAGTTGTAACAATCCTGACCCAGCAAAATTCATATGCTCAGAATGAAGATATTGTCAAAGCATTCAAAATGGAGATAGTACCAGCCAGGCATAATGTAAAATAGCTTACAAAAGTGCATTTTTGCATGTGTCTATAGGCCACATGTTTTCAGACTGGCTGCCCTCCACAACAAATAATTCATATCGGGGAGCAATGTTAATTCCAAAAGGTACACTTCACTGTTTTGTGAGAAATTAGCTAGTTTTACATCTAACCTAGCAATCTTAATATCTTAATATTACTTTATTAAGTGACCTTTAAATCTCTAGCCACTCAATTATTTTTTTAACTGGTTATATCACCTTATTGGTTCTCTCACTTACGAATGAGTTGAATAAAATCTTGGACACATGTTCATTTTATATTTGTGTGAGAATCATAGATGTACCTTTTTGAAAATTATACTTGGGCAGTAATAACTTTTTTTGACGTTCCTTAGTTATCACATTAACTTATTTTCTTTTTTAATTGTGCTGCATCATTTTCAGAATAAGAGTCTTTTATTTCTGCACCCAAAGCACACAGCATGAGTAGCTGGTACTTAATAGGTGCTCAACAAAATGTTGGTTTAGCATTGCTAAATTGATTTCCATGACTCGATGCTCATAAATCCATGGAGCACAGTCACCTTCATCTGTCCCCAAAGACTTACGTTTGTCTTTCAGTTCAGCATCTGTGTTACTAAATGGTCTCTATTAAAATTCATTCCACATAACATAAATTAGATCAGAGCCTGTCTCATCTGGTATTTCACACATACATACAACTTTGAAAAGATTCAATGTGCAGACAGACTTTCTTCTTGTTCTTTATATTTACTAAAGGATATACACATACACACATAGGCACACACACATACTCTAGCCAAGAGTTGGGAAATTAGCTGAAAGAAAGGAAGAATCACCCTTCTCAGCCATACTGTGATCTCTACAGACTCTACCTTTAAAATTTAAACTTGCTTTGTAGTGTATAAAGCTGCTGAAGATCTTTTTTCCCCGAAAATAGGTTATTTTTCTGGGACAAAGGCCAGTAACTTATAGTACTGAATATGTAACTGAAAAAGAATAGGAAAGAAAAATAGACATTTATAGCAGTAACTAAAACAGTTTTCAAATATTGTCAGGGAATTTCTGTCATTTCAAAATAAATCCAAGTTTACAATGTCCATATCGCCTCACTGAAAATTCCATGCTTAATGAGACTTCAAAAACCTTGTTTGATTGGTTTCGTATATCCCCTTACCATACATAATTCTTAGAAAGACTCCTTGCTGGCCAGAACGTGTATTTTATTTTTCAATTTGTTTGAATTACTAGAAATAGCTAAAAGTTTTAAGCAATGAGTCAAACTTATTTATTTTTTCAGACTGCTTATTACTCTAAAATTAGAACTTTTGACAATTTTTTATTATTCTCCAGCCACCAGATTGCAGACAGAAAGTCATATGCAATTTATTTTAGGTATTAATTATGGACTTCAATAATACCTAATTTCATTAATTGTTTAAATAAATTTTTTATTATTGAAGTACTAAAAAATTCAATAATTTTACCTTTCACGTACTTCAAAACAAATTGCTACGATTGCAGACTATTTATTTACATATTAAATAAATAGTCTTCAAGAAGTACATGGAAAACTGGTACTATGATAAAATTATACATAGATTTCAATTTTCTTTTGTACCAAAATAAACTTACACTTTAATTCCATTTTTCCAGGCACTTTTTGAATTCCCCTCATCATAGCTCAAGAACTCCAGAACAAAGCAGTATCTTTTCAAAATCTATAAGTAGAATGCCCAGACATTCTAAATTTCATGATTAAAAAATAAATAAAAAGTGTGTCCAAACAACATCACATTATAAAGATTCAAACACAAAAGAAGAAGATACTAAGATCTATGAAAAACTGTGTAAACTGGGTAAATGAAACATTAAAAATAAATTCCAGGGCTGGCAGATGGCATAATGATTAGGGCACTGGACTCCCACATGGCCAACTGCAGTTGGAGTCCCAAACGTGGTGGCTTGGTTTCTTACTTTCCCTTTCTCTCTGTCTCTCTCTGATCACATTAAAATAATAATAATAATAACAATAAATATTTTTAAAATAAATAATTATTGGGACCAGCAGATGGTAAGATGGCTACGTCGCTGGACTCCCACATAGTTAACCACGGTTCAAGTCCTGTACCTGGCAGATTAAAACTCATACTAGGTGTGTGTGCATAGGTGCCCAAGATCCCAAGAAGAGAATGTAGAAGAAGGGATTGCAATGTGGCCGTCTCCTTTTGGCAGTGATTTCTTGCTTTCTGTCTCTGTCTTTTTTTGTCTCTCTAACAAGCGTATGTACCCTATAGCAAAAATCTCTCTCCAATAAATAAATAAATAAATAAATAAATATTTTATAAAGAAAAAAACTCACAAGTGCTACTGTCTGTGATTATTTAAAAATCTCTAATTCATTTTTACTATGACTGAGAATCCATCATTCTCAATATATAAATAGTAACATCTAAGTGATGCTCACTTAGTTGATAATGTTGACTACATGATATTAAAGTCAACCAAGGAGCCAGCTGATAGTATAGTGGTTAAACTGCTAGACTCCCACATGGCTGACTATAGTTCAAATCTCTGACCCAGTGGCTTGAAATTCAAATCTGGCACACATGTGTGCATGCTCAAAATCCTGAGAGAGAAACAGAAAAAGAATTGGGGGTAAACTATCCTCCCTGGGAGGTGATTTCTCACATTCCTTCTCTCTGTCTGTCTCCTCCACTCTCACCTCAAGATTTTGGGCAGATGTGCACATGCGCCCTGCATGAATTTCAAGCCACCACATAAGAACTCGAGCCACAGTTGACCATTTGGGAGTCGGGCACCTTAACCATCAGACCACCTATTGGCCTAAATACATGCTCTTGTAAAATATGACCATGAACCCATTGAAAGAGCTTATTCATTAATAACTATAGTTTCATTAGTAAGGCTTGTTTTAACTCAATCAAGAGTTCCTCTGGTATAAACTATCCAGTTCCAATCAGTTCCCTGCTTTGCAAGATGTACCTTAAAATCACCCAGTTTAATACCTACGCTATAAATGTCTACCTAAGTTCCTATTTTAAAACATTACTAAGACTGTTAAAGTGATGATCTCCCATTCTACAATATATTTAATAAACTCAGCTTTGTTTGATCAACCGATTTTTTTTTTGAGAGATTTTTGCTATAGGATACGTATGCTCACCAGAAAGAGACAGAGAGATGGAAAGCAAGAAATCACCCCTCTGGGGGGCATGGGGGGCTGGTTAGCCATGCTGCAATCCCTTCTTCACTCTCCTCTCAAGATCTTGGTCACACATGCACATGTGCCCTACATGAGTTTAAGTCACCGGGTCCGGGACTCGAGCCACAGTTAACTACATGGGAGTCCAGCAACATAGCTATTATGCCAACTGCTAGTCCCAATCAACAGATTTTTTTCTGTTATCCTTTTGGGATACTGATAGTTCAAACAGAAATATTGGTAGTAATAAGAACAAGTAGCAACCACTGGAACAAGAAACATTTGAACTTTAGAAATCACATACAGGAACTTAAAAATTGCATAATATTTCATAATATCTGTCTCATTTCAATAAACCCTCAGAATGTTCTTAAAACTACAGAATAAAAATGAAGTTCATAATGATAAATAACTGAGTTTATAATGTAATCTTTAAAAAAAATTTTAAATTTGCTCTAAGAATGTGCAGGCTCACAGGACAAGGATGAAGAGAGAGTTAAAAGGAAAGTGAGGAAAAAAGTACCTTTCTGGGAGGGATGGCCATGCCACAATCCCTTCTCCTTCATTCACCTTTTGGGATTTGTGGCATTCATGTACTTGCTCCTGTTGTATCTTTCAAGCTACAAGGTCTAGGACTTGAACAGCATAGTTAGGGACATGGAATATCGCCACTTTAACCATCATGCCACCCACTCACTAGCCCATAATGTAATCTTAAATCATGGCCAATGTGATGTGTTTAAAAGAGAAATTTAAAATATACTTTACAGAGAGTTCTGTCCAAACTAAAGAATATATTTTTAAGTTTTGGCAAATACTTAAAGCTCCCTGGAGAAGCAGACTGTCCAGAATAGTGTACTTCCAGGGGTTCCAGTTAGCTGAGGTACCACCTTATTGTGATAACTCAAGTACCACTTCTGAATCCCTGTGGAGTGTTGTGCTTTGCCCTGTCTTAGTTGGTTTGTGTTGCTGTAGCAGAGTATCTGAGACTGGATGATTTACACAGAAAAGACATTTATTTGGCTCAGGATTCTGGTGGTTGGAAGGTCCGAAGCCACAGAAGTTGCATCTGGCTGGTCTCTGGTGCTATGTTACAACATGACCAAGAGAAGTAGAATGTCCAGTGGGCCTGTGCAGGGAGAGCAACCTGTGGGCACTCAACTTACTTTTCTAACAACCCCTTCTAGCAGGAACTAATTAATGACAACTCACTGTCTCCCTGGACGTATCACAAATTATTCATGAGGGAACCATCCATCTCCCAAGCACCTCCCACTATACTCTACCTCTCATCAAAGCCACACTGAGTGTCAAGTTGTCACATGGGGCTTGGGGGTGGGGGTGCACATCACTTAAACCACAGCAGGCTCGAAATGGTTCACAAGTCAAGGAATTCGTACATGGCAAATGACAATTATATCCCCAAGCTTGGTCTATACATTCAGACAGACCTCAGTTCTTCTACTGACTTATTTATTTTAAGAAAGATTTTTTTTTATTACAAGGTGTGTGCGCTTGCCAGAGACACATAGAGAGACAGAGAGACATAAAGTGAGAAATCATCCGCCAGAGAGGATGGCCACGCCACAATCTCTCCTCCTCCAATCTTCTCTTGGGATTTTGGACACACACTCACACGCACCCAGCAAGAGTTTTAAGTCACCAGGTCTGGGACATGAACCTCCGAAGATTACGTGGGAGTCCAGTGATGTAACCATTACACCATCAGCTTGTCCCTAGACAGACCTCAGTTCTATCTCTATAACTACAACTTTCCAGGACTATAACCAAGCAAATTATTAAACTGCTTTTACTCTCAGTTTCTTTATCTATTAAAAAAAAAAACTGGGCCAACAAGTGGCATGGTGGTTGGGATGCTGGACTCCTACATGGCTGACAGTGGCTCAAGTCCTGAACCTGGTGGCTTGCTTTTTCATTTTCCTTCTCTCTCTCTCTCTCTCACATGCTCTATAGCAAATTAAAAAATAATAATGGTAATAAATAGAATTTAATAAATAATTATTTAAAAAAGATAATTACTTTACACAGTACTTTTATATTATAATTACAGTGGAGTACTTAGCACCTCAGTTGTAAGAACAAAGAAAGTAACTAATACATATACTCTTAGGTACTATAATGAGTAACTGACATATCAACTCCTATAAACTTAACATTGCACTTAAGGTAGGAGCTATTAATATCTTCAGTCTAGAGATAGGAAAGCTGAGGCTCAGAGTATGAAATAATTTCCTAAAGTGACATAGCGAGCAAATGGAAAACCGAAATCCAGGAAGTTTAGCTCTGTCCTTCATCTCTTTCCCACTGAACTCAGCCACAAATGATAAAACAAAAACTGAAGGCAATCAGAGTTTCAAGTGATCACTTTCCATTTGAGCTCCACCAAGAGTTATTAATGATTCTAACTGACATACTTTGGTTTCCTTTATGATAAAAAGTCCTGGAGATAGTTAATGGGATCTTTGCTGTTTATAAATGTTTTGAACTGAAGGGAACACTCCATCATGATCAATTACCTCTTAACCTGGTAAGATCCCACTCCTTTGCCTCACAAGGCATGAAGAGCCAAACTATATAAACAAGTAAGTACAACACATTGAAAGTTTCACTAATGAACTTGTTTCCTACATGAGAAAGCGATATTTATAGTAAGTGTTCTTCTAAGTTGGAACTAACCAAATGGGAGTATAACTGAAAAGAAAACATGGTTAATGTCCTAATAATTTATATCAAGGAAAATTCATCTGTGGTGATAATGATGAAGGACAGAGTGAGGCCTATAAAATGTGAAGATAAGCTTACTTTTCAGAATAAAATTGCATAAAATGAACCTAAAATAATCAAGATCAGCCCTTGATAAAAATCATTTAAAAATCCATGATAATTTATAGTCTTTGCCTGGATGGAAGACTAATTTGAGTAAAACTCAGATTCTAATAATGGTGAATAGGATATGGACATACCTTAACCCATTCTCTCTTTACTAAGCAAGAATAAAACTGTGTGACCTTCAGCATAAAAAAGGAGAATCTAATGAGATTGTATCAGTTTCCTATAGTTCTCTACAGTTTTGCTCCAAGGGAACAGAAGTCCTCATCCAGTCATGACAATACTGCCATAGCTTGCTATAATAGTGTTCGTTGCTTTACAAATGGTGGGACACTATTACATTGTATTCAGCTAACCTTGTTGTAATTTAATCTTGATTTAGTTTTGCACATACATTTAGTAATAGAGAGGTAGTACATTATTTTAGAGATCTGAAGTAGCTGGGTCTACTGGAAACACAAGTTTCTTACTATAGATCAACACATCCATCCCCTGAACTATGGGCCAAGGGGTCAGGACACTTTTTCAGAAAAAGATCAGACAGTAAATACTCTCAGCTTGTGGGTCATTTGGTCTTAGCCACAGCTATTCAGTTTTGTCATCACAGTGCAAAAGCAGCCATAGATAATATTAGGTGGTTAGGAAAGTCATAACATAATTTTCTGTTTTTCTATCCAAAAATAGATCATGACTTTCCTGATGGCCCAATAAATTAATAGATAGGCATGACTATTTTCTAAAAAAAAACTTTATCTACAAAAACAGATAATGGGGCCTACTTAGCCATCCCCTGCCATAGATCATTAAGATGTTGTGATAGCATGGGAGGCCAAATAATGGCCTCCAAAGATGTCCATGTCCAACTTTAAGAACCTGTGAATATGTTACCTTTCATAGAGAAAAGGCTTTTGCAGATGTACTTAATATAAAAGTCTTAAAATGGGGAGATAATACTAATTTAACTGGGTGAGTTCAATGTAATGAAAGGGTCCTAGTAGAAAAGAGGGAAGGAGAATCATCCTGAGAGAAGATATGATGATGGAAGCAGAAGTTACAATGGTGTGGCCATGAGCCAAGGAGTACAGGTAACATCTAGATGCTGGAAAATTCAAATAATGGATTCTACCCTAGAGCTTCCAGAAGAACACAGTCCTGCTGAGACTTGGATTTTAGCCCAGAAAGATCCATTCCATATTCTTGAATTCCAGATCTATAAAATAATAAGCTTACATTCTTGTAAGTTGCTGAATTTATGATAATTTCTTAGAGCAGCAGGAGGAAATTAACACATTTGGGTTAGCCTAAGTCTGCCTTAGATTCTTCATACTTGTATTGTGAGAAGGATTGTACATGTCTGCATGGTCAAACTGGAACTATCTTTCTGGAATCCCTACCCTATATGGTTTTCAAGCTAGATTTGAAAAGCAGAGGTGAAGGGGCAGCAATTACAAATAGAAGATGGCAGTGATTAGATGTAGTTACAAATCAGAAGAAAGGGGACTAAGAATTCGAGATGAATCTCTCTCTCCTCTACCTGTGGTTGGCTCCAGGCCAATCACAGGTGCTTAATGGTGGCCCTACAGGGGCGATAGCTCAGATCCATTGGACTTCCACAAACTTTCCCTCCACTGCTCTGTTCTGGTGACAGGACATGCGTAGATTAATAGAGTGAAAAGTGTACTCCTCTGAGCCTCCAACTGCCCCCATACCTTCATTTTTCCAGCTTCTCCCACATGGTGTGAGTTTCAATTCCTGTGATAAATCTCTTATTTCAAAATTTATTTTGCTTCCATGTTTTAAACTGGACTGCAATAGAATACTTTAATAGAGGCAAATTTCGAACCTATGAAAACCGAGTACAGAACATACTTCCCACATCAAAGTGATATCACAACATGAGGAAGCAAGCCCTGAAGAGCAGCTGGCCCTTGTAGAGAGCGTCCTTCTCCTGTGACTCTGTGCCTATGCAGTATACCCATCGATTTCATATGAGAGGCATTGGATGAAAGAGGTAGCAGAAATTTGGGTCCAAGCCCAGCTTTGCAAGTGATCCTGGGCAAGCTTCTTAATCATTCTGGAGATGTTTTCATATTCAAAAACTGAAGAAGTGAGAGGTAGACTGTTCAAAGATATTTGGCACCTCTTCCCTGAGTGAACATTATACTTTCATGTTTCCCTGCCCTATTAAATGCAGGCATGGCCATTTGACTGGTTCTATTTGATGAAATGTGAACGTAAGTCAAATCCTTAAGAACTACTTTCTCTCTTCGCTTCTGTAACAGGCCAGGATTGCAGCGAGAGGCAGGTGCAGGTCAAAGTGAAGGTGCTGTGTAACAGGGTTGCAGCTGTCCCCACGGATGTGGCACTTGGGGGAGGATTGGCCTTTGCGATTGTATGCCATGAAATGTTGAGGTCCATGTTACCTCAGCATGAGCAGGCAATCCTGTCTGATACAAGACTACATGTGCCTTCCACATGATCTCAAATACTCTGGTTTATATCTAAGTTTGAGATGAGACTTTTTTTTTTTTTCCCCTTGCGAGAGATTTCTGCTATAAGGTGTGTAACTTGCTGGAGGAGGAGAGAGAGACAGAGTGACATAAAGTGAGAAAACATCCTGCAGGGGTATGGCCATGCCACAATCCCTTTCCTCCATTCTTCTCTTTGGATTTTGGGCATGCATGCACATACACCCAGCATGAGTTTTAAGCTGCCAGGTCAAGAAATTTGAACCATGGTCTACTACGTGAGAGTCCTGTGACATAATCATTACACTATCTGCTGGTCCCAAGCCTTTTTAATTAACAATGCATACGTAATTTTATTACTGTAAATGTCTGTTGATAATGTAAAATAGAAGCCTACTATATCTGATCAAAATTAACTCGCAGAAATATATGCAATAAAATAATCTTTGCATTAGCCTTTGTTCACGTAGTGCTCCCAGTCACCCCAAATGACTGAATTTTGAAATAAATGAGTTGATAAAGTTAGGTGGGGCTACCTAGACACCATTTATGCACCTTTTATATAAAAGACTAGCTAATTATTTTCCTTTCTATTGTCTTCTTAATATAACTTCCTTGGCTTTGAGCTGAGGAAGTAATACTTGTGGCTTATCAACCCCAAACACTGGCGACTCAGAAACATTAATTCACTATGTTGTAGGTAGATGTACCCTTTAGGTTGTTACCTAAAACTTTCACAATTAAGAAATTAAAATAGTAGGGCCAGCAGGTGGCGTGGTGGTTAAGGCTTGCTTTCTCACTTCCATTTTCT
>NW_006159565.1:6453418-6455413 GCF_000334495.1 Tupaia belangeri chinensis
TCTCTGGTCAAATTAAAATAAATAAATAAATAAAGTTAAATAAAATAATTAAAAAAAAGAAATTAAAATAATATTTTGATGCCTAAAAATCAATCTCTTCAAAATGAAAAGTAAATAAATAAATAGAAAGCTAGCATTGGCTTATTTTCTTTCTTTTAGCTAGATAGTTGAAAATAAAAATTAAGAAGAAAGAAAAGAAGACTGAAAGAAGAAAGGGAGAAGAGAGAAATGTTACTAAAGTATCATTGAGAAGAGCAGATTACACCGATTACACTGACTTTCTCAAAACTTTGCAATGAATGACACGTTTCTGAAATTGATATGACTTTTCATTTTCCTCCGAAGTCCTTCATTAAGGGTTATAGGGGACACAATTTGTTTTATGGCTTTTTCGTTGCTGTTGTTTTCTGCCTCCTTATCTTAAAATGCTCAGCAGTGCCAAATGTGCTGAAATTTCATTGAGCAGCATGTTGTAAAACAATACACTCCATGTTTATTCAGCGAGACTTTGCACTGGGGAACATTTAAGGCTGAAGTTTTCTAACTGAAGAATGAACAAAGACATGGCATTATCATTTATCTAACTTCATCACTTTCTAGCAAATGAAAACATGGCAGCTTTCAATGGCAGGGAATTCATTTTGAAGGGCAGTAGTTCAAGTGGTTAAAGAAATAGATCTTTCTTTGCTGCACTCAGCCCAATATTCATCATCTTAACCCTACTCCAATTTTTGCAGAAACGTAAAATGATTCCCAATATTTTTCCAACTCAAAATAATTTATATACGTATGTATCTATAAATTAATGTAATAATTTATATTTTATATATACTAAATTATATATTTGTATACACACACATGTATATTTTTAAAGAATCATGTCTTTTTTGGGACCAGCAGTTAGCATAATGGCTATGTCGCTCGACTCACACGTAGTCGACCACAGTTCGTGTCCCGGACCTGGTGGCTTAAAACTCACGCCGGGCGCATGTGTGCGTGTTCCCAAGATCCAGAAAGGAGAACAGAGGAGAAGGGATTGTGGCGTGACCATCCCCCCTGGGGGGGGGGATTTCTCGCTTTCTGTCTCTCTGTCTCTCTCTGTCTGTCTGGCGAGCGCATGCACCCTATAGCAAAAACCTCTCCAAAAACAAAAAAAGAATTATGTCTGGGACACGAACCGCGGTCGACTACGTGGGAGTCTAGTGACATAGCCATTACGCTAACTGCTGGTCCCAAGAATTATGCTTATATAAGGGCATAAGGCAATAGTTTTCAAATTTCTCAGTTTATAGGACCCTTAGCCTCTCAGTCACTTTTTCATGCTGCCTTTTAAAGGGAAAAAAATAAATTATTACACACACACACACACACACACACACACATATTATAAAGGAATTACATATATTCATATATCTATATATATTTCTTTAAGTATTGAAGTCTAAACAACTTAGTATTTATGTAATGAGTCCATAGCCATTTGAAAAAGTCATATACATAAATTTTTAAAAATACCATTTTTATTTAACCTTAAGTAAGCACAAATGTTTGGTAATGGAATGATGCTCCTGTTAGCCCCACGTTACCTGTGAACCTTGGAGTCTGCCATCCATGTTTCCTGTTCCACACAGGTTTTGCTCTTTATCATAGCAGCAGTCAACTGTCCCACTTGGAAATAAAATGGCATTTTAGAAAGAAAAGTTGTACAATCTAATTTTGAAACCAGGGCCTACTTTAAAACAACCATTTAAGAGTTCCTAACAGATGTCGAGGATCTGTTCTATTTCATTTCTCTTGTTTTCATTTTTGTTTTTCTCCAAAAATGTTCAAGCATCCTGTCCTAAACTATGAGTTAGCAATGAGCCCTAAGGACCTTGGAATATAGTTTGGGAGGCACAGGCTAAGGTAATTGAGCTTCATCCTGAAAACTATGCGCTGGGTCTAAGGGTCTCTAATTGGAGGGAAAAGGTATATACTATGATCAAGTGTGTGTGT
>NW_006159565.1:6455443-6482860 GCF_000334495.1 Tupaia belangeri chinensis
TATCTCGCTCGACTCACACGTAGTCGACCACAGTTCGTGTCCCGGACCTGGTGGCTTAAAACTCACGCCGGGCGCATGTGTGTGTGTTCCCAAGATCCAGAAAGGAGAACAGAGGAGAAGGGATTGTGGCGTGACCATCCCCCCTGGGGGGGGGGATTTCTCGCTTTCTGTCTCTCTGTCTCTCTCTGTCTGTCTGGCGAGCGCATGCACCCTATAGCAAAAACCTCTCCAAAAACAAAAAAAGAATTATGTCTGGGACACGAACCGCGGTCGACTACGTGGGAGTCTAGTGACATAGCCATTACGCTAACTGCTGGTCCCAAGAATTATGCTTATATAAGGGCATAAGGCAATAGTTTTCAAATTTCTCAGTTTATAGGACCCTTAGCCTCTCAGTCACTTTTTCATGCTGCCTTTTAAAGGGAAAAAAATAAATTATTACACACACACACACACACACACACATATTATAAAGGAATTACATATATTCATATATCTATATATATTTCTTTAAGTATTGAAGTCTAAACAACTTAGTATTTATGTAATGAGTCCATAGCCATTTGAAAAAGTCATATACATAAATTTTTAAAAATACCATTTTTATTTAACCTTAAGTAAGCACAAATGTTTGGTAATGGAATGATGCTCCTGTTAGCCCCACGTTACCTGTGAACCTTGGAGTCTGCCATCCATGTTTCCTGTTCCACACAGGTTTTGCTCTTTATCATAGCAGCAGTCAACTGTCCCACTTGGAAATAAAATGGCATTTTAGAAAGAAAAGTTGTACAATCTAATTTTGAAACCAGGGCCTACTTTAAAACAACCATTTAAGAGTTCCTAACAGATGTCGAGGATCTGTTCTATTTCATTTCTCTTGTTTTCATTTTTGTTTTTCTCCAAAAATGTTCAAGCATCCTGTCCTAAACTATGAGTTAGCAATGAGCCCTAAGGACCTTGGAATATAGTTTGGGAGGCACAGGCTAAGGTAATTGAGCTTCATCCTGAAAACTATGCGCTGGGTCTAAGGGTCTCTAATTGGAGGGAAAAGGTATATACTATGATCAAGTGTGTGTGTGTGTGTGTGTGTGTGTGTGTGTGTGTGTGTGTGTGTAAATTATTATTCCAGCAAAATCTGTAAAAATTAAAAGAAAAAATTTAAAGCCTTAAAACTCCAAGGGACCCATTTATTGACTAAGCCAAGAAGCAATGGGAGATGGTAGCTGGGATAGTGTAGATAAGGAAGTATTAGCAGGGACCAGCAGTTAGCGTAATGGCTATGTCACGGGACTCCCATGTAGTCGACTGTGGTTCAAGTCCCGGACCCGGCGGCTTAAACTCATGCCAGGCACATGTGCGTGCATGCCCAAGATCCCAAGAGGAGAACGGAGGAGAAGGGATTGCGACGTGGCCATCCCCCCTGGGAGGTGATTTCTCGCTTTCTGTCTCTCTGTCTCTCTCTGTCTGGCGAGCGCACACGCCCTATAGCAAAATCCTCTCCAAAAAAAAAAAAAAGAAAGTATTAGCAAGCCCTGCTCACGATGTAAAGGACAGTCCTCAGATAAAGAGATGACTTCCTCTCCTTCTTTGCCCTTTGGTGGGACAATTCTGAAACAGGCTCTATATGTGTTCTCAAAGCTTCCCCATCTAGACTGTGCCCCAGTTGCCATTAGCAACAATTTGTTAATTATAGAAAGATACATATAACATAAAGTATATGTAATAATATATTAACATATACTTTATTGGTTTTTCTCCTTCCCTGTCTTCTGTCTTTACTCTCTCACAGTGGTTGCTAGGAAAAATAAATTGCCCACTTCCCCTGTACCCATGTACTGTTGTGAAGATCTGCTTTAGGGAGAACACAAACTAAAAGAGAAGGATGTGAGAGATATTAGGGAAGGAGAATGGACCGTGAGAGATGACAGCTTGGAAGAAAAAGAGTGAGGCAGAGAAGACTTGAACAGTCCTGTATTTCTGACTGCATGACAGGGTTCATGTGAGTGATGGTTACAATGACATTGGCTAGGAGATTTCAAACAGGTCATCCCAGACACACTAGACTGAGGGAACTATAAGGCAGGTGGGTTTTCAGTTATGGAGATCTGAAGACAGGTCTCAGCTAGAGCTACACTTTGGGAAACAGGGCAGTAGTCCCTGAACCCTAACACTGAAAGTATTAGGGTCTGACTGCTACTGCTAAGGAAAGACACTGTTGTTCAAGAGAAACAGAGTACAAATGATGGAGGTCACCGGGGCTTAAGCCATGCAAGAGGCCACAAAGACTGTGAAAAGGGATGGCCATGTAGGAAGGAAACAAAGAAGAAAGAGAGGTGCTCTGGAACCTGAGAGGGGTAAGAGTCCTAAAGAAGTAGTCTGTGGGGACCAGCAGTTAGAGTAATGGCTATGTCACTGGACTCCCATGTAGTCGACCATGGTTCAAGTCTCGGACCTGGTGGCTTCAACTCATGCCAGGCGTGTGTGCGTACGTGCCCAAGATCCCGAGAGGAGAATGGAGGAGAAGGGATTGCAGCGTGGCCATCCCCCCTGGGGGGTGATTTCTCATTTTCTATCTCTCTCTTTCTGGTGAGCGCATGTTCCCTATAGCAAAAATCCTCTCAAAAAAAAAGTAGTCTGGAATGTCAAACACTGCAGCCAGCCCCAGTTAAATATGTGCAAAGACAGGCAGGGAGGACTGCAGGGCGATCACGCCAGAAAGTTGTAGAGAACAGGCCTGAGAAGAAAGTTTGGGGAGGACATGCTTTGAAAGCCTGGGATGAACTGACCTCAAGTCTGGTCTACCTGTAGCCCAGAAAGAGGGATGAGTTTACATCCTTAGCATTTAAGAAGGAAAAGAACATGTGAGGTTCCTAAAGGAAGCAGTTTGAAGTCCCTTCAGTAGCCAGCAGACTTTGCATAGGGTTTCAAATAGAATATTGGGTTGTTTTGTTTTGTTAAAGCTCATCTCTTATCAGTTGAAACATTACTAGAGGCGGGACACTACAGAGAAATGCAGAAAAATAAAATGAAGGTTCCATCTTCAAGGATTTGTAGTCTGGGAGCATAGTGATTAGTATCATTAGTTACTGTTATTATTACAACCACGGTTAACACATAAAGCAGAAAGTGGCAGAGCCCAACAGAAAGTTGAATTTATCTACACCTCTCCATACCTTCCATTATTTTCTAAACTAAATTCTTTTTCTGTGCAGTTTATTATTCTTCTACAAAGTACTTCCCAGCGAGTATTCTGAATGACATCAACCCTCTGCGTGATGTTCCCCATGACTCCCATAAAGATGACTTTATACAAACTCTTTATCCTGTTGCACACACTGAGGCCTATGTTCTTTACTCAGTGACATGGATTTCTGAATATGACTTAGAGTCTAAAAACACCCCGATTTTTTTTGATTTCTGAAACAAGTCCCTAATACAAGCACTGCAATATTTTTTACTGCTATATAATTCACCATACCATAAAACTGACCATTTTAAAGTGTACAGGACTATAGTCTATTCACAAGGTTAAGGAACCATCATCATTACCTCGTTACGAAACATTTTTATCACCCCCAAAATTTGTTCCCTTTTTTTATTACACATTAGCAGTCACTTCTAATTTCTCTCCCATTTCCTCCATTCAGCCTCTGGTAACCAATAATTGACCCAATAGATTTGTCTATTCTGGATATTTCATATTAACAGAATCTTGAGATGCGATATTTTGTGACTAACTTATTTAACCTAGAGTAACATTTTCAAAATTTGTACATGTTGAAGCAAGTACATTTTTATTGCTTAATAATACTCCATTGTATGGATGACTACATTTTACAATTTATTCATCTGTGGATAAAGACTAAATATTTTTTTGGCTATTATGAATAATGCTATGTGAAGATGAGTGTTCTTTTTTTTTTTTTTTTTTTTTTTTGAGAGGTTTTTGCTATAGGGCACGTGCGCTTGCCAGAAAGAGACAGAGAGACAGAAAGCAAGAAATCATCCTCCAGGGGGAATGGCTGCTCCGCAATCTCTTCTCCTCCTTTCTCATCTTGGGATCTTGGGCATGCACGCACATGCACCTGATGTGAGTTTAAGCCACTGGGTCCGGGACTGAACCATGGTCAACTACATGGGAATCCAATGACATAGCCATTATGCTAACTGCTTGTTCCAACATTAGTGTTCTAATTTATGGGTGGACACACTTTTTCAGTTCTCCCGGGTATAAACTTAGGAGTGAAATTGTCAGGGGATAATACTGTGTTTAGGTTTTTGAGGAATTGCTAAGCTGCTCTCCATAGTGTCTCTATCAGTTTTACACACTACTGCAATGAATGAGGGGTCCAAGTTTTCCACATCCTTGCCAACACTTGTTATTTCCCACTGAATTGATTATGGCAAGAGTTTTTAAATGAATTATTTAGAGATTTTTGCTACAGGGCGCGTGTGTTCGCCGGACAGACAGAGAGAGACAGAGAGACAGAAAGCGAGAAATCACCCCCCAGGGGGGATGGTCACGCCACAATCCCTTCTCCTCCATTCTCCTATCAGGATCTTGGGCACTCACCTAGCATGAATTTAACTTACTGGATCCAAGACTTGAACGATGGCTGACTATGTGGGAGTCCAGCAATGTAACCATTACACCATCTGCTGGTTCCTAATTTTTATTTTTTTAATTTGCTAATGAGTACGTGTGCTCACTGGAGAGAGAAGAGAGAGAAAGAGAGCCAAAAAATGAGAATGTACCCCTCATGTAGCCTGGTCACACTGCAATCCCTCCTCCTCCATTCCTCCCTTTGGGATCTGGGCTTGCACTCACACGCATGTGAAATTTTTTTCAAGCTACTGGATTTAGGACTTGAACTACACAGTTGGCCATGTGGGATCCAGTTGCTTTAACTACCATGCCACCAGCCATCCCAGATTTTGTTAACCCCATGTCACAGATAAAGAATGATGTGCATACATAGAATTAATTAGAAAAACCATGATTAAAATATTAGTTTTTAAATTAGTGGATCATCTTTCTTTCTGTGACACCACAAAGCTATTCTGAAACCACGTGAACATCAAGGTGTCATGAAACACTGCCTAAAAAAACACTGAGGTGTGATAACTAAAGGAAGGAAAATATTGTGGATTTACAAGATGTACATGCACACACACACACACACACACACGTTTAGATATATGTGTTGACACAATTTAACCCTGTTTTACAGACTTAACAATGTACTCAGCAGAAAACCAGTAATTACCAATGAGAAGCCTTCCACATGGTCAAACTTAAAGTAACAACAGTGTCATCGGGAGAAGAGGACACGTTTACATTAACCCATATGTTTCTGGCCCACCTTCTATAGTACCTTTGGTAGCATATTGTAGCACACACGAAGGGCATGGGTAAGAGGACAGGAGGGCAGTTATTGTGGCATGACCAAGTCCCTCCCTGTCTCTGTCTCTATCTCTCATCTCTCTATGTCTCACGTGTGTGCATGTGCTCTAATGTGGATTAAAAAAATATGTTTTTTAGTTCTTCATATTGATTTATGATGTGATTCTAGTTTACTAGAACTGGACACCTCTACTCAAGCCATCATGTGTATGTTATTTAAGAAAGAGACACAGCATCATATAAAGTTGATCTATCCAATTTTTCAAAGTGCTTTGTCCCAAAGCACAATATCTTTAAATTTTCTCAAAGCTTAGGTGCTTAGAAAAGTACATATTTAAAACATGGGCATCATTTGACCTTTTTTTTTTTTTAACTTGCTAGAAGGCACATGTGCTTACTGGAGAGAAAGAGAGAGAGAGAAGAAAAGAAAAAAGAAAAGAAAAGAAAAGAAAAGAAAGCAAGAAAGCAGGCAAGCAAGCAAGCAAGCACCCCACATGGGGGATGGTCTCACCACAAGCTCTTCTCCATTTTTCCTTTTGGGATTTTGGGCATGCACACAAAAGCACCTAGCATGTTTTCTAGGCTGTCAGGTCTAGGGATTAAGCTATGCAGTCAGCCTTGTGGAATCCAGCTACCTAAACTACCACGCCAAAAGCTACTGACTAGTGACTATTAATTAAGTGACTGTATGAATGCTGTCACACAACATTGTGTGAATAAATAAAACAATAAAATCACCAATGCTGGCCCCTAAGTTGGTCCTTAATATTTTTTTCTAATGAAAATAATATAAATTTTGAGTGCCATAACAGCATCTCCTTCACTTACCATAGGACACAGATTAAATACATTTTCTTATTTAAAACAACGGAAAGGCATTTACGCATTGTGTTGTAATCCTTATATTGAACAAAGTTTTGTAATCTGGAAGAGATCAACAATTGCTCTCATGTGAAAATAGCTGAGATCAAATTTGGGAAAGTGCTCCTCCTCCATTTAAGTCAAAAGGGAAATAAATTGTCATGAAATACATTATTTCAGATGCTTCTATCTTATATTACCACGACCATTGTGAATAGTCAGAACACATGTCTGAATTATTTGCAGCAAGGCCATGATATTATATTTTAGTGATAATGTTGTATGCATATAATGTTACTAATAGTTCTGCCAAACTTGATTTTGAAATAACTTTTATAAGTAATTATTTACAGTATTCATATGTAAGCAGATAAACCACTAGGCTAATTAGAATTACTGGCAATATATGTATACTTTTCACCTTTTGCCTGAATCTTTAGATTTTAGGCAATTCAAATAAAGAAATGCTTGCAGAGTGGGCCATTACTACCATTTAAAAGAAAGGAGATTTTTAATTACACATAAGTTAAAAAAAAATTATACTGGGGTTGCACTGTTTAAAAGTTCTAACACCAAAGGTAAAAGTGAAATCAGACCCTCAGAGATTATTTAAACCTTTTAGCACAGAAAAGCTTTTGGAAATCCTTTCTCTCAGAATGTTATGCTTTTTGACCAAACTATAATTTCTGGAATGATGCACTCAGAGTGGTGAGAGAAGAGGGAAATGTCTGCCTATTCGGCCAGAGAAGCCAGACCAATCTAGGGATTAGTAAGGTATCACACAAACTAGCACTCCTTGCTTCAAAGCCTTTCATGTCTTCAGACCCAAACAAGTCACTTGAAAACCTTCCCTTGGTGTCCCTACTCTCCAAGTACAAAAACCATCACGTACAAATGAAATGGCCAGACTCTACTTTGGTGTTGTCTTTTTTTTTTTTTTTTTAATAATTTCTTTTAAAAATATATATATTTATTTATTTATTTAATTCCACTTGTTATTTTTTACTATTATTATTTGACCAGAGAAAGACAGACAGAGAGAGAGAGAGAGAGAAAGGGAAGGGGAGAAAGCAAGCTGCCAGGTCTGGGACTCGAACCATGAGCAGCTTTGTGGGAGCCCAGCCCCCTTAACCACCACGCCACCTGTGGCCTCTGGTGTTGCTCTTAACTGAGCAGTAATATGATCACCTTATGACCACTAGCATACCCTTTTTATTTCTGATGTTTATAGCATGAACAAGATAATTGATGAATTGTTAGGGGGAGAAACAGAGTCATGACCTGCTCCGAAGAATAAATACTATGCCACACTGGAGGGAAACTTGCCGTCCCACTCTGCTGGCTCTGGCCCATGATTGCTCATGAATATACATGACTGGAGTAGTAGCAATTGCAGTCATCAGACAAGCAGAGTTTTATAAATACGAAGCACAAAGAGTTGACAGGGCGGTTCCTCTTCGGCATAATTACAGCCTTTAGTGCATTAATGCAAACCTTAGTGCAGACCCATTCCTTAGCTCTTTGAGATCAGAGGTTAAATTCAAATTTAACTCACACGTTTGTATTAATACACATTTCACTGCACTCTGTCAGGCTGTCTTGCATTAGACTCTTAGGCTTGTGGATTCACATCCATTTCAAAATAATGTAATCTGAGGAACCATCAGATGGTGTAATGGTTATGTTGCTAGACTCCCACAGTAAACCGTGGTTCAAGTCCCAGACCTGGTGGTTTAAACTCATGCTGGGTGCATGTGTGTGTATGCCCAAAATCCCAAGAGGAGAATGGAGGACAAGGGATTGTGGCATGGTCATCCCCGCCCTGGGGATTTATTTCTTGCTTTCTGTTTCTCTGTCTCTCTGGCCAGTGCACATGTCCTATAGCAAAAATTGCTCTAAAAAATAATGTAGTTGATGTACAAAAAGTTACAGTAATTTTTCTGGAGTTTAAGAGGCCATTTCTAAAAATTCAATGCCATCTTTATTATTCTACTCTGCCTGTACCACCCATGCTGATGATCCAAAGGGCAGAGAAGCATGTGCTCAGGTCTTCAGCCAAATAGGGCAATCAATGCTGTGTACTAGGATATGAGTGTGTCTGCATAGCATAGTTCACTTTTTGATATTTTATTATGAAAAGAAAAAGCTGGATATTGTTAGGGGGAAATAATTGCATTTCTTTCACTGGTTAGCATTGTTTTTATTTTGAGTCACCATTATGACATTTTTAGAATTTTTAAAAACTATTCATAACACTTTGTTTCTAAAGTTGAGAACACTGGACAAATTTTAAGATAATTTTCAGAATTGCTTCTATCATTTCTATACACACACACACAAATCACACACACACACACTATACTGTAGATCTATATAACACTAAAATATATAATTATATGGTTGAATTATTGTTGCAGTTGACAAACTAATATAGTTCTAACATCAGTGTTCATTGGTATTTTTATTTACATGAAAGAAGACAAGAGCAAATTAAACAAGACATATGCCATAATATCATTCATCTGTCAGTACTGTTCTTTGCTAAATGCAATAACAGCTTTCAAATCTTGCAGAAATATTTCAAGTTTCTTGTAATATTCCCTATGGACACATGCAATTTTTTTAAGTTCTTTTCCATAGGGTGTGTGCACTTGCTGAAAAGAGACAGAGCGAGGGAAGGTGAGAAATCACCCCCCTGGAGTACGGTCATGCCACAATCCTTTCTCTTCCATTCTCCTCTTGTGATTTCGAGCACACATACACACATTCCTGGCATGATTTTCAAGCCACCAAGTCTGGGACTCAAACCTTGGTCACCCATGTGGGAGTCCAGCATTTTAACCACCACACCATCTGCTGGCCCCATGAACAAGCACAATTTTAGGTTTAATCTTCTTTATTAATATTTCTCAAATACCTTCTTAAGTATAGACCATCAATAAAATAATAAGTCAAGCTGTGATATGTAGCATTTGTTGACTTCTGTTGTGTATTTTCACCATGGCAAATTTCATACCACGAGATGTCACTGCATATGAAATTCTGAAGATGTATACAGAAGTGCTCTGGTCTATAGTGATTCCACAACACAGGTGCAATAGATGTAAATAGACCCAAGAGCACAGTAAAATGTAGAAATTAATTAGAAAGTGTTGGACATTAAGTATTTATTATTTCTGTTTAATATAACTTACTGAATTAAAGTTTATATAATTTAATTTTTAATAAAGGTATATTTTAACAGTCAGTTCACAATATTCTTGAAATTGAAATAATTCGCTCTCATAACTGACCCCAATGTATATCATGTATAATTTCAGATATGTAGATTTGGGTGTGTGTGTATATTTTATTACTGAAAATGAGCCAGATAAGCAAAATAAATATGGAACGTGAGCAATACAAGTGCATGCAGTAGAAAAGGATGAGCTCTGAGAAACAATGAATTCTTTTCCTATAGTTCTGTAATCTACATGTGGATCAAAATGACTCTGCTCTGAAAACAAAGAATCTTTTCATTTGCTTTCTTAAAATAAGCTATTTTGCCTCAATTTTCCTAGAACCATCAAATTAAAAATGTCCTAGTCTGCCTCAGTGATACAATGATAATGCAATGACCCAGAATGCAGAGATTTTATAGGAAAGTCTCAGGTTTGAATCTCGAAGTACGAGTTTATTTTGGGGCAAATACTTCTGAAGTCCACATATAGTTTCCTCAAAAGATACATTTTCCATGAACTTTTTGATGAAACTCCCACCCCTCCCCCCACCATGCACTTTTTTTTTTTAAAGGTTTTTGTCATAGGGTGTACATGCTTGTCAGAGATAGACAGAGAGAGGGAAGGTGAGAACTCATCTTGCAGAGGGGACAGCCCTGCCATAATCCCTTTTCCTCCATTGTCCTCTTGTGCCTTTGGGCATGCACACACATGCACCAGCATAATTTTCAAGGTGCTGGGTCCAGGACTTGAACAGCAGTCAATCATGTGGAAGTCGAATACCTTAATCACTACACACCTTTTTTTGCAAGAATATCTCATACCTTCCTAGTCCATTGTATCCAGAGGCTCCTCACATTGCTATGTCTCATTACTGGAGACGTAATCTTCATCACATGGTCAAGGTGCTTCTGCTGGTTTCCTTCACTATAAAGTTAGCATTTCCTTTGTCTTTACATGTCTCAAGGGAACTAACTACAGTTTTGTTGGTGGGGAAAAAAAATCATGAAGCATGAACCTGATAGAGAAATGTCCACATTTTCATGCTGAGACCCTGTCTCACCCAGAGCAAGTTAAACATCAAAAAAATGTAAAGAAAATAGATTCTAAATATTTCTCTTCACTAGGGCAATGCCCTCAATATCTAACTATTATTTAGAAAATTCATCAAATGCTTGAGAAGTTATTTTAGGATTTTCATTGTTTCGAAGACTTTATGAAGTAGTTTGCTTCATTCACTCCTCCAGACAGCTTTCTAATCAATTCATTGGCTTGCCAATAAAACCTGATCTTCAGAAATAGCTGTTGGATTTTCTATATGGGACTAGTCATATAATCATCTATTTTTATGGATGTATATTAACTGAGGGTTATATTATTACCATTTCATTAAACGGCCATTTGCACAATCTGTATCCTTCTTACCTTTCCAAAGATTCGGGAATTACAAAAATAAGATGAAAAATACAATGATGGTGAGATCATTTCCCAGGAATTTTATAATAATAAAAATCATAACCCCCCAAATTGTTGAGAAACCATTTAATAATAATTATGAAAACTACTACCCATAGGGAACCAGCAGTTAGCATAATGGCTATGTCGCTGGACTCCCACGTAGTCGACCGCGGTTCGCGTCCCGGACCCGGTGGTTTAGAACTCACGCCGGGCGCGTGTGCATGCGTGCCCAAGATCCCGAGAGGAGAATAGAGGAGAAGGGATTGCGGTGTGACCATCCCCCCTGGGGGGTGATTTCTCGCTTTCTGTCTCTATGTCTCTCTCTGTCTGTCTGGCGAGTGCACGCGCCCTATAGCGAAAATCTCTCCAAAAAAATAAAAAATAAAAAAATAAAATAATAAAATAAAAAAACTACTACCCATAGAATGTAAGCTTTACAAGGGCAGTTATAACCCAAGCACTTTGAACAGTGAGGGGAATATAGTAGTTGTTCAATATGTACTTGTTGGATAAATTACTAGCAATGAATGAGATCATGTGGTGGATTGAACACCTTGTAAATATTGCTTTATTTTAACCTCGTGAAAAATCTCTCTTTAAGAAAATACATCTCAGTTTGTTTTGCTGCGGAAAATTTCAACATATACCAAAAACAGAGAAAAGCGTAATGAGCACTCACATACCCGCTGTATTAGTCAGTTCAGGATGCTCTAACAAATACCATCGAACAGGTGGCTTAGACAACAGGAATTCATTATTTCTCACATTTGTGGAGATTGGGAAGCCCAGAGATGAGGTTCTGGAAGGTTTTGTTCCCTGGCAAGGACTCTTCTGATTTTCAGTTGTCTGTCTTCTAGCTGGCCTCATACGTCAGTGGGAGGATGAGAGAAAGCAAGCTGTCTGGGGGCTCTCCTTATAAGGGCACTTATCCCATCACCAGATCTCCAGCTTCATTCCTCATCTAAACCCAAAGGTCTCTTCCCAAAGACCCCATCTCTAAATACTGTAGTATTGGGGGTTATGGCTTTTATATGTGAATTTGGAAAGAGGCAAAATTCAGTCCATAGCACTCACCCATCACCCAGTTACGGTAATCATTTACTGTTATATGGCATCCTATTTAATGCAAAAAGTTTAATGTATCAGTTGTATGATTTGATAATATTCAATTCTTCTATAGTAGAAGAGAAAAACAAATCATATATGTAAAACTCTTAATAATTGAACGAGTAGCTTGTGAGATGCAGGTAGAATTCATAGAACCTGTTAAATACAGTACTGAGTTAATAAGCTCTAAGATACGCTACATGATAAAAAAAAAATGGAACAAAATCGAGGGTTATCTATAAATAGAAAGGGATAGTAAGAATGTCGTAAGAGTGAATCATGTCATGTTTAGGGTGATGGCAAAGATGTTCTTAATTAACCTCTCATTGGTGATACTCATTATGGTCTCATTGGGCCCTATATCTGCTATGACATAGAAGTGTAAGTAAAATTCCCTGCTGTTTACCAACTAATAGATGAGCTACTAGTTGGGTGCACTTGCCCCTGTGTCTTTCTGATGAATCAAATATGTATTGTTGACCTCAGGTATTCACCACCTGCCATGCTCCCTTGTGCAAACCTCAACTTCGGTCCTCATAGCCATACTATCATTGAGAAGGCTGAGATGACAGAAAGAGAGAGACAGCGCAGGATAGCACAGTGTGACCAGAGTGAGGTAAGCTCACTCCCTAGTTCTACTCATTTGTTGACTAGTCTAAGTGCATTAACATACCCCCCTCTTTTCTCTGGCTTCTTTCCTTTTGATTCAACAAACCATAGGAAATATGACTCTTATTTTGCTCTGGAAAATGTTCTGCTGTGTATCCTTGCATAGTTTATTTACTATATACTTTTAACCAGGAAATTTCCAGAGCATGGACTCAGAAGAGTTAGATAAATTGCACTACGGTTACTCAATTTGTCCAGGCTAATATCTACATGGTTAACATACTGCTGAATTCAATCCACAGTTAGAAACACAACACACTATCACCTCCATGAGACCTCCAGTCAAGCAAGTATTTCACCTTTTACACATTTCAGAAGTAACTGTTAGTGTGTGCACAAAACAAAAAACAAAGAAAGACAGCTAGGGTGTGACTTGAACCCAATCTGTGATACATTTTCCATTAAAAAAAAAAATCCTCCTTGCTACTCTTTTGAAATTATACAAATTCATGTGGAGATAGTTTTCTAGCCACTGGCAGATTTATTTTTATTTTAAAAATCTTATTGGTTTTATTTGTTTTTGCTCCTTTGGTCTCTCAGTTCAACAGCTTAAAGAGAGCTTAGATTCCATACATTGAAATTGCTCTCCTAAAAAAATAAATCTGAACATTTGCAAGAAAAAATGTACAGTTTACAGCCATTGCCTCTGCTCTAGACTATTAACCCTCTAGATATATGCTGAAATTGCCCAGTTGTTCAAACCTAATGGCAGGCTCGGGACTCTGCCGTCCGTGTTTTGAATTGACTATTGCCTCATGATACAGTGATCTAATAACTGCTGCTCAGGTCAGGAAGAAATAAAGCACCCAAGATGAAAGCTTGCATTGCAAATCTGTTTACTGTTTCCATACAAATTTCAGTGTAATATACTTTCTTTGACAGTGTGCTGGGCCGGTATTTTCTCTGGAAGACACTGTTGTAGAAACTAGTAATGATTTTCCAGGGAATGTTCCCTAGACTGATAAAAGAAGTAAATATAATTAAATTGACAAATCTGGCCAAATTGAGATAGTTTATACTTTCATTTTTTCTTGTCTTTGCTAGTAGACTTACATCTGCAGAATACACAAGTGACTGAAGATAATTCAAACTGTAGATAAGATGAAGCAAAAACTTTCAGACACAGAAGAAAAAATGATCATAGGTATATTGTAGTATGTTTGAAGAAAATATCATTTATTTCCCAAATCACTAAACTAAGACATAATTTGAAAGAATCCTTATGATGAAATAAAATCAAAAGTCATTCCCTAATTAAATTGTTCACCCTAATGTAAGGGGTAATTAAAAAGTTCATGGAAAATGCATATTATGAAAAAACTATGCATGGATTTAAAAAAAAAGTTTGCATCAAAATTAACTCAGAATTTAATTCTATTTTCCATGAAATATTTTTTAAGGTTTTGCTATAGGTTGCATGTGCTCACCAAAGAAAGAGACAGAGACAAAGAGAGGAAAAATGAAAAATCATCCCCCAGAGGGATGGTTACACTGAAATCCCTTCTCCTCCATCCTCCTCTTGGGGTATTGGGCACACATACACATATGCCTGGTGTGATTTTTCAAGCTACTGGGTCTAGGACTACAACCATGATCAGCCAAGTGGAAGTCTTGTGCCTTAACAACTATGCAACCTGCTTGTCCTTCCATGAAGTTTTTTAAATAACTTTGTATGTGCTTCCTAACTTCCTGATGATTTTTTTTTATTTTATTTATTTATTTTTTAGGCTTTTGCTACAGGGTGTGTGTGCTTGCCTGAGAAAGACAGAAACAGAGAGAAGGACAATGAGAAATCACTCTTTTTTTTTTTTTTTCCTAGAGAGGTTTTTGCTATAGGGCGCATGCGCTCGCCAGACAGACAGAAGGAGACAGAGAGACAGACAGAAAGCAAGAAATCACCCCCCAGGGGGGACGGCCACGCCACGATCCCTTCTCCTCCATTCTCCTCTCGGGATCCTGGGCACGCACGCACACGCGCTCGGCGTGAGTTCCAAGCCACCGGGTCCGGGACACGAACGGCAGTTGACCACGTGGGATTCCAGTGACATAGCCCTTACGCCAACTGCTGGTCCTGAGAAATCACTCTTCAGGGGGATGGCCACAGCCACATTGCAATCTCTTCTCCATTCTTCTCTCAGGATTTTGAGTATGCACACCCACTCCCCCAGTGTGAGTCTGATGTACGATTATATATACATCCAACCTTGGGTGGCTAACTCTTCTGTAATTTACATGATGAGTACAAGTTTAATATTATGAGATCTTGAAAAAAAATTCAACCAAGGTGACACAACATTATGATACTATTTCTTCACTAGCTAAGCGTTACATTCACCTTCATGCATGCATGCATTCTACAGGTTATAACACTAGTCACATTAATTACCATCCTTAGGACACGTGCTTCAGAGTACTCTTAAATCAAGGAAGCAGAGAATTTGGATGCCTGAGTTTAAGAACAAAAATCTTTGAGAGATCTATGTTTAGCATATGAAATGTTGCTTTGCCCTATTAGAAACTCAGCTTAACTCAAACCACTCAACTCTAATAAACCCAACCCTTCCTTCTTATAATGAATATTTTGTAAAATCCTCTTGCTATGCTGAAATGATACCCATAAATAGTAAAACTCACCCACACCCATGAAGCAGAAGGTGTCAATGCCCCAGCCATATCTTCCCAGGACTCACTGTTACAGTACACACCCACCCACCTCTTCAATCCAACATTCTTGATGTCACTCTCTGTCTAAGGGCTTTTCCTCTGCCTGCCCAAGGCATAGACAGGAAGTGCAGGGGAGTCCATGCCCGAGAAGCAGTCCTCAGCCAACTGATGAAAATGAAAAATACAAAGTTCAGCATTGCTCCTCCCTCTGACAGGATGACATGCCCTGGGCATGCTCTTCATGGTCCCCTAGGATTCCCCAGAAGGACTGAACCCCAGCGGTCCACAGTAGTAACTTGCTTGGAATCATTTCCCACCCTTTCTGGCCGTCTTTCCTCTTTTTCTGTCTCCTTTGTTTCTCTGCCAATGCTTCTTGTCATCACCTCCTAATAAAGCACTTGCACACAAATCCTTGTCTCAGGGTGCACTTCCAGGGAAACTTAAACTAAGGCAACACAAAAGTTTTAAAAATCATTATAGTCCCATAAGTGCAACATGAAAGAGATATGAAAGGAAAGTGATTATAGTAATCTTCTCTTTTCAACATGTGAAGAAGACTCAGGGAGGACTATGCTAGAACACATAACGAAGCAGTCGAATACCAGCCTCCCTGTATGGAGTCACCATAAACAGACTACACAGGTAGACACCGATGGGCATGAGGAATTGGTGACTTGACTGCCACAGGACCACAGCCATTGATGGCATCATTTTCTCAGGCACCACTGATAAAGTCTAAGCAGACAAAGTTCAAACTTCCCTTCATATTTATGTTGGTTCAGTATATATTGAGAACAAACAAACAAAAAAAGACTTTGTTTTGATGTTATCTTATTGTTTATGAAAAGCTGTTCACTTAAGAGCCTGGCAAAACATTAAAATGTTGTATCGAATGAGGAAGTTTTTCTACATGTGCTTGGCCAGCTCACACATTACAGGACCCTTGTCCTTGCCAACAAAATGCTAGTAGCACCCCTTGTCATTATTGCCCAAAACTACCCTTATAAATCACTCCTTAGACAGTTGCACTACCCTTATTGAGAACCTCTGGTTCCAGCAAATAAGGCAGAGGGACGGCAAAAGAAATAACACAGTGGCTAAAGCTCCTGCATTCAGAAGACCTCAGTGTAAATCCTTCCTCATCTTCTGCATTTTACTTACCATTCTTCTGGCTCATGTGCCTTATCTGTAGAGAATCCAGTCTTCCTCTAAGTACAAGAGCTCCCCAAAGAGAGATAGAACTCACACCCAAGGGGGTTGGCCATGCTGCAATAGAGTCTCCTCCATTCTCCACTTGAGATTTTGGGCACATATGCACATGTATCCGGCATGATTTTAAAACCACTTGGTCTGGGATTCAAACCACATTCAGCCATGTAAAAGTCAAGTGCCTTAACAACCAGACCATACTGCTAGCCCCCAAACCACTCCTTCTAACTCAAGATTATCTTGAGGGTTAAATGAGTAAAACATACTGCCTGGCATGGAGTGAGAGTTCAAAACTAGTAGGTATTCTAATTACTATGTTTCACAATTATATGATTGACCTCATCATTCTAACTCAAATCAAATCACAAATTGTGCAGAGTTTGAAAATATGGGTTTGGGTATATCACTGTCTGCCTCCTGGGCATAACCTGAATTTACTATCATTCCATCTTTCCCTCTTCCTCATCCCTTCTGCCTGTCTTGGGTCACTTGTCACTCTCACTAATAATTTTATGAGGAGTATTATCAGTTTCTGTATCCCAATGCCTTATTAGATCATATAAGGAGTGAGTGGAGGGGGGAGAAAGAAAACCTTTTAGTTTAGTCACCCCCCTCCATTCCGCCTTCAGCAGCTAGCTAGAGATCTTGAATAACAAATGAGATAATATATAGGAATACACTGTTGTAAACTGTAAAGTGAAGCCCAAATAAATGTAAATATACTTTTGTTCTTGTTATTTATTAATAGTATCATTAGTCATCCCTTTTTCTGTCTCCTTTGTTTCTCTGCCAATGCTTCTTGTCATCACCTCCTAATAAAGCACTTGCACACAAATCCTTGTCTCAGGGTGCACTTCCAGGGAAACTTAAACTAAGGCAACACAAAAGTTTTAAAAATCATTATAGTCCCATAAGTGCAACATGAAAGAGATATGAAAGGAAAGTGATTATAGTAATCTTCTCTTTTCAACATGTGAAGAAGACTCAGGGAGGACTATGCTAGAACACATAACGAAGCAGTCGAATACCAGCCTCCCTGTATGGAGTCACCATAAACAGACTACACAGGTAGACACCGATGGGCATGAGGAATTGGTGACTTGACTGCCACAGGACCACAGCCATTGATGGCATCATTTTCTCAGGCACCACTGATAAAGTCTAAGCAGACAAAGTTCAAACTTCCCTTCATATTTATGTTGGTTCAGTATATATTGAGAACAAACAAACAAAAAAAGACTTTGTTTTGATGTTATCTTATTGTTTATGAAAAGCTGTTCACTTAAGAGCCTGGCAAAACATTAAAATGTTGTATCGAATGAGGAAGTTTTTCTACATGTGCTTGGCCAGCTCACACATTACAGGACCCTTGTCCTTGCCAACAAAATGCTAGTAGCACCCCTTGTCATTATTGCCCAAAACTACCCTTATAAATCACTCCTTAGACAGTTGCACTACCCTTATTGAGAACCTCTGGTTCCAGCAAATAAGGCAGAGGGACGGCAAAAGAAATAACACAGTGGCTAAAGCTCCTGCATTCAGAAGACCTCAGTGTAAATCCTTCCTCATCTTCTGCATTTTACTTACCATTCTTCTGGCTCATGTGCCTTATCTGTAGAGAATCCAGTCTTCCTCTAAGTACAAGAGCTCCCCAAAGAGAGATAGAACTCACACCCAAGGGGGTTGGCCATGCTGCAATAGAGTCTCCTCCATTCTCCACTTGAGATTTTGGGCACATATGCACATGTATCCGGCATGATTTTAAAACCACTTGGTCTGGGATTCAAACCACATTCAGCCATGTAAAAGTCAAGTGCCTTAACAACCAGACCATACTGCTAGCCCCCAAACCACTCCTTCTAACTCAAGATTATCTTGAGGGTTAAATGAGTAAAACATACTGCCTGGCATGGAGTGAGAGTTCAAAACTAGTAGGTATTCTAATTACTATGTTTCACAATTATATGATTGACCTCATCATTCTAACTCAAATCAAATCACAAATTGTGCAGAGTTTGAAAATATGGGTTTGGGTATATCACTGTCTGCCTCCTGGGCATAACCTGAATTTACTATCATTCCATCTTTCCCTCTT
The DNA here is from genome assembly GCF_000334495.1 of Tupaia belangeri chinensis. Taxonomy (NCBI): domain Eukaryota; kingdom Metazoa; phylum Chordata; class Mammalia; order Scandentia; family Tupaiidae; genus Tupaia; species Tupaia belangeri. The sequence continues at coordinate 6,474,129 of NW_006159565.1, forward strand.
CCTCATCCCTTCTGCCTGTCTTGGGTCACTTGTCACTCTCACTAATAATTTTATGAGGAGTATTATCAGTTTCTGTATCCCAATGCCTTATTAGATCATATAAGGAGTGAGTGGAGGGGGGAGAAAGAAAACCTTTTAGTTTAGTCACCCCCCTCCATTCCGCCTTCAGCAGCTAGCTAGAGATCTTGAATAACAAATGAGATAATATATAGGAATACACTGTTGTAAACTGTAAAGTGAAGCCCAAATAAATGTAAATATACTTTTGTTCTTGTTATTTATTAATAGTATCATTAGTCATCCAACTGGTAGAAATCTCTTAAGAAAGACTCACAGCCTTGGCATCATCCTTTATAAATAAGACAGCTGAGAACCAAAACTAAGACTAGATGTTGCCTCGGAAGAAACTGAAGAAGATCAAACCGACTGCCCTGCAGAGGGTCCTATGACAGGAAGAGCTATCTGGAAATAGTGCCATCAAGATAGGAAGAGGAGCAGAGGCACCAAATTAAAGGGTCAGGCTTTTAAGGCTGCAATCCTCTCTTGAGAGGACTGAGTTGATTGATGTGTCCTGTAATGGAAACTCAGATAATGAAATAAAACCAACATTTAAAAATTTCAGTTGCCAAGGCAACCTTCTCAGAAGGGAACTTGTATAAGAAAATAAGATTCGCTTGACTACACCTTAAAATGAAAACTTATACTTCAGTGAAACAATTAAGCACAGAATTCCAAAATTGCTTGTTGCTGCAATGTCTGGAGGTATAGCATTGAAGTCGTAGACCTGTCATCTTTTTCATTAGAAGCTATTACTTTTCAAGATTTATGACTCATGGAAGGAACATCATGTAGTTTTGAGGGATCTCTACTGGCAATGGGTAGTTCTTACTAGTAAAAATTGATGTTTTTTTTCCGCATTCAATAAATCATTTAGCATGGCACTCCTAAAAATCACAGTACCTCACTTAGAGAAACAAATTGTAGACTGCTCATAATCACATAAAACCACCAAATTTATATATCAATTATTAGTTGCATTTCATGAGGAAATAATTTTTTTAAAGGTTTTCACCATAGACTGTGTGCACTCACCAGAGACAGAGAGAAGAGGGACAGTGAGAGGGAAAGTAAGAAGTCATCCCTCCAGGGAGGATGACCACACTGCAATCCCTTCTGTTCCATTCTCCTCTTAGAATTTTGGGCACATACACACGTGTGTATTTTCAAGCTGCCAGGTCTGGGATTCAAACTGTGGTCAGCCATGTGGGAGTCCAACAGCCTAAATTACCTTGCCACCTGCCGACTCCAGGGGAAATAATTTTTAACCTAAGTAAAACCTGGCTTATAGTCATTTCTTTAACAGAGCACTCATTTTCTTAGTACATGTTGTCACTCAAAGTATGTCACTCAAAGTGGGTGTACTATATTTTATCAACTAAAGAAGTTTTCTCTAATTACTAATATTATTGACAAATATGAATCTATGTCTTTTAACTGATGCTAAGAGAACTTATTGTGATGTTTTTGGAATTGCATGAATTAGGTTCTTAAAACTTAGTTTAGTGGTGGAAGAATTGCCAAAAAGGAACTAAAGATCATACTGTGATAAAGAGAGGGTTGGCACTTACAGTGAAATGGTTAAAGGCTTTGCATAGGGGGCCAGGTTCCACAAGGCTGACCACAGTTCGAACCCCAGCCCTGGGAGCTTGAAAAACATGCTGGGTGTGTACATATGCAAGTCCCAAATCCTATTAGAATGGAGGAAAAAGGACTGTGGTCAGACCACACTCCACTGGAGAGTGCGTATACTCTCTGACAATTAAAAACTAAATAAATAATGGAAACCAGCAGTTAGCGTAATGGCTATGTCGCTAGACTCCCACGTAGTCGACCTTGGTTTGCGTCCCTGACCCGGTGGCTTAGAACTCACGCCGGGCGCATGTGTGTGCGTGCCCAAGATCCCAAGAGGAGACTGGAGGAGAAGGGATTGCGGCGTGACCATCCCCCCGGGGGGGGTGATTTCTTGCTTTCTGTCTCTATGTCTCTCAAACCGCCCCCCCTAAAAAAAAAAAAAAAAAAAAAAAAAAAAAAAAAAAAAAAAAAACTCTCGAAAAATAAATAAATAAATAAATAAGAAAAGGAAAAAGATAAAGAAACAGATGTCAGGAATAATTTATAAAAATCCTTATAGAATGTTGGGAACAGCAGATGGTGAAATGATTATGTCACTGGATTCCCAAGTAGTTGACCTCAGTGCAAGTCCAAGACCAGGCAGCTTAAAACTCATGCCGGGCACATGTGCGTGCATGCCCAAAACCCTGAGACAAGAATGGAGGAGAAGGGACTATGGCATGGCCATCCCTTCTGGGGGGTGATTTTTCACTTTCTGTCTCTCTGGTGCGTGCACATGCCCTATAGCAAAAATATTAAAAAGAAAAACCTTATGTTCTATGCCCACAAACAACAAGAATAAAGACAGAATGGTAGGATAGAAAAGGTAATGAACAAGAAAACAAGAATAAAGGCAGTATGGTAGGATAGAGAAGGTAATGTCTATGTCATTCTCCGCATCATTATTTAGTGATAATAGATACACTATTATTAATTTTAATTTGCCCGCCCTTGTTCATAGGAATATTTCCTTCTTACTTTTGCCCCTATATTCACCCTTGAGGTTTTGGCAATTTTTTCACCAATATACACACTTTCTTTCTTTCTTTCTTTCTTTTTTTTTTGGAGAGGTTTTTGCTATAGGGCGCGTGTGCTCGCCAGACAGACAGAGACATAGAGACAGAAAGCGAGAAATCACCCCCCAGGGGGGGATGGTCATGCCGCAATCCCTGCTCCTCCATTCTCCTCCCGGGATCTTGGGCACGCACGCACACGCGCCCGGTGTGAGTTCTAAGCCACCGGGTCCGGGATGCGAACCGCAGTCAACTACGTGGGAGTCCAGCGACATAGCCATTACGCTAACTGCTGGTTCCCTGACACACTTTCTATTTGCATATTTTATGTAATACATACCAACATGGCATGTACAAATGTATATTTTTAATTTTCTCAGGACACACCATTGTTCCAGAAACCAAAATCATTCAGATGCTTAATTTCATCATCATGACTATGCATTTCTCAGGTCACACACATTACAATTCTATGATTATAAGACCTAGTGCTTTTTCTTTTGCACTGACATTTACATTTATCTTTCTCAAAGCTTTACAGAGAAAATCTGCACTTTAATTTTATTTTTCTCTTTAAGGTTTTTGTCATAGAGCATGTGCACTCATTTTGAGTTGGGGTCTCAAACCACAGTCAACCATAGGAAGTCTAGTGCCTTAACCACCATGTCATCCATTGACCCTCCCTTTTATTTTTTAAGTTTACACATTTCTAGAGAGAGAGAGAGAGACAGAGACACCCTTAAGATCTAGTCATGCTGCAATCCTGCCCAGTCTTTTAATCAGCCAGTATCATGGGCTTATCCACAGGTATGCCCCATGTGTTCAGATCAACCTGGAATTTGAACCCACACCTTCCCATATGATTCCATTATCCCACACACTGTCCCTACTGCCTGAACCACTGCAGCTGGGCTTTGATTATTTTATTTTAAGATTTTTTTTTCCTATTCCAATTTCTCATTCAATCTACTTCTAGTTCTTAATAGTATCTTATATTTTACCTTTATTGGAATTAGCAACCTCATGGATGTCCAGAGTGTATATAAAAATTATTTGACAAATATCTGAATTTTTCCTAAGGAACATTCACAGAGAAAAATAATTGAATTATATTTGGAGTACATTGGTAAGAATAAGGAACTTACAGGGGCCAGCAGATGGCATAGTGGTTAAGGCACTGGACTCCCACATGGCTGACCATGGTTCGAGTCCCAGACATAGTAGCTTGAAACTCATGTTGTATATGTGTTTATGTGCCCAAGATCCCAGGAGGACAATGGAGAAGAAGAGACTGCTGCATAGCCATTCCTCCAGAGGGGTAATTTCTCACTTTCTCTCTTTGTCTCTGTGTGTCTCTACAGTGAGAGTACACCCACTAAGGCAAAAACCTCTCAAAAGAAAAAGAATAAGGAATTTACACAAGCTAGGTCTAGTAAACCTGAAAGATTGGTGAGATTATATTTCAATCTCTTTATGGTAAGATTAGAAGGAGAATCATTATTCAAGTTCTAATTTTAAATATTCCATGATTAATAAAGCCACACTAAATTATCATTCATAGAAGAGAAATATCAGTGTAAAATGTGTCATTAAGTTTATTGATTATTCTTTCTCTGACTATCTAAATTAAATATAAGGGTTTATTTTAGGGGAAAAAAGACATCAAAAAGATGGATAGGGACCAACAAATGGCATAATGATTATATTGCTAGACTCCTATGTAGCCGACCATGGTTTGAGTCCCAGGTCCAGCAGCATAAAACTCACACTGGTTGAGTGTGTGTGCATGCCTAAAACTTCAAGAGGAGAATGGAGAGAAGGTATTGCAGCATGGCCAACCACCCTAGGGGGTGATTTCTCACTTTCTGTCTGTCTGTCTCTCTCTGTCTTTCTGGTAAGTACTAGTGCCCTATAGCAACAATCTCTGAAAAAAAAAAAAAGTGTATACAAAAGAAAAATATAAGGAACTTTGCTTCTCTAAATTAATAAAAGAAATAGTATTTTTCACAGTGAAATTTTATCCAAACACATCAAACACACAAATCACTACCTTACCTCTAGATAATTATTAATGTGTGACTATAACAATTTCTTCTCATTTGTTTAAAAATATCCTTTTAGCGGGACCAGCAGTTAGCGTAATGGCTATGTCACTGCACTCCCATGTAGTCGACCACAGTTCAAGTCCCAGACACAGTGGCTTAAACTCACGTTGGGTGCGTGCGTGTGCATGCCCAAGATCCCGAGAGGAGAATGGAGGAGAAGGGATTGCAGCGTGGCCATCCCCCCGGAGGGTATTTCCTGCTTTCTGTCTCTCTGTCTCACTCTCTCTGTCTGGCAAGCGCATGCGCCCTATAGCAAAAACTTCTCCAAAAAACATATCCTTTTAGCAAAACTAAGAAATTAGTCAAATGTATTTATATCTCACACTGATTATTGCCTCTCAGCCTTCCTTCAGACCCTTTTCTAATTCTCCTCATCCTCTGCGCTCAGGTGCTCTGTACTTTTATCATCCTCTAATTTATTCTGCCAAAGTGAAGAGTAATTTGATAAATTTTTTATATTAAGATATTAGGAAATTAATTATGTACTGCTCTCATGAGCATTTGCATTTTAAAGGAAAATTGCAGAGAAAGAACAATGCCTGACCATCATACATTACTCATTAATTATAAGATTTCAGGTATATGTAGAAAGATATTTAAAAGTAATGAGAGAACATCAGATCACTTTTTTTTTTTTTTAGGTTTTTGCCACAGAGCATGTGCACTCAACAGAAAGAGACAGAGATAGTGACAGGGAAAGTGAGAAACCACCTCCCTCCCCATAGGGATATGGCCATGCCACAGTCCTTTCTCCTTCAATCCCCTCCTGGGAATGCATATGTTTCCAGTGTGATTTTCAAGCCACCAAGTCTAAGACTTGAACCATGATAGGCCATGTAGAAGTGCAACACCTTAACCACTATGCCACCTGTTGGCTTTCACTATACAGTACCTTTAAACCGTGCAGTAGACATGATGATTTTGTCCATTTATTTATTTGGATTGAGATAAATTTCATGCTTATTATTTTCCATGTCTTAGAAGATACCTAATAATGTACACGGTAGGACTTAATAATATTTATTAAGTAAATCAATCATTATGCTATCTATCACCAGCAAAAAAAGTCTTTGACAGAAAAGTGGTACCAATCAAATATTATTATAAATTTATTTCCAGATACTTCCCTGGCAAGTAGGCAGGGCTATCTGAATCATTCTAGGCAATGCAATGGGATCAGAAATGGTGTGTGTCACCTCTAGGCTGAGATATTAAAAAATTCATGCAGGATTTTGCAAATTATCTATTCTCTGACTGAGGAGGTTGAATTCCAGATAGTGCAGACAAGAGGTTGAGCTATTCACAAGGCAGTGTGTCTGAATGCAGGCCACTGACATTTTGAGATTAGTTTTAGCTGCAGTATAGCCTAGCTGATCAGGACCAATAAAGTCATAGCCCCTTACAGTATTTACTGTATTGCCTGGCAGCTATCTTCTTTCTTTTTTATTTAGAGAGATTTTTGCTATAGGGAATGTGTTTGCCATAGAGAGACAGAAAGACATATTGATAAAATACCTCCTCGGGGATTGGCCATGCCACAGTCCCTTCTCTTCTATTCTACTCTCAAGATTTGGGGCACATATGCACAACTGCCTGGCATAAATTTCAGGCTGCCAAGTCTGGGACTCCAACCATGGTCGGTCATATGGGAGTCTAGCCCCTTAACCACTATGCCACCGACTGGCCTCCTGATACTTTCTAACATACCTACTACTTCAATTTAATTATGCACTCATTCATTTTTGTAGCTTTGCTGCCAAACAACATGCAGTAGGAGAAACCACAATGATATGGGAGTATTTTTTAAAGTTAAATATTAGAATAGAAATTTAAGAGAGTTATAGGTGGTAACACAATTAAAATAACTTAATTCAATGTATTTATTAGTAGTGAAAGTTTATGCTGTGTTCTGTGCTATCACCAATGTAGAAATGAGTTGGTAATAATAATAATTATGTTATTTATGATTATGAATATTATTCTAAACATATATAATAGTTTTAATTGCTTAAATAATTATATTGAATGCTCTATGATAATTTATTCTGGTTTAAAAACATGAAGAAATGACTAAATCATAAATATCTAAAGGTCTGGTGAACAGAATAAATATCAAAATAAGAATGATATCAATCTTGTAAACTGAAAATCATGAAGTGTGACTACATCTAAAACTTGAAGTAATATTATCAAACACTTTCTGAAGGAATTATGTTTTTCCAGTTATCTCACATTGATTATTGCAACTGATCCCCATTAATAGCCTTGTAAGTTGAACAGGTCTAAGATAACAATAATAATATAAAGATTGTTTATAAGTAAAAACTGAGGCTTCCAAATATTCATAGTACTTGGCCATGGTCACCCAGTGATTCTGCTACAGTAAACACTAAGCCATACTGGTGAAAGGATTTAGAATTTATCTTTGATGTACATAAATGAGCTCAAATTAAGTTTATTTTCCATCTTAAAAATAAGATTTTTTTTTAAGAGAAAGATTTTTGCTATAGGGTGTGTGTGCTCACTGGAGAGACAGAGAGATACAAAGAGAAAGAAAGTAAGAAATCACCCTGTAGGGGGGATGACCATGCTGGAATCCCTTCTCCTCTTTTCTCGTCTTGGGATTTTGGACACACATGCACACACACCAGGCGTTTTAAGCCACCAAGTCTGGGACTCGAACCACAGTTGACTACATGGGAGTCCAAGGACATAACCATTATGTCATCTGCTGATCCCAAAAATGAGGTGTTTTATATCAACCATTTCTACCTACCTACCCATTGTGAGAATCTATATAATACCAGCTTTACTATTAAATATGTGTCCAAGCATGACCATTATATATGTAAACATTTTTACACTTCCCCTAAAATAATGAGGATTTGATGAAATCATGATTACTAGTTATTTAATGGTGGTCAAGAGCCTGACATGCCACATAAAGCACAAAGGGCCATTTCCTCCTTTACAAATTGGAGAGGAAGGAAGGGAAGGAGAAGTGGAGAGAGGAAGGTAGGGAGAGAGAACCCCTCCCCAAAAAGAACAAAATGAATTATTTCTTCCTATGAATATGAGACAAAATATTTAATGGCAACTCCAGTCAGCCTCTCAAGAGGTTTGTTATTCAAGATGATGAATTACGTTGGCCATTTCACCTTCAGTGCCATTTTCATGTACTAATACTGGAATAAATTCTGTTCCTTACTACCTGCTAATTTTACTCAAGTAATATGTAACTGTCCCTTCAAAATTACTATCAGGGATGTTAAGATAGACCTAATTTTGGGACCAGCAGATGGCAAAATAGCTATGTCACTGGACTCTCATGTAATCGACCACGATTTGAGTCCCGAACCCAGTGGCTTAAACTCACACCAGGTGCGTGTACATGCGCGCCCAATATCCTGAGAGGAGAATGGAGGAGAAGGGATTGTGGTGCACCCATCTCCCCTGGGGGGGAGGGGCGGGGGTGATTTCTTGCTTTCTGTCTCTCTGTCTCTCTCTGTCTTTCTGGCAAGCATACATGCCCTATAGCAAAAACCTCCCTATAGCAAAAACTTCTCAGGAAAAAAAAAAAAACCTAATTCTAATCCTAAGGTGGCTAGAGCATTGCTTTAGCCTGTGATGATCAGGTCATTTGATGAAAGTTAAGCTAGTCAATAATTCTTATCTAATGGGACCAAGTAACATAGCAACAGGTATGATTGTCTTACAATGTTCCTAATCATGGATGCTTCTTTTCCCTGTAAAGAGAACATGTGCCGTTTTATACTGTTTCTAATAGGCTTCTTACTTTTTCTTGGCTTTTAAAAACAAATCATTAGAGATACCAGTGTATTCATTAGCAAATTCTCTTTGGGTCTCATAATCCATATTTTCCAAGTTGGAAACATATATATATATATATATATATATATATATATATATATATCTATTTTCC
>NW_006159565.1:6483487-6492757 GCF_000334495.1 Tupaia belangeri chinensis
ATATATATCCATTTATTTTCCAAGCACTGCAGCCTCTTGCCTTTTTTAGTCAATAAGTCATATTGACAAAATTTTAATTATATCCTGAACATGCACATCTGTTTTGATTTTCCTTATTTTCCTATAAAGAACAAAACTAATCAACTGGTTTCACAGTTTGTTTTGCTCCATCCTCTTTGAACTTAGCTTTCTCCTCTAAGACAAAATAGAGTCTTAAGTATTGACCCATTTGCAAACAGAAATTCTTTTACAAATCGAAGACTGAAATAAAACATCTAGCTCTATTAATAATTATGCAAAGATTAAAAGAGCTATATAATTGGTTCACAAACATTTTCTTATTTCAAAACAACTCACCAATTGCATTGAAAAAGTCACTTCATCATTAAATCACATACGAAAAGTACAGCAACCAAACAGGGTTATCAAAATGTGTCTGATTCTCAACGTTTCTTTATGCAAATAACAAAACTACCACTTCATAAATTCCCAAGCAATGAGAGTTCAGCACCCTAAGATTTATTTAGTGTGCTAAGAAGTCAAGTGTTTAACTATCTTCTTGCCCCATGTTTTCTGCAAGGTTATAATCTATGTGAGGGAAAAGAAAAGGATTTTGGCACAATTAATTTACTATGGGTATTTCTAGTCTATTTTTTCTATAGCTTTATTTCCCTGGTGTCATTGAGATGCAATAAAGGTAGGATATATTGCCAAAAAAAGCAGGTCCTTCAAATCTAGTCAGAAGAAAATGCCTTTCATTTCAGCCCATTGGTAAGGAAATAGATTAGATCCACATTTTCTGAACTCTGTCTAAATTGATAAAACTTAAAAGAGATGTGGCATGCCCTGCTGCAGAATATTAGTTTAGGAAGAGTAAAGCAAAACTAAAAAAATAACAACTTTCTGGTTAAAACACACAGAACATATTTCTCCAAATGAGTCACTCCTGAGATTACATGTGTATATTTGTGCATGTGCACTCATCCATGTTAGTAGAGATTAAACTGAGTTCTAAATGTGCATAAACATAATATCTACCTCTCTATCTCTCTATCTAATAAGCATATAATATTATAATAAACTTTCTCCTCTAAGACAAAATAGTCTTAAGTATTGACTGCTTTACTTCTTTAAAGCTGTTGACCACTACCACCACCTTTACTTTCTTCCAAAGAAAAGTAAGTAGCAAAATAAAGAGAGGAAAGTGGGTGAGATGACTCCAGTGCTGGAATTCTATAGCTTTCAGTCCTAAGACATCATGAATAATTTACCAAATATTTAGGGCACAGCCAAGAGCAGCGTCGTGACAACTAAATAAGCTATGGAAGTTACTAACACCCTTTAACTTAGTTTTTAGAATTTTGGAAACGTTTTCTTACTTCCTTTTAGACAAGACTGATTTCCAAAACATAAAGGCCAATAAAGAATAATAAAGAACACAAGATCACTTACAACTGATCGGATGTTATTTTCTTTCACCAGCTTCAGAGATGATTTATAGCAATTTGCAAGGTCTTCCTTGTGGGAACCATTAATATGGCCTCTGGCTATTGGCCCTACAGTATGGATGACATCTGTAAATGCAAAAGAAAGGAAAACAGAATAAGCAATGCATTTTTCACTTTTCACATAATTGGCCCTTTATTTATTTTAGATATTGGTGTTGGAGCCTGGAGACAGACAAACTAAGAAATACTGATGATGCAAATACTTTCCTGGTGAAAGATTTTAGATAGCACAGTCTCCTGAAGGAGGCAATTTCCCAGGAAGGTAATAATTGTGAGGAGCAACCGCTATCGGTGAATTGGTCCACCATTATTGGTCAGCTGCAAGTGAGACAGATTATAAGTTAAAATGAGCATATTTCACACCCTTGCAAAAGACAATTCCTCAGTGGGAGATAAATGGGGACACGATTGCCTACAAAATGAGCATCTTTAATTGAGATGAGAAGACAGAATCAAAGGTAGACATAACTTTTCTTATCAATAAGTTTTAGGCATTGTACATAATAAAGAAGAGGAAGTTTTCTGAAAAAAAAATGCCAAGAATGTATAACAATCAGTAATAACTCTAAGAGGAATAATTACAGAATATTCCTACCAATTTTAAAGTGCAGTCTACCAATTTCACACACATGAGGTATGCTAGATAGTAGTTAATGCTTATTTTAGAAGGTTAATGACTTGTATTTCCTGTATTAAAACTTTAAAACAAATTGTTGCTTTTCAATCTCTATGTTTAAAAACCCTAGCTTTGATATTTTTTGTACATAAAACCAGTCATTCTTCTATTCTTTTTATCTCTACACATACATAAAACTTATTTTTCTTTCCTTCCTTCTTTCCCTTCTATTTTAATTTGCCAGAGAAAATGTGTGCTTGCTAAAGAGAGAGAGACAGAGAAGGAGAGAAAATGAGAAAGCATCCCCCTACCCCCATATGAAATGGTCACATTCTAATCCCTTCTCCTTATTTCTCCCTACTTTCTGGATTTGGGCACACACGCATACACACAAGTGCCTGCCATGTTTCTCGAGATACCAGATACCAGATCCAGGGCTGGAAACACACAGTCATGTATAATCCAGCAGCTTTAAAAAATCTTGCCATGGGCTGGTCCCATAGAACTTTTAAATTTAGAAATAAAGGAACTAGGTCTGACTTCATTGTAAAGCCAAAAAAAAAAAAAAAAAGGAAAGTCCACAGTTTAATCCAAATGACTTGAAAATACCTTATAACTTCTACTTCCCAGTCTTATCTATGAATTGAATTATTCATTCATCTCATTGATGTAAGTCACAACAACTAATCAACTTTAATAGAAAGACAGATTCAGTCTAATACTGCTGGAATATTATAATGAAATGTAATTATTTGGTTTGGCTAATCAGTACCCCTTAATTTAAGCAACAATGACAACTGAATGAGTACTTTAAAAAAAATTAAGAATACAGGGTCCAGTTTAAAATTGCATATGCAATTTGAATAGCAGCAAATAAATCAGTATGAGAAAAGTCCTTGTGGCTTACCTGCTAAATGTTTACATTACTACTTGATTTGAGAAAAGTCTTACAGCATCGGTTTCAACAATTAATTCTGAAACAGTATTGAAACCCCTGTCAGACAATATTAAAGATGACATCATGAGATCTAAATAGGTAGAAAAACTTTACTAGTGAGTTCAGACAGATGTCATTTCACAGGTAAATCTGGCTTTAAAGTAGGAAACACTACTATATTGAAATGGAGGATAAAGGAAGATTAGGCTGTATTTAGGGGAAATAAAAGCACACAGATGGAGAAAAATATCATTTCTTATAATAAAAGTAACAAAAAAGACTCGCATATATTCAAGTACTAGAAGTCCTATACGTGATTCAGTGAATTTTTATGTATTTTTGATTAGCTTTTATATTTATCTATTTATTTATTTATTTGCTATAGGGCACCTGACTCAGTGGAGAGAGAGAAAAAGTGAGAAACACTGTCCAGGGAAGATAACCATGCTGCAAAACCTTCTCCTCTATTTTCCTCTCGGGATTTAGGGCATGCATGTGCATATGCCTGGAATGTTTTTCAAGCTGCCAGGTCTAGGACTCAGATCATTAGATGACCCTGTGGGATCCAGCTGCTTTAACCACCATGCCTCCTGCTGGCTCACTTTCTGTTTTTAAATGAATGCTGGAATACATAGAGCGAGATCGTGCCTAGCTTTATCTTCCTTCTTGTTTGTACCCAACTATGATATCCTTTTTTCTTTTTGGTTTTCTGTTTTTGTTTGTTTTGCCAGAGGTCACAAACATGCACCAGATAGTAAGACAGAGAGGAAGCACCCTCCTACCCCCCCCACCCCCTCCACCGTGGGGCCTGGTCATACTACAGTCCTTTTTCCCTCATTTCTCCTTCCCATCAGGATCCAGGGCACATGTGCATGTGCCTAACATATTTTTCAAGTTGTTGGAGCTGGAATTCAAATCACAGTTGGCTGTGTAGAGTCTGGCTTTCTCTGTACCATACTGAACCCTGTGCTCTGGAGTCAGCCTGATATCCAGCTATGGTATTCTAAATATTTAAATAAATACTAATGGGAAAAAAACCTGGAGAAGAACTATATATATATATATAGTTCTTCTCCAGCTTTTTTTATACATACACACACACACACACACACACACACACACATATATATATACAAATATATATGTGTATGTATATTTTTAAAAGAATTATTTTATTTATCTTTATGATTATGACTCTTATTTTCTGGTTTGATCAGAGAGAGGAAAAAGGAGAAAGCAAGCCACCAGCCACCAGGTCTGGGATTTGAACTGTGGTTGGTCATATGGGAGTCCAGCACCTTTAACTGCCACACCACCTGCTGGCCCCATAACATATCATTTATATCAAGATTAAGTGTCTCTTAGATCAAGATTAAGTGTCTCTTAATTGAGATTGTAAAAGATGTGTCTAGGGCCAGCCTCCTAGCCTAGTGATTAAGGAAGCCAGATCCCACATGACTGAACATAGTTCAAATTCTGGCCCCAGTGGCTTGAAAACCATACCAAGCATGCATGCCCCAAACCCTGATAGGATGGAGAAATCTAAAAGAGACTGTGGAGTGACCACGTCTTACTGGGAGGTGCTTTCGCCTTCTCTCTCTCTCCCCTCTCTCTGTCTCTGATGGGTACAAGAGCTTTCTGGAGAGGTTTAAAAATATGTGACTACTTAGGCAAAGTAAAGAGAAGACCTAGGCATTAATGGGAAGAGGGGAGGAGCCTATAAACTCAGGAAATTGACATAATAAAAAACATTTTTCCCCTTAGCCATCATTGTCTACATAATATAAATGCAACTTATGAAATATTATTCCTGTATTTCTTCAGTTCTACATTTCACTTAAAGGATAAAAGGATGAACAGCCAATAAATGACCCTCCTCAACATCAAAATATTGATTTTCTCTATTCTATGCTCTATATTAAATTTTCAGCATCCAAGATCAAGTGTTATTATTGACCAAAGCAACGACCTCTCAGATCTACAAAGCTGGAGGTGAATCAATGTGAGGTTCAAAAGGAAATTTCCTTCATTATTTTAATTGTTTGTAATACTTAAGAGCAATTACTCAACACTGGGTTCCTCTTTTCTCTGTTATAAAATGCAGACAGGATGCCTGCCTTCTAAGTTCAACTCCATCCCTGAGTCTTTGATTGCCTCAGAGGGCTCCATCATTTTATTGATCCCTCTCTTAGTTTCCTTCTTTGTTAAATCAACTGCTTAAATAAATTTTGTTATCTCTTCTTTGTTTGGTGGTATTATTATTATTTAACCTTATAATGAAGATGCACATAGTACAAACAGTTACCTGAGCAGTTAAAAGAGATTTTAAATATGATTAAGTGGTTCACAATCTTTTTGACTATGAAGATTCTTCTTGGCTTTAAAAGAAAAAAATACCATAAAGCTGGCCCCATAGTGTAGTGTTAAGGGAACTAGATCCCACATGGCCAACCATGGTTTGAATCCCAGCCTGGCAGCTTGAAAAACACTCTGGACATATATACATACCTGTTGAAAATCTCAATGGAATGGAGACATGGAGATATGGAGAGGGAATTATGGCATGATCAGATCCCATTGTGGGTGGGGGCTTTCTCTGTCTCTCTCTGGTGAGTACACATGCCCACCAGCAATCAAAAAATTATAATATATTCATATACTAGTCTTTCACAACAGTAGGTTTTTCTTTTCTTTTTAAAAATGATTTATTTGCTTTATTTTATTTATTACTTTTTTTAATTTGATGAGAGAGAGACAGAAAGAGAAAGAGAAAGTGAGAAAGCAAGCTGTTAGGTTCAGAACTCAAACCACAGTCAGCTATGTGGGAGTCCAGTCCCCAGTCACCTTGTCACCTGCCAGCCCCCACAATAATAGCTTTTAAATTATGGACTGAAAGCAAGTTAGAGGCCATAAGCCCTTATGGTGCAGAAGTCAGCAACAGCGAGAGAGTAAGCACAGAAGGACCATGCCTGAGACTTCTACTGTGTTTCGCCTGCCCAGGTAAGTTTTGAATCCTCCCCTCCAACTATGCTCCCTTTCCACTGTGTTTTACCTGCCCAGGTGTACTTTGAAATTTCACAGTTTCCTGAACAGTTATGCGTTCTATATGACTTCTCTGTCTTCCTTTAGTTGAATCTCTCTAGTGCAGTTCCAGGTGCACCTGATTCTGAGAGATTGGAAAAGAAACCAACACCTAACGCTGGCTATATACATCTTTCTTTGATTGGAAGATGATACCCTCTCCCAAGAACACATCTGAGAAGTAGAGCTCTTCTTCCCCCGACACTACAGAATCAACTTCAAGAAACTAGGAAGAAGTATATAATCTATCAGATGATCAAAACCCAGCACAGAGGCACAAGAAATATAAGAAAACAAGAAAATATCTCTCCCTCAAGGGAACGGAACAACTCCTCATTATCCAAAGACAGGAAAATAGAACTCACAGAAATTTTAGAAAAAGAATTCAGAATATGAGACCAGCAGATGTTATAATGGCTATGTTGCTGGGCTACCATACAGTCGATCATGGTTTGAGTCCCAGACCTAGCAGTTTAAAACTCACACAGGGTGTGTGTGCATGTGTACCCAAAATCCTGAGAGGAGAATGGAGGAGAAGGGATTGTGGCATGGCAAACCCCTTTTGGGGTGATTTCTAGCTTTCTGTGACTTTGTCTCTCTCTGTTTCCTTGGTAAGTATATGTAACCTATAATATCTCTCAAAAATAATTCAGAATATTCATAGTGACAACTAAATGAGATACAAGAGAAGATAACCAACTCCAGAAGATGAGGAAGTCTTTCTACGACTTGAAGGATGAGATAGACACCATAAAAAAAATCGAAGAGAACTTGTAGAGATGAAGACTGTAAAACAGAAAATCAAAACCTCCCTCAAAAGTACTAGTAGAAGATTAGACCTTGCAGAAGACTAAATCACTGATCTAGAAGACAAAATCTCTTACTTAGACAAAACCACTGAAAATAATTTTTTTAAAAAATTTTAAATGAGGATAACACACAGGAAATACTATTTAGATACCATTAAATGCCCAAACATCCTAATAATTGGTATTCCAGAGGTGAAGAATCTAATAAGGGCATTGAAAAGAAATCTACAGACCAATATCCCTGATGAATACAGATGTAAAAGTTTTCAATAAGATACTAGCAAATCATATCCAACAACACATTAAAAAGATTATGCTCCACAACCAGGTAGGTGTTATTCCAGGGATTCAAGGGTGGCTCAACATATGCAAAACAATAAATTAACACATCATATTAAATGAAAGAAAGATAAAAAAACATACGATCATATCAATCAATGCAGTAAAAGCATTTGATAAAATGAAACATCTCTTCAGGATTAAGACTCTCGGCAAAATCAGCATAAAAGAAACATTTTCAAAACAATAAAAGCTGTATAAGAAAAACCCATAGCTGAAATCATACTGAAACAAGACAAGGCTGTCCACTTTCCACTCCTTTTCTTCTTCTTCTTTTTTTTTTTTTTTTTTTTTTTTTTTTTTTTTTTTTTTTTTTTTTTTTTTTTTTGGTAGAGAAGTTTTTGCTATAGGATGACATGCACTCACTAAAGAGACAAAGAAAAACAGAGAAACAAAAAGCGAGAAATCAGCCCCCAGAGGGAATGACATGCCACAATCTCTTCTCCTCTGTTCTCTTCTCGGGATTTTGGTCA
This sequence comes from Tupaia belangeri chinensis, assembly GCF_000334495.1. NCBI lineage: Eukaryota > Metazoa > Chordata > Mammalia > Scandentia > Tupaiidae > Tupaia > Tupaia belangeri. The sequence goes on from NW_006159565.1 coordinate 6,491,251, forward strand.
TGCATGCACATGCACCGGCATGAGTTTTAAGCCACTGGGTCTTGGACTCAAACTGCGGTCAACTACGTGGGAGTCCAGTGACATAACCATTACACCATCTGCTGATCCCTCTACTCCTTTTCAATATATCACTAGAAGTCCTAGTCAATACAATTATACAAGAGAATAAACTAAAAGGCATTCAAATAGGAAAAGAAGTGAAATTATCTCTGTTTATTGATTGCATGATTATATATAGAGAGAAAATACAAAAGAATCCAAAAAATACAAAAGAATTTTAAAAATCCTAAAGGTAATAAATAAATACAGAAACATGGCAGGATGCAAAAGTGAACAAATGAAAACCTATAGCATTACTATGCACCAATAATTAACAGACTGAGGTAGAATTGAAGAAAGCAATCCCATTTACAATAGCTACATGAATATACATATAAGATACATAAGAATAAACCTAACCAAGAAGTAAAAGACCTCTACAAGGAAAACTGTGAAAAACTTATAAAAGAAATTGAAAATGACACACAAAAAAGTAGAAAGGCATTCCATATAGCTGGATTGGAAGAATTAATGTAATCAAAATGTCAATTCTCCCAAAATTAATTTATAAATTTAAAGCAATCTCAAGCACATTATCAGGGATATTCTTTACAGAAGTTGAAAAGAACAATCATAATATTTGTCTGGAGTCATAAAGACGCTATATTGTCAATCAATACTGTCCCCCACCAAAAAAAAAAAAAAAAATAGGGGGTATTTCACTCTCGGACCACAAAATATATTACAAAGCTGTGGTAATCAAAATCAAATGATACTGGCACAAAAACATGTATGCAGGTCAATGAAACAGGATAGAGAACCCAGAAATAAACCCCAAGACATAGAGCCAACTGATTTTCAACAAAAGACACAAGTTAACCCAGTGGGAAAATAAAATCAGCAAATGGTTCTGGAAAAACTGGATATCCACTAGCAGAAAATGTAAACTAGACCTCTATCTCTCACCATTAACAAAAATAAACTTAAAATGGATTAAAGATCTAAACATAAAACCTCAAACTATAAAACTACTGGTGGGAAACACAGAAGAAACTTTTGGAATATCAGAGTTGTCTAAGACTTTTTAAATAAGACCCCTCCCCCAAATGCACATGAAATAATCCTCAAAATAAACAAATGGAGCTACTTCTGGTTTAAAAAGCTTCTGCATGGGAAAATAAACAATGATTAAAATGAAAAGGCAACCCTCAAAATGGGAGAATATATTTGCAAACCATGCCTCAGATAAGGGATCAATAACAAGCATATACAGGGAACTCACGCAGCTTACCTGAAAAAGGAAACAATAATAAAAATAAAAATAATAATCCAATTAAAATATGGGAAGTGAGATGAAAAGATGACTCTCTAAAAAAGATAGATGAACAAATGAAAAGGAGATGAAAAAATGCTCAACATCCTTTATCATAAGGGAGATGTAAATCAAAACCACAATGAAATACCACTT